>NW_026046608.1:0-294604 GCF_023864275.1 Schistocerca cancellata
TCTCGCTATAGTGCTGCCGCGCCGATTGCTCGCTTGAGGTGCGCCAGCCTCAGGAATGTATAGCAGGATTCGCTGTGAGAAGAACCAAACATGCAGCACGCAAGAGACCCTACTTGGACGGCCGCGTGCTGTTACTGAACTCCAGCGTCGGCCTGGCCCTACAGGCCGCTGTGTTCAGGTGCCGCAAGGGCGATGTACTGTAACCTCAGGCAGTGCTG
The DNA here is from genome assembly GCF_023864275.1 of Schistocerca cancellata. NCBI lineage: Eukaryota > Metazoa > Arthropoda > Insecta > Orthoptera > Acrididae > Schistocerca > Schistocerca cancellata. The sequence continues at coordinate 219 of NW_026046608.1, forward strand.
CTTTCCGTCGTTAAAAAAGCTGCGGCAGCAGTTTACTCTAGCAAGTCGGGAAAGCACGCGTAGCGACACAACAGATTCCTGAGAAAGCGCAAACTGTCTATCTCTAATATGTGAGACTTACCAAGATTCCTGGGATGATGGTTGCAACGAGCCTCGGTAGCGCAGTAGGTAGCGCGTAAGTCTCATAATCTTAAGGTCGTGAGTTCGATCCTCACCCGGGGCATTTAATTTGCTGTACATCACGGCTGAATTAACGGCGTTGCTATTGCTAGCGAACGAACTTAATTGTCGTTTGTTATCCACAAGGAGTCCACGCCTCAGCGTCACAATGTTTACTTCCAATTATGGCAAGGTACAACTTTGATCATTCTCCTCCCCTGTTATGAGTGAAATATGATGCAAACAGCAATGAATAGACAGTTTCGAGCTGTGCGCCATGCCAGTCTGCACGCGCAAAATGCTCGCAAACAGATAACAACACTGAGTCCGGATTGAGCACGAAATACGAGAAGAGAGGGAGTAAATCTCACGTTTCTCGAGCAAATCCGGTGTGGTCTAGTGGCTAGGATACCTGGCTTTCACCCAGGAGGCCCGGGTTCGATTCCCGGTACCGGAAGGGAAGTTTTTGCGCACACGACCCTCCATCGTTTGGCCTTCCAACCTTCGTTTGTCGCCCACCTTCCGGAGCTTCAACCGAACGTAATCGGGGGAAGCAGGCACAGGATGCAATTACTGTCAGCACCGGGATAAAGGGAGAAGAGGCACTGGTCCGCTGTTGGGGTGCTACCAGCGTCAGTGGGAAGTCGGTGAAGTCGCCAGTTGCGCCAGAAGCCAGCAATTACCGTAGGTACGCCTACACACGCGTTCCAGTTATTCACATTGCTTGCAGTCGCTCCATGCACAACAAGCGTGAGCCCGGATAGCTCAGTCGGTAGAGCATTAGGCTTTTAACCTAAGGGTCCAGGGTTCGAATCCCTGTTCGGGCGAAGATTTTAACGCTTCCGTAATGGCTCGTCTCGTAGCGCTGGTAGCCCTGCCGTAATCAGTGCACCGAGTTCGTTTCCTGTCAACATTCTGCGCAGACCGGTTGCATTTTTCACGATTCGAGGGAAGCTTTAGCTACGAGCAGTCGTGGCCGAGTGGTTAAGGCGTCTGACTAGAAATCAGATTCCCTCTGGGAGCGTAGGTTCGAGGTCCTACCGACTGCGTCGGTTTTTTTTTATTTTTTGTTTCAGAAGAGAGAGCAGAAAATTTCGCAGTTTGCCTGTCGTTTTGGTACCTCGCTACACCTCACCTCTCACAGTCGTTTATAGCGCCTGTCCTTTTGATAAGGGCGAATTCCAAGCGTCAGCTTTCGCGTCAGCCGAGCAAAGTCGGACAAGTCGGGACATACTACAGCATGGCCTGCGTGGAGCGACGACGGAAAGAAAACGTTAATTCAACAGCACGTGGCTCACATACTCATACGCATAGATTTGCGCCCGTTGCGGTGGCCGGGAATCGAACGCGGCTCAACTGCTCGGAAGGCAACTATGCTCACCATTACACTACCACCGCACAGCCGCTGCTCGCAACGCCGCGCTGTGTCGGCTTCCCGCCCGCCGGCAGTGGCCCACGGTGATAGTAGCTGTAGGCGCTTTACGAGGTAGGAGGGTGCATTCGGGCAGCGCCTCCACGCACGCTGCGTCTTTGGGCAAGGCTCGTCGCCGCGGCCGCAACGTTACTCACGCAATAGTGACGAGCGGTCGCTTTGAGGCAGTGTAGTGGGGGACTCCGCGTGTGTAGCACTTTTTTCGGTTGTATCCGACGTCGCTGGGTGGCAATCCCACTTTCCCTGCAGACAGCTGCTCGGGAATATGCTCGGGAAGCACGGACGTCATCGGACGTCCCGCCCCCAACAAATGCAACTAACAAAATGAGAACAACAACTAAAAAAGTGGTAGGTTGTTCGACTACCACGCGGGCGGCCCGGCTTCGATTCCCGGCCGATGCATCGTTTTGCTGTTCTCGCTATAGTGCTGCCGCGCCGATTGCTCGCTTGAGGTGCGCCAGCCTCAGGAATGTATAGCAGGATTCGCTGTGAGAAGAACCAAACATGCAGCACGCAAGAGACCCCTACTTGGACGGCCGCGTGCTGTTACTGAACTCCAGCGTCGGCCTGGCCCTACAGGCCGCTGTGTTCAGGTGCCGCAAGGGCGATGTACTGTAACCTCAGGCAGTGCTGCTTTCCGTCGTTAAAAAAGCTGCGGCAGCAGTTTACTCTAGCAAGTCGGGAAAGCACGCGTAGCGACACAACAGATTCCTGAGAAAGCGCAAACTGTCTATCTCTAATATGTGAGACTTACCAAGATTCCTGGGATGATGGTTGCAACGAGCCTCGGTAGCGCAGTAGGTAGCGCGTAAGTCTCATAATCTTAAGGTCGTGAGTTCGATCCTCACCCGGGGCATTTAATTTGCTGTACATCACGGCTGAATTAACGGCGTTGCTATTGCTAGCGAACGAACTTAATTGTCGTTTGTTATCCACAAGGAGTCCACGCCTCAGCGTCACAATGTTTACTTCCAATTATGGCAAGGTACAACTTTGATCATTCTCCTCCCCTGTTATGAGTGAAATATGATGCAAACAGCAATGAATAGACAGTTTCGAGCTGTGCGCCATGCCAGTCTGCACGCGCAAAAATGCTCGCAAACAGATAACAACACTGAGTCCGGATTGAGCACGAAATACGAGAAGAGAGGGAGTAAATCTCACGTTTCTCGAGCAAATCCGGTGTGGTCTAGTGGCTAGGATACCTGGCTTTCACCCAGGAGGCCCGGGTTCGATTCCCGGTACCGGAAGGGAAGTTTTTGCGCACACGACCCTCCATCGTTTGGCCTTCCAACCTTCGTTTGTCGCCCACCTTCCGGAGCTTCAACCGAACGTAATCGGGGAAGCAGGCACAGGATGCAATTACTGTCAGCACCGGGATAAAGGGAGAAGAGGCACTGGTCCGCTGTTGGGGTGCTACCAGCGTCAGTGGGAAGTCGGTGAAGTCGCCAGTTGCGCCAGAAGCCAGCAATTACCGTAGTACGCCTACACACGCGTTCCAGTTATTCACATTGCTTGCAGTCGCTCCATGCACAACAAGCGTGAGCCCGGATAGCTCAGTCGGTAGAGCATTAGGCTTTTAACCTAAGGGTCCAGGGTTCGAATCCCTGTTCGGGCGAAGATTTTAACGCTTCCGTAATGGCTCGTCTCGTAGCGCTGGTAGCCCTGCCGTAATCAGTGCACCGAGTTCGTTTCCTGTCAACATTCTGCGCAGACCGGTTGCATTTTTCACGATTCGAGGGAAGCTTTAGCTACGAGCAGTCGTGGCCGAGTGGTTAAGGCGTCTGACTAGAAATCAGATTCCCTCTGGGAGCGTAGGTTCGAGTCCTACCGACTGTGTCGGTTTTTTTTATTTTTTGTTTCAGAAGAGAGAGCAGAAAATTTCGCAGTTTGCCTGTCGTTTTGGTACCTCGCTACACCTCACCTCTCACAGTCGTTTATAGCGCCTGTCCTTTTGATAAGGGCGAATTCCAAGCGTCAGCTTTCGCGTCAGCCGAGCAAAGTCGGGACAAGTCGGGACATACTACAGCATGGCCTGCGTGGAGCGACGACGGAAAGAAAACGTTAATTCAACAGCACGTGGCTCACATACTCATACGCATAGATTTGCGCCCGTTGCGGTGGCCGGGAATCGAACGCGGCTCAACTGCTCGGAAGGCAACTATGCTCACCATTACACTACCACCGCACAGCCGCTGCTCGCAACGCCGCGCTGTGTCGGCTTCCCGCCCGCCGGCAGTGGCCCACGGTGATAGTAGCTGTAGGCGCTTTACGAGGTAGGAGGGTGCATTCGGGCAGCGCCTCCACGCACGCTGCGTCTTTGGGCAAGGCTCGTCGCCGCGGCCGCAACGTTACTCACGCAATAGTGACGAGCGGTCGCTTTGAGGCAGTGTAGTGGGGGACTCCGCGTGTGTAGCACTTTTTTCGGTTGTATCCGACGTCGCTGGGTGGCAATCCCACTTTCCCTGCAGACAGCTGCTCGGGAATATGCTCGGGAAGCACGGACGTCATCGGACGTCCGCCCCCAACAAATGCAACTAACAAAATGAGAACAACAACTAAAAAAGTGGTAGGTTGTTCGACTACCACGCGGGCGGCCCGGCTTCGATTCCCGGCCGATGCATCGTTTTGCTGTTCTCGCTATAGTGCTGCCGCGCCGATTGCTCGCTTGAGGTGCGCCAGCCTCAGGAATGTATAGCAGGATTCGCTGTGAGAAGAACCAAACATGCAGCACGCAAGAGACCCTACTTGGACGGCCGCGTGCTGTTACTGAACTCCAGCGTCGGCCTGGCCCTACAGGCCGCTGTGTTCAGGTGCCGCAAGGGCGATGTACTGTAACCTCAGGCAGTGCTGCTTTCCGTCGTTAAAAAGCTGCGGCAGCAGTTTACTCTAGCAAGTCGGGAAAGCACGCGTAGCGACACAACAGATTCCTGAGAAAGCGCAAACTGTCTATCTCTAATATGTGAGACTTACCAAGATTCCTGGGATGATGGTTGCAACGAGCCTCGGTAGCGCAGTAGGTAGCGCGTAAGTCTCATAATCTTAAGGTCGTGAGTTCGATCCTCACCGGGGCATTTAATTTGCTGTACATCACGGCTGAATTAACGGCGTTGCTATTGCTAGCGAACGAACTTAATTGTCGTTTGTTATCCACAAGGAGTCCACGCCTCAGCGTCACAATGTTTACTTCCAATTATGGCAAGGTACAACTTTGATCATTCTCCTCCCCTGTTATGAGTGAAATATGATGCAAACAGCAATGAATAGACAGTTTCGAGCTGTGCGCCATGCCAGTCTGCACGCGCAAAAATGCTCGCAAACAGATAACAACACTGAGTCCGGATTGAGCACGAAATACGAGAAGAGAGGGAGTAAATCTCACGTTTCTCGAGCAAATCCGGTGTGGTCTAGTGGCTAGGATACCTGGCTTTCACCCAGGAGGCCCGGGTTCGATTCCCGGTACCGGAAGGGAAGTTTTTGCGCACACGACCCTCCATCGTTTGGCCTTCCAACCTTCGTTTGTCGCCCACCTTCCGGAGCTTCAACCGAACGTAATCGGGGGAAGCAGGCACAGGATGCAATTACTGTCAGCACCGGGATAAAGGGAGAAGAGGCACTGGTCCGCTGTTGGGGTGCTACCAGCGTCAGTGGGAAGTCGGTGAAGTCGCCAGTTGCGCCAGAAGCCAGCAATTACCGTAGTACGCCTACACACGCGTTCCAGTTATCACATTGCTTGCAGTCGCTCCATGCACAACAAGCGTGAGCCCGGATAGCTCAGTCGGTAGAGCATTAGGCTTTTAACCTAAGGGTCCAGGGTTCGAATCCCTGTTCGGGCGAAGATTTTAACGCTTCCGTAATGGCTCGTCTCGTAGCGCTGGTAGCCCTGCCGTAATCAGTGCACCGAGTTCGTTTCCTGTCAACATTCTGCGCAGACCGGTTGCATTTTTCACGATTCGAGGGAAGCTTTAGCTACGAGCAGTCGTGGCCGAGTGGTTAAGGCGTCTGACTAGAAATCAGATTCCCTCTGGGAGCGTAGGTTCGAGTCCTACCGACTGTGTCGGTTTTTTTTATTTTTTGTTTCAGAAGAGAGAGCAGAAAATTTCGCAGTTTGCCTGTCGTTTTGGTACCTCGCTACACCTCACCTCTCACAGTCGTTTATAGCGCCTGTCCTTTTGATAAGGGCGAATTCCAAGCGTCAGCTTTCGCGTCAGCCGAGCAAAGTCGGGACAAGTCGGGACATACTACAGCATGGCCTGCGTGGAGCGACGACGGAAAGAAAACGTTAATTCAACAGCACGTGGCTCACATACTCATACGCATAGATTTGCGCCCGTTGCGGTGGCCGGGAATCGAACGCGGCTCAACTGCTCGGAAGGCAACTATGCTCACCATTACACTACCACCGCACAGCCGCTGCTCGCAACGCCGCGCTGTGTCGGCTTCCCGCCCGCCGGCAGTGGCCCACGGTGATAGTAGCTGTAGGCGCTTTACGAGGTAGGAGGGTGCATTCGGGCAGCGCCTCCACGCACGCTGCGTCTTTGGGCAAGGCTCGTCGCCGCGGCCGCAACGTTACTCACGCAATAGTGACGAGCGGTCGCTTTGAGGCAGTGTAGTGGGGGACTCCGCGTGTGTAGCACTTTTTTCGGTTGTATCCGACGTCGCTGGGTGGCAATCCCACTTTCCCTGCAGACAGCTGCTCGGGAATATGCTCGGGAAGCACGGACGTCATCGGACGTCCGCCCCCAACAAATGCAACTAACAAAATGAGAACAACAACTAAAAAAGTGGTAGGTTGTTCGACTACCACGCGGGCGGCCGGCTTCGATTCCCGGCCGATGCATCGTTTTGCTGTTCTCGCTATAGTGCTGCCGCGCCGATTGCTCGCTTGAGGTGCGCCAGCCTCAGGAATGTATAGCAGGATTCGCTGTGAGAAGAACCAAACATGCAGCACGCAAGAGACCCTACTTGGACGGCCGCGTGCTGTTACTGAACTCCAGCGTCGGCCTGGCCCTACAGGCCGCTGTGTTCAGGTGCCGCAAGGGCGATGTACTGTAACCTCAGGCAGTGCTGCTTTCCGTCGTTAAAAAAGCTGCGGCAGCAGTTTACTCTAGCAAGTCGGGAAAGCACGCGTAGCGACACAACAGATTCCTGAGAAAGCGCAAACTGTCTATCTCTAATATGTGAGACTTACCAAGATTCCTGGGATGATGGTTGCAACGAGCCTCGGTAGCGCAGTAGGTAGCGCGTAAGTCTCATAATCTTAAGGTCGTGAGTTCGATCCTCACCCGGGGCATTTAATTTGCTGTACATCACGGCTGAATTAACGGCGTTGCTATTGCTAGCGAACGAACTTAATTGTCGTTTGTTATCCACAAGGAGTCCACGCCTCAGCGTCACAATGTTTACTTCCAATTATGGCAAGGTACAACTTTGATCATTCTCCTCCCCTGTTATGAGTGAAATATGATGCAAACAGCAATGAATAGACAGTTTCGAGCTGTGCGCCATGCCAGTCTGCACGCGCAAAAATGCTCGCAAACAGATAACAACACTGAGTCCGGATTGAGCACGAAATACGAGAAGAGAGGGAGTAAATCTCACGTTTCTCGAGCAAATCCGGTGTGGTCTAGTGGCTAGGATACCTGGCTTTCACCCAGGAGGCCCGGGTTCGATTCCCGGTACCGGAAGGGAAGTTTTTGCGCACACGACCCTCCATCGTTTGGCCTTCCAACCTTCGTTTGTCGCCCACCTTCCGGAGCTTCAACCGAACGTAATCGGGGGAAGCAGGCACAGGATGCAATTACTGTCAGCACCGGGATAAAGGGAGAAGAGGCACTGGTCCGCTGTTGGGGTGCTACCAGCGTCAGTGGGAAGTCGGTGAAGTCGCCAGTTGCGCCAGAAGCCAGCAATTACCGTAGTACGCCTACACACGCGTTCCCAGTTATTCACATTGCTTGCAGTCGCTCCATGCACAACAAGCGTGAGCCCGGATAGCTCAGTCGGTAGAGCATTAGGCTTTTAACCTAAGGGTCCAGGGTTCGAATCCCTGTTCGGGCGAAGATTTTAACGCTTCCGTAATGGCTCGTCTCGTAGCGCTGGTAGCCCTGCCGTAATCAGTGCACCGAGTTCGTTTCCTGTCAACATTCTGCGCAGACCGGTTGCATTTTTCACGATTCGAGGGAAGCTTTAGCTACGAGCAGTCGTGGCCGAGTGGTTAAGGCGTCTGACTAGAAATCAGATTCCCTCTGGGAGCGTAGGTTCGAGTCCTACCGACTGTGTCGGTTTTTTTTATTTTTTGTTTCAGAAGAGAGAGCAGAAAATTTCGCAGTTTGCCTGTCGTTTTGGTACCTCGCTACACCTCACCTCTCACAGTCGTTTATAGCGCCTGTCCTTTTGATAAGGGCGAATTCCCAAGCGTCAGCTTTCGCGTCAGCCGAGCAAAGTCGGGACAAGTCGGGACATACTACAGCATGGCCTGCGTGGAGCGACGACGGAAAGAAAACGTTAATTCAACAGCACGTGGCTCACATACTCATACGCATAGATTTGCGCCCGTTGCGGTGGCCGGAATCGAACGCGGCTCAACTGCTCGGAAGGCAACTATGCTCACCATTACACTACCACCGCACAGCCGCTGCTCGCAACGCCGCGCTGTGTCGGCTTCCCGCCCGCCGGCAGTGGCCCACGGTGATAGTAGCTGTAGGCGCTTTACGAGGTAGGAGGGTGCATTCGGGCAGCGCCTCCACGCACGCTGCGTCTTTGGGCAAGGCTCGTCGCCGCGGCCGCAACGTTACTCACGCAATAGTGACGAGCGGTCGCTTTGAGGCAGTGTAGTGGGGGACTCCGCGTGTGTAGCACTTTTTTCGGTTGTATCCGACGTCGCTGGGTGGCAATCCCACTTTCCCTGCAGACAGCTGCTCGGGAATATGCTCGGGAAGCACGGACGTCATCGGACGTCCGCCCCCCAACAAATGCAACTAACAAAATGAGAACAACAACTAAAAAAGTGGTAGGTTGTTCGACTACCACGCGGGCGGCCCGGCTTCGATTCCCGGCCGATGCATCGTTTTGCTGTTCTCGCTATAGTGCTGCCGCGCCGATTGCTCGCTTGAGGTGCGCCAGCCTCAGGAATGTATAGCAGGATTCGCTGTGAGAAGAACCAAACATGCAGCACGCAAGAGACCCTACTTGGACGGCCGCGTGCTGTTACTGAACTCCAGCGTCGGCCTGGCCCTACAGGCCGCTGTGTTCAGGTGCCGCAAGGGCGATGTACTGTAACCTCAGGCAGTGCTGCTTTCGTCGTTAAAAAAGCTGCGGCAGCAGTTTACTCTAGCAAGTCGGGAAAGCACGCGTAGCGACACAACAGATTCCTGAGAAAGCGCAAACTGTCTATCTCTAATATGTGAGACTTACCAAGATTCCTGGGATGATGGTTGCAACGAGCCTCGGTAGCGCAGTAGGTAGCGCGTAAGTCTCATAATCCTAAGGTCGTGAGTTCGATCCTCACCCGGGGCATTTAATTTGCTGTACATCACGGCTGAATTAACGGCGTTGCTATTGCTAGCGAACGAACTTAATTGTCGTTTGTTATCCACAAGGAGTCCACGCCTCAGCGTCACAATGTTTACTTCCAATTATGGCAAGGTACAACTTTGATCATTCTCCTCCCCTGGTTATGAGTGAAATATGATGCAAACAGCAATGAATAGACAGTTTCGAGCTGTGCGCCATGCCAGTCTGCACGCGCAAAAATGCTCGCAAACAGATAACAACACTGAGTCCGGATTGAGCACGAAATGCGAGAAGAGAGGGAGTAAATCTCACGTTTCTCGAGCAAATCCGGTGTGGTCTAGTGGCTAGGATACCTGGCTTTCACCCAGGAGGCCCGGGTTCGATTCCCGGTACCGGAAGGGAAGTTTTTGCGCACACGACCCTCCATCGTTTGGCCTTCCAACCTTCGTTTGTCGCCACCTTCCGGAGCTTCAACCGAACGTAATCGGGGGAAGCAGGCACAGGATGCAATTACTGTCAGCACCGGGATAAAGGGAGAAGAGGCACTGGTCCGCTGTTGGGGTGCTACCAGCGTCAGTGGGAAGTCGGTGAAGTCGCCAGTTGCGCCAGAAGCCAGCAATTACCGTAGTACGCCTACACACGCGTTCCAGTTATTCACATTGCTTGCAGTCGCTCCATGCACAACAAGCGTGAGCCCGGATAGCTCAGTCGGTAGAGCATTAGGCTTTTAACCTAAGGGTCCAGGGTTCGAATCCCTGTTCGGGCGAAGATTTTAACGCTTCCGTAATGGCTCGTCTCGTAGCGCTGGTAGCCCTGCCGTAATCAGTGCACCGAGTTCGTTTCCTGTCAACATTCTGCGCAGACCGGTTGCATTTTTCACGATTCGAGGGAAGCTTTAGCTACGAGCAGTCGTGGCCGAGTGGTTAAGGCGTCTGACTAGAAATCAGATTCCCTCTGGAGCGTAGGTTCGAGTCCTACCGACTGCGTCGGTTTTTTTTATTTTTTGTTTCAGAAGAGAGAGCAGAAAATTTCGCAGTTTGCCTGTCGTTTTGGTACCTCGCTACACCTCACCTCTCACAGTCGTTTATAGCGCCTGTCCTTTTGATAAGGGCGAATTCCAAGCGTCAGCTTTCGCGTCAGCCGAGCAAAGTCGGGACAAGTCGGGACATACTACAGCATGGCCTGCGTGGAGCGACGACGGAAAGAAAACGTTAATTCAACAGCACGTGGCTCACATACTCATACGCATAGATTTGCGCCCGTTGCGGTGGCCGGGAATCGAACGCGGCTCAACTGCTCGGAAGGCAACTATGCTCACCATTACACTACCACCGCACAGCCGCTGCTCGCAACGCCGCGCTGTGTCGGCTTCCCGCCCGCCGGCAGTGGCCCACGGTGATAGTAGCTGTAGGCGCTTTACGAGGTAGGAGGGTGCATTCGGGCAGCGCCTCCACGCACGCTGCGTCTTTGGGCAAGGCTCGTCGCCGCGGCCGCAACGTTACTCACGCAATAGTGACGAGCGGTCGCTTTGAGGCAGTGTAGTGGGGGACTCCGCGTGTGTAGCACTTTTTTCGGTTGTATCCGACGTCGCTGGGTGGCAATCCCACTTTCCCTGCAGACAGCTGCTCGGGAATATGCTCGGGAAGCACGGACGTCATCGGACGTCCGCCCCCAACAAATGCAACTAACAAAATGAGAACAACAACTAAAAAAGTGGTAGGTTGTTCGACTACCACGCGGGCGGCCCGGCTTCGATTCCCGGCCGATGCATCGTTTTGCTGTTCTCGCTATAGTGCTGCCGCGCCGATTGCTCGCTTGAGGTGCGCCAGCCTCAGGAATGTATAGCAGGATTCGCTGTGAGAAGAACCAAACATGCAGCACGCAAGAGACCCTACTTGGACGGCCGCGTGCTGTTACTGAACTCCAGCGTCGGCCTGGCCCTACAGGCCGCTGTGTTCAGGTGCCGCAAGGGCGATGTACTGTAACCTCAGGCAGTGCTGCTTTCCGTCGTTAAAAAAGCTGCGGCAGCAGTTTACTCTAGCAAGTCGGGAAAGCACGCGTAGCGACACAACAGATTCCTGAGAAAGCGCAAACTGTCTATCTCTAATATGTGAGACTTACCAAGATTCCTGGGATGATGGTTGCAACGAGCCTCGGTAGCGCAGTAGGTAGCGCGTAAGTCTCATAATCCTAAGGTCGTGAGTTCGATCCTCACCCGGGGCATTTAATTTGCTGTACATCACGGCTGAATTAACGGCGTTGCTATTGCTAGCGAACGAACTTAATTGTCGTTTGTTATCCACAAGGAGTCCACGCCTCAGCGTCACAATGTTTACTTCCAATTATGGCAAGGTACAACTTTGATCATTCTCCTCCCCTGTTATGAGTGAAATATGATGCAAACAGCAATGAATAGACAGTTTCGAGCTGTGCGCCATGCCAGTCTGCACGCGCAAAAATGCTCGCAAACAGATAACAACACTGAGTCCGGATTGAGCACGAAATGCGAGAAGAGAGGGAGTAAATCTCACGTTTCTCGAGCAAATCCGGTGTGGTCTAGTGGCTAGGATACCTGGCTTTCACCCAGGAGGCCCGGGTTCGATTCCCGGTACCGGAAGGGAAGTTTTTGCGCACACGACCCTCCATCGTTTGGCCTTCCAACCTTCGTTTGTCGCCCACCTTCCGGAGCTTCAACCGAACGTAATCGGGGGAAGCAGGCACAGGATGCAATTACTGTCAGCACCGGGATAAAGGGAGAAGAGGCACTGGTCCGCTGTTGGGGTGCTACCAGCGTCAGTGGGAAGTCGGTGAAGTCGCCAGTTGCGCCAGAAGCCAGCAATTACCGTAGTACGCCTACACACGCGTTCCAGTTATTCACATTGCTTGCAGTCGCTCCATGCACAACAAGCGTGAGCCCGGATAGCTCAGTCGGTAGAGCATTAGGCTTTTAACCTAAGGGTCCAGGGTTCGAATCCCTGTTCGGGCGAAGATTTTAACGCTTCCGTAATGGCTCGTCTCGTAGCGCTGGTAGCCCTGCCGTAATCAGTGCACCGAGTTCGTTTCCTGTCAACATTCTGCGCAGACCGGTTGCATTTTTCACGATTCGAGGGAAGCTTTAGCTACGAGCAGTCGTGGCCGAGTGGTTAAGGCGTCTGACTAGAAATCAGATTCCCTCTGGGAGCGTAGGTTCGAGTCCTACCGACTGCGTCGGTTTTTTTTATTTTTTGTTTCAGAAGAGAGAGCAGAAAATTTCGCAGTTTGCCTGTCGTTTTGGTACCTCGCTACACCTCACCTCTCACAGTCGTTTATAGCGCCTGTCCTTTTGATAAGGGCGAATTCCAAGCGTCAGCTTTCGCGTCAGCCGAGCAAAGTCGGGACAAGTCGGGACATACTACAGCATGGCCTGCGTGGAGCGACGACGGAAAGAAAACGTTAATTCAACAGCACGTGGCTCACATACTCATACGCATAGATTTGCGCCCGTTGCGTTGGCCGGGAATCGAACGCGGCTCAACTGCTCGGAAGGCAACTATGCTCACCATTACACTACCACCGCACAGCCGCTGCTCGCAACGCCGCGCTGTGTCGGCTTCCCGCCCGCCGGCAGTGGCCCACGGTGATAGTAGCTGTAGGCGCTTTACGAGGTAGGAGGGTGCATTCGGGCAGCGCCTCCACGCACGCTGCGTCTTTGGGCAAGGCTCGTCGCCGCGGCCGCAACGTTACTCACGCAATAGTGACGAGCGGTCGCTTTGAGGCAGTGTAGTGGGGGACTCCGCGTGTGTAGCACTTTTTTCGGTTGTATCCGACGTCGCTGGGTGGCAATCCCACTTTCCCTGCAGACAGCTGCTCGGGAATATGCTCGGGAAGCACGGACGTCATCGGACGTCCGCCCCCAACAAATGCAACTAACAAAATGAGAACAACAACTAAAAAAGTGGTAGGTTGTTCGACTACCACGCGGGCGGCCCGGCTTCGATTCCCGGCCGATGCATCGTTTTGCTGTTCTCGCTATAGTGCTGCCGCGCCGATTGCTCGCTTGAGGTGCGCCAGCCTCAGGAATGTATAGCAGGATTCGCTGTGAGAAGAACCAAACATGCAGCACGCAAGAGACCCTACTTGGACGGCCGCGTGCTGTTACTGAACTCCAGCGTCGGCCTGGCCCTACAGGCCGCTGTGTTCAGGTGCCGCAAGGGCGATGTACTGTAACCTCAGGCAGTGCTGCTTTCCGTCGTTAAAAAAGCTGCGGCAGCAGTTTACTCTAGCAAGTCGGGAAAGCACGCGTAGCGACACAACAGATTCCTGAGAAAGCGCAAACTGTCTATCTCTAATATGTGAGACTTACCAAGATTCCTGGGATGATGGTTGCAACGAGCCTCGGTAGCGCAGTAGGTAGCGCGTAAGTCTCATAATCCTAAGGTCGTGAGTTCGATCCTCACCCGGGGCATTTAATTTGCTGTACATCACGGCTGAATTAACGGCGTTGCTATTGCTAGCGAACGAACTTAATTGTCGTTTGTTATCCACAAGGAGTCCACGCCTCAGCGTCACAATGTTTACTTCCAATTATGGCAAGGTACAACTTTGATCATTCTCCTCCCCTGTTATGAGTGAAATATGATGCAAACAGCAATGAATAGACAGTTTCGAGCTGTGCGCCATGCCAGTCTGCACGCGCAAAAATGCTCGCAAACAGATAACAACACTGAGTCCGGATTGAGCACGAAATACGAGAAGAGAGGGAGTAAATCTCACGTTTCTCGAGCAAATCCGGTGTGGTCTAGTGGCTAGGATACCTGGCTTTCACCCAGGAGGCCCGGGTTCGATTCCCGGTACCGGAAGGGAAGTTTTTGCGCACACGACCCTCCATCGTTTGGCCTTCCAACCTTCGTTTGTCGCCCACCTTCCGGAGCTTCAACCGAACGTAATCGGGGGAAGCAGGCACAGGATGCAATTACTGTCAGCACCGGGATAAAGGGAGAAGAGGCACTGGTCCGCTGTTGGGGTGCTACCAGCGTCAGTGGGAAGTCGGTGAAGTCGCCAGTTGCGCCAGAAGCCAGCAATTACCGTAGTACGCCTACACACGCGTTCCAGTTATTCACTTTGCTTGCAGTCGCTCCATGCACAACAAGCGTGAGCCCGGATAGCTCAGTCGGTAGAGCATTAGGCTTTTAACCTAAGGGTCCAGGGTTCGAATCCCTGTTCGGGCGAAGATTTTAACGCTTCCGTAATGGCTCGTCTCGTAGCGCTGGTAGCCCTGCCGTAATCAGTGCACCGAGTTCGTTTCCTGTCAACATTCTGCGCAGACCGGTTGCATTTTTCACGATTCGAGGGAAGCTTTAGCTACGAGCAGTCGTGGCCGAGTGGTTAAGGCGTCTGACTAGAAATCAGATTCCCTCTGGGAGCGTAGGTTCGAGTCCTACCGACTGTGTCGGTTTTTTTTATTTTTTGTTTCAGAAGAGAGAGCAGAAAATTTCGCAGTTTGCCTGTCGTTTTGGTACCTCGCTACACCTCACCTCTCACAGTCGTTTATAGCGCCTGTCCTTTTGATAAGGGCGAATTCCAAGCGTCAGCTTTCGCGTCAGCCGAGCAAAGTCGGGACAAGTCGGGACATACTACAGCATGGCCTGCGTGGAGCGACGACGGAAAGAAAACGTTAATTCAACAGCACGTGGCTCACATACTCATACGCATAGATTTGCGCCCGTTGCGGTGGCCGGGAATCGAACGCGGCTCAACTGCTCGGAAGGCAACTATGCTCACCATTACACTACCACCGCACAGCCGCTGCTCGCAACGCCGCGCTGTGTCGGCTTCCCGCCCGCCGGCAGTGGCCCACGGTGATAGTAGCTGTAGGCGCTTTACGAGGTAGGAGGGTGCATTCGGGCAGCGCCTCCACGCACGCTGCGTCTTTGGGCAAGGCTCGTCGCCGCGGCCGCAACGTTACTCACGCAATAGTGACGAGCGGTCGCTTTGAGGCAGTGTAGTGGGGGACTCCGCGTGTGTAGCACTTTTTTCGGTTGTATCCGACGTCGCTGGGTGGCAATCCCACTTTCCCTGCAGACAGCTGCTCGGGAATATGCTCGGGAAGCACGGACGTCATCGGACGTCCGCCCCCAACAAATGCAACTAACAAAATGAGAACAACAACTAAAAAAGTGGTAGGTTGTTCGACTACCACGCGGGCGGCCCGGCTTCGATTCCCGGCCGATGCATCGTTTTGCTGTTCTCGCTATAGTGCTGCCGCGCCGATTGCTCGCTTGAGGTGCGCCAGCCTCAGGAATGTATAGCAGGATTCGCTGTGAGAAGAACCAAACATGCAGCACGCAAGAGACCCTACTTGGACGGCCGCGTGCTGTTACTGAACTCCAGCGTCGGCCTGGCCCTACAGGCCGCTGTGTTCAGGTGCCGCAAGGGCGATGTACTGTAACCTCAGGCAGTGCTGCTTTCCGTCGTTAAAAAAGCTGCGGCAGCAGTTTACTCTAGCAAGTCGGGAAAGCACGCGTAGCGACACAACAGATTCCTGAGAAAGCGCAAACTGTCTATCTCTAATATGTGAGACTTACCAAGATTCCTGGGATGATGGTTGCAACGAGCCTCGGTAGCGCAGTAGGTAGCGCGTAAGTCTCATAATCCTAAGGTCGTGAGTTCGATCCTCACCCGGGGCATTTAATTTGCTGTACATCACGGCTGAATTAACGGCGTTGCTATTGCTAGCGAACGAACTTAATTGTCGTTTGTTATCCACAAGGAGTCCACGCCTCAGCGTCACAATGTTTACTTCCAATTATGGCAAGGTACAACTTTGATCATTCTCCTCCCCTGTTATGAGTGAAATATGATGCAAACAGCAATGAATAGACAGTTTCGAGCTGTGCGCCATGCCAGTCTGCACGCGCAAAAATGCTCGCAAACAGATAACAACACTGAGTCCGGATTGAGCACGAAATACGAGAAGAGAGGGAGTAAATCTCACGTTTCTCGAGCAAATCCGGTGTGGTCTAGTGGCTAGGATACCTGGCTTTCACCCAGGAGGCCCGGGTTCGATTCCCGGTACCGGAAGGGAAGTTTTTGCGCACACGACCCTCCATCGTTTGGCCTTCCAACCTTCGTTTGTCGCCCACCTTCCGGAGCTTCAACCGAACGTAATCGGGGGAAGCAGGCACAGGATGCAATTACTGTCAGCACCGGGATAAAGGGAGAAGAGGCACTGGTCCGCTGTTGGGGTGCTACCAGCGTCAGTGGGAAGTCGGTGAAGTCGCCAGTTGCGCCAGAAGCCAGCAATTACCGTAGTACGCCTACACACGCGTTCCAGTTATTCACTTTGCTTGCAGTCGCTCCATGCACAACAAGCGTGAGCCCGGATAGCTCAGTCGGTAGAGCATTAGGCTTTTAACCTAAGGGTCCAGGGTTCGAATCCCTGTTCGGGCGAAGATTTTAACGCTTCCGTAATGGCTCGTCTCGTAGCGCTGGTAGCCCTGCCGTAATCAGTGCACCGAGTTCGTTTCCTGTCAACATTCTGCGCAGACCGGTTGCATTTTTCACGATTCGAGGGAAGCTTTAGCTACGAGCAGTCGTGGCCGAGTGGTTAAGGCGTCTGACTAGAAATCAGATTCCCTCTGGGAGCGTAGGTTCGAGTCCTACCGACTGTGTCGGTTTTTTTTATTTTTTGTTTCAGAAGAGAGAGCAGAAAATTTCGCAGTTTGCCTGTCGTTTTGGTACCTCGCTACACCTCACCTCTCACAGTCGTTTATAGCGCCTGTCCTTTTGATAAGGGCGAATTCCAAGCGTCAGCTTTCGCGTCAGCCGAGCAAAGTCGGGACAAGTCGGGACATACTACAGCATGGCCTGCGTGGAGCGACGACGGAAAGAAAACGTTAATTCAACAGCACGTGGCTCACATACTCATACGCATAGATTTGCGCCCGTTGCGGTGGCCGGGAATCGAACGCGGCTCAACTGCTCGGAAGGCAACTATGCTCACCATTACACTACCACCGCACAGCCGCTGCTCGCAACGCCGCGCTGTGTCGGCTTCCCGCCCGCCGGCAGTGGCCCACGGTGATAGTAGCTGTAGGCGCTTTACGAGGTAGGAGGGTGCATTCGGGCAGCGCCTCCACGCACGCTGCGTCTTTGGGCAAGGCTCGTCGCCGCGGCCGCAACGTTACTCACGCAATAGTGACGAGCGGTCGCTTTGAGGCAGTGTAGTGGGGGACTCCGCGTGTGTAGCACTTTTTTCGGTTGTATCCGACGTCGCTGGGTGGCAATCCCACTTTCCCTGCAGACAGCTGCTCGGGAATATGCTCGGGAAGCACGGACGTCATCGGACGTCCGCCCCCAACAAATGCAACTAACAAAATGAGAACAACAACTAAAAAAGTGGTAGGTTGTTCGACTACCACGCGGGCGGCCCGGCTTCGATTCCCGGCCGATGCATCGTTTTGCTGTTCTCGCTATAGTGCTGCCGCGCCGATTGCTCGCTTGAGGTGCGCCAGCCTCAGGAATGTATAGCAGGATTCGCTGTGAGAAGAACCAAACATGCAGCACGCAAGAGACCCTACTTGGACGGCCGCGTGCTGTTACTGAACTCCAGCGTCGGCCTGGCCCTACAGGCCGCTGTGTTCAGGTGCCGCAAGGGCGATGTACTGTAACCTCAGGCAGTGCTGCTTTCCGTCGTTAAAAAAGCTGCGGCAGCAGT
The DNA here is from genome assembly GCF_023864275.1 of Schistocerca cancellata. Taxonomy (NCBI): domain Eukaryota; kingdom Metazoa; phylum Arthropoda; class Insecta; order Orthoptera; family Acrididae; genus Schistocerca; species Schistocerca cancellata. The sequence goes on from NW_026046608.1 coordinate 18,017, forward strand.
TTACTCTAGCAAGTCGGGAAAGCACGCGTAGCGACACAACAGATTCCTGAGAAAGCGCAAACTGTCTATCTCTAATATGTGAGACTTACCAAGATTCCTGGGATGATGGTTGCAACGAGCCTCGGTAGCGCAGTAGGTAGCGCGTAAGTCTCATAATCCTAAGGTCGTGAGTTCGATCCTCACCCGGGGCATTTAATTTGCTGTACATCACGGCTGAATTAACGGCGTTGCTATTGCTAGCGAACGAACTTAATTGTCGTTTGTTATCCACAAGGAGTCCACGCCTCAGCGTCACAATGTTTACTTCCAATTATGGCAAGGTACAACTTTGATCATTCTCCTCCCCTGTTATGAGTGAAATATGATGCAAACAGCAATGAATAGACAGTTTCGAGCTGTGCGCCATGCCAGTCTGCACGCGCAAAAATGCTCGCAAACAGATAACAACACTGAGTCCGGATTGAGCACGAAATACGAGAAGAGAGGGAGTAAATCTCACGTTTCTCGAGCAAATCCGGTGTGGTCTAGTGGCTAGGATACCTGGCTTTCACCCAGGAGGCCCGGGTTCGATTCCCGGTACCGGAAGGGAAGTTTTTGCGCACACGACCCTCCATCGTTTGGCCTTCCAACCTTCGTTTGTCGCCCACCTTCCGGAGCTTCAACCGAACGTAATCGGGGGAAGCAGGCACAGGATGCAATTACTGTCAGCACCGGGATAAAGGGAGAAGAGGCACTGGTCCGCTGTTGGGGTGCTACCAGCGTCAGTGGGAAGTCGGTGAAGTCGCCAGTTGCGCCAGAAGCCAGCAATTACCGTAGTACGCCTACACACGCGTTCCAGTTATTCACTTTGCTTGCAGTCGCTCCATGCACAACAAGCGTGAGCCCGGATAGCTCAGTCGGTAGAGCATTAGGCTTTTAACCTAAGGGTCCAGGGTTAATATCCCTGTTCGGGCGAAGATTTTAACGCTTCCGTAATGGCTCGTCTCGTAGCGCTGGTAGCCCTGCCGTAATCAGTGCACCGAGTTCGTTTCCTGTCAACATTCTGCGCAGACCGGTTGCATTTTTCACGATTCGAGGGAAGCTTTAGCTACGAGCAGTCGTGGCCGAGTGGTTAAGGCGTCTGACTAGAAATCAGATTCCCTCTGGGAGCGTAGGTTCGAGTCCTACCGACTGTGTCGGTTTTTTTTATTTTTTGTTTCAGAAGAGAGAGCAGAAAATTTCGCAGTTTGCCTGTCGTTTTGGTACCTCGCTACACCTCACCTCTCACAGTCGTTTATAGCGCCTGTCCTTTTGATAAGGGCGAATTCCAAGCGTCAGCTTTCGCGTCAGCCGAGCAAAGTCGGGACAAGTCGGGACATACTACAGCATGGCCTGCGTGGAGCGACGACGGAAAGAAAACGTTAATTCAACAGCACGTGGCTCACATACTCATACGCATAGATTTGCGCCCGTTGCGGTGGCCGGGAATCGAACGCGGCTCAACTGCTCGGAAGGCAACTATGCTCACCATTACACTACCACCGCACAGCCGCTGCTCGCAACGCCGCGCTGTGTCGGCTTCCCGCCCGCCGGCAGTGGCCCACGGTGATAGTAGCTGTAGGCGCTTTACGAGGTAGGAGGGTGCATTCGGGCAGCGCCTCCACGCACGCTGCGTCTTTGGGCAAGGCTCGTCGCCGCGGCCGCAACGTTACTCACGCAATAGTGACGAGCGGTCGCTTTGAGGCAGTGTAGTGGGGGACTCCGCGTGTGTAGCACTTTTTTCGGTTGTATCCGACGTCGCTGGGTGGCAATCCCACTTTCCCTGCAGACAGCTGCTCGGGAATATGCTCGGGAAGCACGGACGTCATCGGACGTCCGCCCCCAACAAATGCAACTAACAAAATGAGAACAACAACTAAAAAAGTGGTAGGTTGTTCGACTACCACGCGGGCGGCCCGGCTTCGATTCCCGGCCGATGCATCGTTTTGCTGTTCTCGCTATAGTGCTGCCGCGCCGATTGCTCGCTTGAGGTGCGCCAGCCTCAGGAATGTATAGCAGGATTCGCTGTGAGAAGAACCAAACATGCAGCACGCAAGAGACCCTACTTGGACGGCCGCGTGCTGTTACTGAACTCCAGCGTCGGCCTGGCCCTACAGGCCGCTGTGTTCAGGTGCCGCAAGGGCGATGTACTGTAACCTCAGGCAGTGCTGCTTTCCGTCGTTAAAAAAGCTGCGGCAGCAGTTTACTCTAGCAAGTCGGGAAAGCACGCGTAGCGACACAACAGATTCCTGAGAAAGCGCAAACTGTCTATCTCTAATATGTGAGACTTACCAAGATTCCTGGGATGATGGTTGCAACGAGCCTCGGTAGCGCAGTAGGTAGCGCGTAAGTCTCATAATCCTAAGGTCGTGAGTTCGATCCTCACCCGGGGCATTTAATTTGCTGTACATCACGGCTGAATTAACGGCGTTGCTATTGCTAGCGAACGAACTTAATTGTCGTTTGTTATCCACAAGGAGTCCACGCCTCAGCGTCACAATGTTTACTTCCAATTATGGCAAGGTACAACTTTGATCATTCTCCTCCCCTGTTATGAGTGAAATATGATGCAAACAGCAATGAATAGACAGTTTCGAGCTGTGCGCCATGCCAGTCTGCACGCGCAAAAATGCTCGCAAACAGATAACAACACTGAGTCCGGATTGAGCACGAAATACGAGAAGAGAGGGAGTAAATCTCACGTTTCTCGAGCAAATCCGGTGTGGTCTAGTGGCTAGGATACCTGGCTTTCACCCAGGAGGCCCGGGTTCGATTCCCGGTACCGGAAGGGAAGTTTTTGCGCACACGACCCTCCATCGTTTGGCCTTCCAACCTTCGTTTGTCGCCCACCTTCCGGAGCTTCAACCGAACGTGATCGGGGGAAGCAGGCACAGGATGCAATTACTGTCAGCACCGGGATAAAGGGAGAAGAGGCACTGGTCCGCTGTTGGGGTGCTACCAGCGTCAGTGGGAAGTCGGTGAAGTCGCCAGTTGCGCCAGAAGCCAGCAATTACCGTAGTACGCCTACACACGCGTTCCAGTTATTCACTTTGCTTGCAGTCGCTCCATGCACAACAAGCGTGAGCCCGGATAGCTCAGTCGGTAGAGCATTAGGCTTTTAACCTAAGGGTCCAGGGTTCGAATCCCTGTTCGGGCGAAGATTTTAACGCTTCCGTAATGGCTCGTCTCGTAGCGCTGGTAGCCCTGCCGTAATCAGTGCACCGAGTTCGTTTCCTGTCAACATTCTGCGCAGACCGGTTGCATTTTTCACGATTCGAGGGAAGCTTTAGCTACGAGCAGTCGTGGCCGAGTGGTTAAGGCGTCTGACTAGAAATCAGATTCCCTCTGGGAGCGTAGGTTCGAGTCCTACCGACTGTGTCGGTTTTTTTTATTTTTTGTTTCAGAAGAGAGAGCAGAAAATTTCGCAGTTTGCCTGTCGTTTTGGTACCTCGCTACACCTCACCTCTCACAGTCGTTTATAGCGCCTGTCCTTTTGATAAGGGCGAATTCCAAGCGTCAGCTTTCGCGTCAGCCGAGCAAAGTCGGGACAAGTCGGGACATACTACAGCATGGCCTGCGTGGAGCGACGACGGAAAGAAAACGTTAATTCAACAGCACGTGGCTCACATACTCATACGCATAGATTTGCGCCCGTTGCGGTGGCCGGGAATCGAACGCGGCTCAACTGCTCGGAAGGCAACTATGCTCACCATTACACTACCACCGCACAGCCGCTGCTCGCAACGCCGCGCTGTGTCGGCTTCCCGCCCGCCGGCAGTGGCCCACGGTGATAGTAGCTGTAGGCGCTTTACGAGGTAGGAGGGTGCATTCGGGCAGCGCCTCCACGCACGCTGCGTCTTTGGGCAAGGCTCGTCGCCGCGGCCGCAACGTTACTCACGCAATAGTGACGAGCGGTCGCTTTGAGGCAGTGTAGTGGGGGACTCCGCGTGTGTAGCACTTTTTTCGGTTGTATCCGACGTCGCTGGGTGGCAATCCCACTTTCCCTGCAGACAGCTGCTCGGGAATATGCTCGGGAAGCACGGACGTCATCGGACGTCCGCCCCCAACAAATGCAACTAACAAAATGAGAACAACAACTAAAAAAGTGGTAGGTTGTTCGACTACCACGCGGGCGGCCCGGCTTCGATTCCCGGCCGATGCATCGTTTTGCTGTTCTCGCTATAGTGCTGCCGCGCCGATTGCTCGCTTGAGGTGCGCCAGCCTCAGGAATGTATAGCAGGATTCGCTGTGAGAAGAACCAAACATGCAGCACGCAAGAGACCCTACTTGGACGGCCGCGTGCTGTTACTGAACTCCAGCGTCGGCCTGGCCCTACAGGCCGCTGTGTTCAGGTGCCGCAAGGGCGATGTACTGTAACCTCAGGCAGTGCTGCTTTCCGTCGTTAAAAAAGCTGCGGCAGCAGTTTACTCTAGCAAGTCGGGAAAGCACGCGTAGCGACACAACAGATTCCTGAGAAAGCGCAAACTGTCTATCTCTAATATGTGAGACTTACCAAGATTCCTGGGATGATGGTTGCAACGAGCCTCGGTAGCGCAGTAGGTAGCGCGTAAGTCTCATAATCCTAAGGTCGTGAGTTCGATCCTCACCCGGGGCATTTAATTTGCTGTACATCACGGCTGAATTAACGGCGTTGCTATTGCTAGCGAACGAACTTAATTGTCGTTTGTTATCCACAAGGAGTCCACGCCTCAGCGTCACAATGTTTACTTCCAATTATGGCAAGGTACAACTTTGATCATTCTCCTCCCCTGTTATGAGTGAAATATGATGCAAACAGCAATGAATAGACAGTTTCGAGCTGTGCGCCATGCCAGTCTGCACGCGCAAAAATGCTCGCAAACAGATAACAACACTGAGTCCGGATTGAGCACGAAATACGAGAAGAGAGGGAGTAAATCTCACGTTTCTCGAGCAAATCCGGTGTGGTCTAGTGGCTAGGATACCTGGCTTTCACCCAGGAGGCCCGGGTTCGATTCCCGGTACCGGAAGGGAAGTTTTTGCGCACACGACCCTCCATCGTTTGGCCTTCCAACCTTCGTTTGTCGCCCACCTTCCGGAGCTTCAACCGAACGTAATCGGGGGAAGCAGGCACAGGATGCAATTACTGTCAGCACCGGGATAAAGGGAGAAGAGGCACTGGTCCGCTGTTGGGGTGCTACCAGCGTCAGTGGGAAGTCGGTGAAGTCGCCAGTTGCGCCAGAAGCCAGCAATTACCGTAGTACGCCTACACACGCGTTCCAGTTATTCACTTTGCTTGCAGTCGCTCCATGCACAACAAGCGTGAGCCCGGATAGCTCAGTCGGTAGAGCATTAGGCTTTTAACCTAAGGGTCCAGGGTTAATATCCCTGTTCGGGCGAAGATTTTAACGCTTCCGTAATGGCTCGTCTCGTAGCGCTGGTAGCCCTGCCGTAATCAGTGCACCGAGTTCGTTTCCTGTCAACATTCTGCGCAGACCGGTTGCATTTTTCACGATTCGAGGGAAGCTTTAGCTACGAGCAGTCGTGGCCGAGTGGTTAAGGCGTCTGACTAGAAATCAGATTCCCTCTGGGAGCGTAGGTTCGAGTCCTACCGACTGTGTCGGTTTTTTTTATTTTTTGTTTCAGAAGAGAGAGCAGAAAATTTCGCAGTTTGCCTGTCGTTTTGGTACCTCGCTACACCTCACCTCTCACAGTCGTTTATAGCGCCTGTCCTTTTGATAAGGGCGAATTCCAAGCGTCAGCTTTCGCGTCAGCCGAGCAAAGTCGGGACAAGTCGGGACATACTACAGCATGGCCTGCGTGGAGCGACGACGGAAAGAAAACGTTAATTCAACAGCACGTGGCTCACATACTCATACGCATAGATTTGCGCCCGTTGCGGTGGCCGGGAATCGAACGCGGCTCAACTGCTCGGAAGGCAACTATGCTCACCATTACACTACCACCGCACAGCCGCTGCTCGCAACGCCGCGCTGTGTCGGCTTCCCGCCCGCCGGCAGTGGCCCACGGTGATAGTAGCTGTAGGCGCTTTACGAGGTAGGAGGGTGCATTCGGGCAGCGCCTCCACGCACGCTGCGTCTTTGGGCAAGGCTCGTCGCCGCGGCCGCAACGTTACTCACGCAATAGTGACGAGCGGTCGCTTTGAGGCAGTGTAGTGGGGGACTCCGCGTGTGTAGCACTTTTTTCGGTTGTATCCGACGTCGCTGGGTGGCAATCCCACTTTCCCTGCAGACAGCTGCTCGGGAATATGCTCGGGAAGCACGGACGTCATCGGACGTCCGCCCCCAACAAATGCAACTAACAAAATGAGAACAACAACTAAAAAAGTGGTAGGTTGTTCGACTACCACGCGGGCGGCCCGGCTTCGATTCCCGGCCGATGCATCGTTTTGCTGTTCTCGCTATAGTGCTGCCGCGCCGATTGCTCGCTTGAGGTGCGCCAGCCTCAGGAATGTATAGCAGGATTCGCTGTGAGAAGAACCAAACATGCAGCACGCAAGAGACCCTACTTGGACGGCCGCGTGCTGTTACTGAACTCCAGCGTCGGCCTGGCCCTACAGGCCGCTGTGTTCAGGTGCCGCAAGGGCGATGTACTGTAACCTCAGGCAGTGCTGCTTTCCGTCGTTAAAAAAGCTGCGGCAGCAGTTTACTCTAGCAAGTCGGGAAAGCACGCGTAGCGACACAACAGATTCCTGAGAAAGCGCAAACTGTCTATCTCTAATATGTGAGACTTACCAAGATTCCTGGGATGATGGTTGCAACGAGCCTCGGTAGCGCAGTAGGTAGCGCGTAAGTCTCATAATCCTAAGGTCGTGAGTTCGATCCTCACCCGGGGCATTTAATTTGCTGTACATCACGGCTGAATTAACGGCGTTGCTATTGCTAGCGAACGAACTTAATTGTCGTTTGTTATCCACAAGGAGTCCACGCCTCAGCGTCACAATGTTTACTTCCAATTATGGCAAGGTACAACTTTGATCATTCTCCTCCCCTGTTATGAGTGAAATATGATGCAAACAGCAATGAATAGACAGTTTCGAGCTGTGCGCCATGCCAGTCTGCACGCGCAAAAATGCTCGCAAACAGATAACAACACTGAGTCCGGATTGAGCACGAAATACGAGAAGAGAGGGAGTAAATCTCACGTTTCTCGAGCAAATCCGGTGTGGTCTAGTGGCTAGGATACCTGGCTTTCACCCAGGAGGCCCGGGTTCGATTCCCGGTACCGGAAGGGAAGTTTTTGCGCACACGACCCTCCATCGTTTGGCCTTCCAACCTTCGTTTGTCGCCCACCTTCCGGAGCTTCAACCGAACGTAATCGGGGGAAGCAGGCACAGGATGCAATTACTGTCAGCACCGGGATAAAGGGAGAAGAGGCACTGGTCCGCTGTTGGGGTGCTACCAGCGTCAGTGGGAAGTCGGTGAAGTCGCCAGTTGCGCCAGAAGCCAGCAATTACCGTAGTACGCCTACACACGCGTTCCAGTTATTCACTTTGCTTGCAGTCGCTCCATGCACAACAAGCGTGAGCCCGGATAGCTCAGTCGGTAGAGCATTAGGCTTTTAACCTAAGGGTCCAGGGTTCGAATCCCTGTTCGGGCGAAGATTTTAACGCTTCCGTAATGGCTCGTCTCGTAGCGCTGGTAGCCCTGCCGTAATCAGTGCACCGAGTTCGTTTCCTGTCAACATTCTGCGCAGACCGGTTGCATTTTTCACGATTCGAGGGAAGCTTTAGCTACGAGCAGTCGTGGCCGAGTGGTTAAGGCGTCTGACTAGAAATCAGATTCCCTCTGGGAGCGTAGGTTCGAGTCCTACCGACTGTGTCGGTTTTTTTTATTTTTTGTTTCAGAAGAGAGAGCAGAAAATTTCGCAGTTTGCCTGTCGTTTTGGTACCTCGCTACACCTCACCTCTCACAGTCGTTTATAGCGCCTGTCCTTTTGATAAGGGCGAATTCCAAGCGTCAGCTTTCGCGTCAGCCGAGCAAAGTCGGGACAAGTCGGGACATACTACAGCATGGCCTGCGTGGAGCGACGACGGAAAGAAAACGTTAATTCAACAGCACGTGGCTCACATACTCATACGCATAGATTTGCGCCCGTTGCGGTGGCCGGGAATCGAACGCGGCTCAACTGCTCGGAAGGCAACTATGCTCACCATTACACTACCACCGCACAGCCGCTGCTCGCAACGCCGCGCTGTGTCGGCTTCCCGCCCGCCGGCAGTGGCCCACGGTGATAGTAGCTGTAGGCGCTTTACGAGGTAGGAGGGTGCATTCGGGCAGCGCCTCCACGCACGCTGCGTCTTTGGGCAAGGCTCGTCGCCGCGGCCGCAACGTTACTCACGCAATAGTGACGAGCGGTCGCTTTGAGGCAGTGTAGTGGGGGACTCCGCGTGTGTAGCACTTTTTTCGGTTGTATCCGACGTCGCTGGGTGGCAATCCCACTTTCCCTGCAGACAGCTGCTCGGGAATATGCTCGGGAAGCACGGACGTCATCGGACGTCCGCCCCCAACAAATGCAACTAACAAAATGAGAACAACAACTAAAAAAGTGGTAGGTTGTTCGACTACCACGCGGGCGGCCCGGCTTCGATTCCCGGCCGATGCATCGTTTTGCTGTTCTCGCTATAGTGCTGCCGCGCCGATTGCTCGCTTGAGGTGCGCCAGCCTCAGGAATGTATAGCAGGATTCGCTGTGAGAAGAACCAAACATGCAGCACGCAAGAGACCCTACTTGGACGGCCGCGTGCTGTTACTGAACTCCAGCGTCGGCCTGGCCCTACAGGCCGCTGTGTTCAGGTGCCGCAAGGGCGATGTACTGTAACCTCAGGCAGTGCTGCTTTCCGTCGTTAAAAAAGCTGCGGCAGCAGTTTACTCTAGCAAGTCGGGAAAGCACGCGTAGCGACACAACAGATTCCTGAGAAAGCGCAAACTGTCTATCTCTAATATGTGAGACTTACCAAGATTCCTGGGATGATGGTTGCAACGAGCCTCGGTAGCGCAGTAGGTAGCGCGTAAGTCTCATAATCTTAAGGTCGTGAGTTCGATCCTCACCCGGGGCATTTAATTTGCTGTACATCACGGCTGAATTAACGGCGTTGCTATTGCTAGCGAACGAACTTAATTGTCGTTTGTTATCCACAAGGAGTCCACGCCTCAGCGTCACAATGTTTACTTCCAATTATGGCAAGGTACAACTTTGATCATTCTCCTCCCCTGTTATGAGTGAAATATGATGCAAACAGCAATGAATAGACAGTTTCGAGCTGTGCGCCATGCCAGTCTGCACGCGCAAAAATGCTCGCAAACAGATAACAACACTGAGTCCGGATTGAGCACGAAATACGAGAAGAGAGGGAGTAAATCTCACGTTTCTCGAGCAAATCCGGTGTGGTCTAGTGGCTAGGATACCTGGCTTTCACCCAGGAGGCCCGGGTTCGATTCCCGGTACCGTAAGGGAAGTTTTTGCGCACACGACCCTCCATCGTTTGGCCTTCCAACCTTCGTTTGTCGCCCACCTTCCGGAGCTTCAACCGAACGTAATCGGGGGAAGCAGGCACAGGATGCAATTACTGTCAGCACCGGGATAAAGGGAGAAGAGGCACTGGTCCGCTGTTGGGGTGCTACCAGCGTCAGTGGGAAGTCGGTGAAGTCGCCAGTTGCGCCAGAAGCCAGCAATTACCGTAGTACGCCTACACACGCGTTCCAGTTATTCACTTTGCTTGCAGTCGCTCCATGCACAACAAGCGTGAGCCCGGATAGCTCAGTCGGTAGAGCATTAGGCTTTTAACCTAAGGGTCCAGGGTTCGAATCCCTGTTCGGGCGAAGATTTTAACGCTTCCGTAATGGCTCGTCTCGTAGCGCTGGTAGCCCTGCCGTAATCAGTGCACCGAGTTCGTTTCCTGTCAACATTCTGCGCAGACCGGTTGCATTTTTCACGATTCGAGGGAAGCTTTAGCTACGAGCAGTCGTGGCCGAGTGGTTAAGGCGTCTGACTAGAAATCAGATTCCCTCTGGGAGCGTAGGTTCGAGTCCTACCGACTGCGTCGGTTTTTTTTATTTTTTGTTTCAGAAGAGAGAGCAGAAAATTTCGCAGTTTGCCTGTCGTTTTGGTACCTCGCTACACCTCACCTCTCACAGTCGTTTATAGCGCCTGTCCTTTTGATAAGGGCGAATTCCAAGCGTCAGCTTTCGCGTCAGCCGAGCAAAGTCGGGACAAGTCGGGACATACTACAGGATGGCCTGCGTGGAGCGACGACGGAAAGAAAACGTTAATTCAACAGCACGTGGCTCACATACTCATACGCATAGATTTGCGCCCGTTGCGGTGGCCGGGAATCGAACGCGGCTCAACTGCTCGGAAGGCAACTATGCTCACCATTACACTACCACCGCACAGCCGCTGCTCGCAACGCCGCGCTGTGTCGGCTTCCCGCCCGCCGGCAGTGGCCCACGGTGATAGTAGCTGTAGGCGCTTTACGAGGTAGGAGGGTGCATTCGGGCAGCGCCTCCACGCACGCTGCGTCTTTGGGCAAGGCTCGTCGCCGCGGCCGCAACGTTACTCACGCAATAGTGACGAGCGGTCGCTTTGAGGCAGTGTAGTGGGGGACTCCGCGTGTGTAGCACTTTTTTCGGTTGTATCCGACGTCGCTGGGTGGCAATCCCACTTTCCCTGCAGACAGCTGCTCGGGAATATGCTCGGGAAGCACGGACGTCATCGGACGTCCGCCCCCAACAAATGCAACTAACAAAATGAGAACAACAACTAAAAAAGTGGTAGGTTGTTCGACTACCACGCGGGCGGCCCGGCTTCGATTCCCGGCCGATGCATCGTTTTGCTGTTCTCGCTATAGTGCTGCCGCGCCGATTGCTCGCTTGAGGTGCGCCAGCCTCAGGAATGTATAGCAGGATTCGCTGTGAGAAGAACCAAACATGCAGCACGCAAGAGACCCTACTTGGACGGCCGCGTGCTGTTACTGAACTCCAGCGTCGGCCTGGCCCTACAGGCCGCTGTGTTCAGGTGCCGCAAGGGCGATGTACTGTAACCTCAGGCAGTGCTGCTTTCCGTCGTTAAAAAAGCTGCGGCAGCAGTTTACTCTAGCAAGTCGGGAAAGCACGCGTAGCGACACAACAGATTCCTGAGAAAGCGCAAACTGTCTATCTCTAATATGTGAGACTTACCAAGATTCCTGGGATGATGGTTGCAACGAGCCTCGGTAGCGCAGTAGGTAGCGCGTAAGTCTCATAATCTTAAGGTCGTGAGTTCGATCCTCACCCGGGGCATTTAATTTGCTGTACATCACGGCTGAATTAACGGCGTTGCTATTGCTAGCGAACGAACTTAATTGTCGTTTGTTATCCACAAGGAGTCCACGCCTCAGCGTCACAATGTTTACTTCCAATTATGGCAAGGTACAACTTTGATCATTCTCCTCCCCTGTTATGAGTGAAATATGATGCAAACAGCAATGAATAGACAGTTTCGAGCTGTGCGCCATGCCAGTCTGCACGCGCAAAAATGCTCGCAAACAGATAACAACACTGAGTCCGGATTGAGCACGAAATACGAGAAGAGAGGGAGTAAATCTCACGTTTCTCGAGCAAATCCGGTGTGGTCTAGTGGCTAGGATACCTGGCTTTCACCCAGGAGGCCCGGGTTCGATTCCCGGTACCGGAAGGGAAGTTTTTGCGCACACGACCCTCCATCGTTTGGCCTTCCAACCTTCGTTTGTCGCCCACCTTCCGGAGCTTCAACCGAACGTAATCGGGGGAAGCAGGCACAGGATGCAATTACTGTCAGCACCGGGATAAAGGGAGAAGAGGCACTGGTCCGCTGTTGGGGTGCTACCAGCGTCAGTGGGAAGTCGGTGAAGTCGCCAGTTGCGCCAGAAGCCAGCAATTACCGTAGTACGCCTACACACGCGTTCCAGTTATTCACATTGCTTGCAGTCGCTCCATGCACAACAAGCGTGAGCCCGGATAGCTCAGTCGGTAGAGCATTAGGCTTTTAACCTAAGGGTCCAGGGTTCGAATCCCTGTTCGGGCGAAGATTTTAACGCTTCCGTAATGGCTCGTCTCGTAGCGCTGGTAGCCCTGCCGTAATCAGTGCACCGAGTTCGTTTCCTGTCAACATTCTGCGCAGACCGGTTGCATTTTTCACGATTCGAGGGAAGCTTTAGCTACGAGCAGTCGTGGCCGAGTGGTTAAGGCGTCTGACTAGAAATCAGATTCCCTCTGGGAGCGTAGGTTCGAGTCCTACCGACTGCGTCGGTTTTTTTTATTTTTTGTTTCAGAAGAGAGAGCAGAAAATTTCGCAGTTTGCCTGTCGTTTTGGTACCTCGCTACACCTCACCTCTCACAGTCGTTTATAGCGCCTGTCCTTTTGATAAGGGCGAATTCCAAGCGTCAGCTTTCGCGTCAGCCGAGCAAAGTCGGGACAAGTCGGGACATACTACAGGATGGCCTGCGTGGAGCGACGACGGAAAGAAAACGTTAATTCAACAGCACGTGGCTCACATACTCATACGCATAGATTTGCGCCCGTTGCGGTGGCCGGGAATCGAACGCGGCTCAACTGCTCGGAAGGCAACTATGCTCACCATTACACTACCACCGCACAGCCGCTGCTCGCAACGCCGCGCTGTGTCGGCTTCCCGCCCGCCGGCAGTGGCCCACGGTGATAGTAGCTGTAGGCGCTTTACGAGGTAGGAGGGTGCATTCGGGCAGCGCCTCCACGCACGCTGCGTCTTTGGGCAAGGCTCGTCGCCGCGGCCGCAACGTTACTCACGCAATAGTGACGAGCGGTCGCTTTGAGGCAGTGTAGTGGGGGACTCCGCGTGTGTAGCACTTTTTTCGGTTGTATCCGACGTCGCTGGGTGGCAATCCCACTTTCCCTGCAGACAGCTGCTCGGGAATATGCTCGGGAAGCACGGACGTCATCGGACGTCCGCCCCCAACAAATGCAACTAACAAAATGAGAACAACAACTAAAAAAGTGGTAGGTTGTTCGACTACCACGCGGGCGGCCCGGCTTCGATTCCCGGCCGATGCATCGTTTTGCTGTTCTCGCTATAGTGCTGCCGCGCCGATTGCTCGCTTGAGGTGCGCCAGCCTCAGGAATGTATAGCAGGATTCGCTGTGAGAAGAACCAAACATGCAGCACGCAAGAGACCCTACTTGGACGGCCGCGTGCTGTTACTGAACTCCAGCGTCGGCCTGGCCCTACAGGCCGCTGTGTTCAGGTGCCGCAAGGGCGATGTACTGTAACCTCAGGCAGTGCTGCTTTCCGTCGTTAAAAAAGCTGCGGCAGCAGTTTACTCTAGCAAGTCGGGAAAGCACGCGTAGCGACACAACAGATTCCTGAGAAAGCGCAAACTGTCTATCTCTAATATGTGAGACTTACCAAGATTCCTGGGATGATGGTTGCAACGAGCCTCGGTAGCGCAGTAGGTAGCGCGTAAGTCTCATAATCTTAAGGTCGTGAGTTCGATCCTCACCCGGGGCATTTAATTTGCTGTACATCACGGCTGAATTAACGGCGTTGCTATTGCTAGCGAACGAACTTAATTGTCGTTTGTTATCCACAAGGAGTCCACGCCTCAGCGTCACAATGTTTACTTCCAATTATGGCAAGGTACAACTTTGATCATTCTCCTCCCCTGTTATGAGTGAAATATGATGCAAACAGCAATGAATAGACAGTTTCGAGCTGTGCGCCATGCCAGTCTGCACGCGCAAAAATGCTCGCAAACAGATAACAACACTGAGTCCGGATTGAGCACGAAATACGAGAAGAGAGGGAGTAAATCTCACGTTTCTCGAGCAAATCCGGTGTGGTCTAGTGGCTAGGATACCTGGCTTTCACCCAGGAGGCCCGGGTTCGATTCCCGGTACCGGAAGGGAAGTTTTTGCGCACACGACCCTCCATCGTTTGGCCTTCCAACCTTCGTTTGTCGCCCACCTTCCGGAGCTTCAACCGAACGTAATCGGGGGAAGCAGGCACAGGATGCAATTACTGTCAGCACCGGGATAAAGGGAGAAGAGGCACTGGTCCGCTGTTGGGGTGCTACCAGCGTCAGTGGGAAGTCGGTGAAGTCGCCAGTTGCGCCAGAAGCCAGCAATTACCGTAGTACGCCTACACACGCGTTCCAGTTATTCACATTGCTTGCAGTCGCTCCATGCACAACAAGCGTGAGCCCGGATAGCTCAGTCGGTAGAGCATTAGGCTTTTAACCTAAGGGTCCAGGGTTCGAATCCCTGTTCGGGCGAAGATTTTAACGCTTCCGTAATGGCTCGTCTCGTAGCGCTGGTAGCCCTGCCGTAATCAGTGCACCGAGTTCGTTTCCTGTCAACATTCTGCGCAGACCGGTTGCATTTTTCACGATTCGAGGGAAGCTTTAGCTACGAGCAGTCGTGGCCGAGTGGTTAAGGCGTCTGACTAGAAATCAGATTCCCTCTGGGAGCGTAGGTTCGAGTCCTACCGACTGCGTCGGTGTTTTTTATTTTTTGTTTCAGAAGAGAGAGCAGAAAATTTCGCAGTTTGCCTGTCGTTTTGGTACCTCGCTACACCTCACCTCTCACAGTCGTTTATAGCGCCTGTCCTTTTGATAAGGGCGAATTCCAAGCGTCAGCTTTCGCGTCAGCCGAGCAAAGTCGGGACAAGTCGGGACATACTACAGCATGGCCTGCGTGGAGCGACGACGGAAAGAAAACGTTAATTCAACAGCACGTGGCTCACATACTCATACGCATAGATTTGCGCCCGTTGCGGTGGCCGGGAATCGAACGCGGCTCAACTGCTCGGAAGGCAACTATGCTCACCATTACACTACCACCGCACAGCCGCTGCTCGCAACGCCGCGCTGTGTCGGCTTCCCGCCCGCCGGCAGTGGCCCACGGTGATAGTAGCTGTAGGCGCTTTACGAGGTAGGAGGGTGCATTCGGGCAGCGCCTCCACGCACGCTGCGTCTTTGGGCAAGGCTCGTCGCCGCGGCCGCAACGTTACTCACGCAATAGTGACGAGCGGTCGCTTTGAGGCAGTGTAGTGGGGGACTCCGCGTGTGTAGCACTTTTTTCGGTTGTATCCGACGTCGCTGGGTGGCAATCCCACTTTCCCTGCAGACAGCTGCTCGGGAATATGCTCGGGAAGCACGGACGTCATCGGACGTCCGCCCCCAACAAATGCAACTAACAAAATGAGAACAACAACTAAAAAAGTGGTAGGTTGTTCGACTACCACGCGGGCGGCCCGGCTTCGATTCCCGGCCGATGCATCGTTTTGCTGTTCTCGCTATAGTGCTGCCGCGCCGATTGCTCGCTTGAGGTGCGCCAGCCTCAGGAATGTATAGCAGGATTCGCTGTGAGAAGAACCAAACATGCAGCACGCAAGAGACCCTACTTGGACGGCCGCGTGCTGTTACTGAACTCCAGCGTCGGCCTGGCCCTACAGGCCGCTGTGTTCAGGTGCCGCAAGGGCGATGTACTGTAACCTCAGGCAGTGCTGCTTTCCGTCGTTAAAAAAGCTGCGGCAGCAGTTTACTCTAGCAAGTCGGGAAAGCACGCGTAGCGACACAACAGATTCCTGAGAAAGCGCAAACTGTCTATCTCTAATATGTGAGACTTACCAAGATTCCTGGGATGATGGTTGCAACGAGCCTCGGTAGCGCAGTAGGTAGCGCGTAAGTCTCATAATCTTAAGGTCGTGAGTTCGATCCTCACCCGGGGCATTTAATTTGCTGTACATCACGGCTGAATTAACGGCGTTGCTATTGCTAGCGAACGAACTTAATTGTCGTTTGTTATCCACAAGGAGTCCACGCCTCAGCGTCACAATGTTTACTTCCAATTATGGCAAGGTACAACTTTGATCATTCTCCTCCCCTGTTATGAGTGAAATATGATGCAAACAGCAATGAATAGACAGTTTCGAGCTGTGCGCCATGCCAGTCTGCACGCGCAAAAATGCTCGCAAACAGATAACAACACTGAGTCCGGATTGAGCACGAAATACGAGAAGAGAGGGAGTAAATCTCACGTTTCTCGAGCAAATCCGGTGTGGTCTAGTGGCTAGGATACCTGGCTTTCACCCAGGAGGCCCGGGTTCGATTCCCGGTACCGGAAGGGAAGTTTTTGCGCACACGACCCTCCATCGTTTGGCCTTCCAACCTTCGTTTGTCGCCCACCTTCCGGAGCTTCAACCGAACGTAATCGGGGGAAGCAGGCACAGGATGCAATTACTGTCAGCACCGGGATAAAGGGAGAAGAGGCACTGGTCCGCTGTTGGGGTGCTACCAGCGTCAGTGGGAAGTCGGTGAAGTCGCCAGTTGCGCCAGAAGCCAGCAATTACCGTAGTACGCCTACACACGCGTTCCAGTTATTCACATTGCTTGCAGTCGCTCCATGCACAACAAGCGTGAGCCCGGATAGCTCAGTCGGTAGAGCATTAGGCTTTTAACCTAAGGGTCCAGGGTTCGAATCCCTGTTCGGGCGAAGATTTTAACGCTTCCGTAATGGCTCGTCTCGTAGCGCTGGTAGCCCTGCCGTAATCAGTGCACCGAGTTCGTTTCCTGTCAACATTCTGCGCAGACCGGTTGCATTTTTCACGATTCGAGGGAAGCTTTAGCTACGAGCAGTCGTGGCCGAGTGGTTAAGGCGTCTGACTAGAAATCAGATTCCCTCTGGGAGCGTAGGTTCGAGTCCTACCGACTGTGTCGGTTTTTTTTATTTTTTGTTTCAGAAGAGAGAGCAGAAAATTTCGCAGTTTGCCTGTCGTTTTGGTACCTCGCTACACCTCACCTCTCACAGTCGTTTATAGCGCCTGTCCTTTTGATAAGGGCGAATTCCAAGCGTCAGCTTTCGCGTCAGCCGAGCAAAGTCGGGACAAGTCGGGACATACTACAGCATGGCCTGCGTGGAGCGACGACGGAAAGAAAACGTTAATTCAACAGCACGTGGCTCACATACTCATACGCATAGATTTGCGCCCGTTGCGGTGGCCGGGAATCGAACGCGGCTCAACTGCTCGGAAGGCAACTATGCTCACCATTACACTACCACCGCACAGCCGCTGCTCGCAACGCCGCGCTGTGTCGGCTTCCCGCCCGCCGGCAGTGGCCCACGGTGATAGTAGCTGTAGGCGCTTTACGAGGTAGGAGGGTGCATTCGGGCAGCGCCTCCACGCACGCTGCGTCTTTGGGCAAGGCTCGTCGCCGCGGCTGCAACGTTACTCACGCAATAGTGACGAGCGGTCGCTTTGAGGCAGTGTAGTGGGGGACTCCGCGTGTGTAGCACTTTTTTCGGTTGTATCCGACGTCGCTGGGTGGCAATCCCACTTTCCCTGCAGACAGCTGCTCGGGAATATGCTCGGGAAGCACGGACGTCATCGGACGTCCGCCCCCAACAAATGCAACTAACAAAATGAGAACAACAACTAAAAAAGTGGTAGGTTGTTCGACTACCACGCGGGCGGCCCGGCTTCGATTCCCGGCCGATGCATCGTTTTGCTGTTCTCGCTATAGTGCTGCCGCGCCGATTGCTCGCTTGAGGTGCGCCAGCCTCAGGAATGTATAGCAGGATTCGCTGTGAGAAGAACCAAACATGCAGCACGCAAGAGACCCTACTTGGACGGCCGCGTGCTGTTACTGAACTCCAGCGTCGGCCTGGCCCTACAGGCCGCTGTGTTCAGGTGCCGCAAGGGCGATGTACTGTAACCTCAGGCAGTGCTGCTTTCCGTCGTTAAAAAAGCTGCGGCAGCAGTTTACTCTAGCAAGTCGGGAAAGCACGCGTAGCGACACAACAGATTCCTGAGAAAGCGCAAACTGTCTATCTCTAATATGTGAGACTTACCAAGATTCCTGGGATGATGGTTGCAACGAGCCTCGGTAGCGCAGTAGGTAGCGCGTAAGTCTCATAATCTTAAGGTCGTGAGTTCGATCCTCACCCGGGGCATTTAATTTGCTGTACATCACGGCTGAATTAACGGCGTTGCTATTGCTAGCGAACGAACTTAATTGTCGTTTGTTATCCACAAGGAGTCCACGCCTCAGCGTCACAATGTTTACTTCCAATTATGGCAAGGTACAACTTTGATCATTCTCCTCCCCTGTTATGAGTGAAATATGATGCAAACAGCAATGAATAGACAGTTTCGAGCTGTGCGCCATGCCAGTCTGCACGCGCAAAAATGCTCGCAAACAGATAACAACACTGAGTCCGGATTGAGCACGAAATACGAGAAGAGAGGGAGTAAATCTCACGTTTCTCGAGCAAATCCGGTGTGGTCTAGTGGCTAGGATACCTGGCTTTCACCCAGGAGGCCCGGGTTCGATTCCCGGTACCGGAAGGGAAGTTTTTGCGCACACGACCCTCCATCGTTTGGCCTTCCAACCTTCGTTTGTCGCCCACCTTCCGGAGCTTCAACCGAACGTAATCGGGGGAAGCAGGCACAGGATGCAATTACTGTCAGCACCGGGATAAAGGGAGAAGAGGCACTGGTCCGCTGTTGGGGTGCTACCAGCGTCAGTGGGAAGTCGGTGAAGTCGCCAGTTGCGCCAGAAGCCAGCAATTACCGTAGTACGCCTACACACGCGTTCCAGTTATTCACTTTGCTTGCAGTCGCTCCATGCACAACAAGCGTGAGCCCGGATAGCTCAGTCGGTAGAGCATTAGGCTTTTAACCTAAGGGTCCAGGGTTCGAATCCCTGTTCGGGCGAAGATTTTAACGCTTCCGTAATGGCTCGTCTCGTAGCGCTGGTAGCCCTGCCGTAATCAGTGCACCGAGTTCGTTTCCTGTCAACATTCTGCGCAGACCGGTTGCATTTTTCACGATTCGAGGGAAGCTTTAGCTACGAGCAGTCGTGGCCGAGTGGTTAAGGCGTCTGACTAGAAATCAGATTCCCTCTGGGAGCGTAGGTTCGAGTCCTACCGACTGCGTCGGTTTTTTTTATTTTTTGTTTCAGAAGAGAGAGCAGAAAATTTCGCAGTTTGCCTGTCGTTTTGGTACCTCGCTACACCTCACCTCTCACAGTCGTTTATAGCGCCTGTCCTTTTGATAAGGGCGAATTCCAAGCGTCAGCTTTCGCGTCAGCCGAGCAAAGTCGGGACAAGTCGGGACATACTACAGCATGGCCTGCGTGGAGCGACGACGGAAAGAAAACGTTAATTCAACAGCACGTGGCTCACATACTCATACGCATAGATTTGCGCCCGTTGCGTTGGCCGGGAATCGAACGCGGCTCAACTGCTCGGAAGGCAACTATGCTCACCATTACACTACCACCGCACAGCCGCTGCTCGCAACGCCGCGCTGTGTCGGCTTCCCGCCCGCCGGCAGTGGCCCACGGTGATAGTAGCTGTAGGCGCTTTACGAGGTAGGAGGGTGCATTCGGGCAGCGCCTCCACGCACGCTGCGTCTTTGGGCAAGGCTCGTCGCCGCGGCCGCAACGTTACTCACGCAATAGTGACGAGCGGTCGCTTTGAGGCAGTGTAGTGGGGGACTCCGCGTGTGTAGCACTTTTTTCGGTTGTATCCGACGTCGCTGGGTGGCAATCCCACTTTCCCTGCAGACAGATGCTCGGGAATATGCTCGGGAAGCACGGACGTCATCGGACGTCCGCCCCCAACAAATGCAACTAACAAAATGAGAACAACAACTAAAAAAGTGGTAGGTTGTTCGACTACCACGCGGGCGGCCCGGCTTCGATTCCCGGCCGATGCATCGTTTTGCTGTTCTCGCTATAGTGCTGCCGCGCCGATTGCTCGCTTGAGGTGCGCCAGCCTCAGGAATGTATAGCAGGATTCGCTGTGAGAAGAACCAAACATGCAGCACGCAAGAGACCCTACTTGGACGGCCGCGTGCTGTTACTGAACTCCAGCGTCGGCCTGGCCCTACAGGCCGCTGTGTTCAGGTGCCGCAAGGGCGATGTACTGTAACCTCAGGCAGTGCTGCTTTCCGTCGTTAAAAAAGCTGCGGCAGCAGTTTACTCTAGCAAGTCGGGAAAGCACGCGTAGCGACACAACAGATTCCTGAGAAAGCGCAAACTGTCTATCTCTAATATGTGAGACTTACCAAGATTCCTGGGATGATGGTTGCAACGAGCCTCGGTAGCGCAGTAGGTAGCGCGTAAGTCTCATAATCTTAAGGTCGTGAGTTCGATCCTCACCCGGGGCATTTAATTTGCTGTACATCACGGCTGAATTAACGGCGTTGCTATTGCTAGCGAACGAACTTAATTGTCGTTTGTTATCCACAAGGAGTCCACGCCTCAGCGTCACAATGTTTACTTCCAATTATGGCAAGGTACAACTTTGATCATTCTCCTCCCCTGTTATGAGTGAAATATGATGCAAACAGCAATGAATAGACAGTTTCGAGCTGTGCGCCATGCCAGTCTGCACGCGCAAAAATGCTCGCAAACAGATAACAACACTGAGTCCGGATTGAGCACGAAATACGAGAAGAGAGGGAGTAAATCTCACGTTTCTCGAGCAAATCCGGTGTGGTCTAGTGGCTAGGATACCTGGCTTTCACCCAGGAGGCCCGGGTTCGATTCCCGGTACCGGAAGGGAAGTTTTTGCGCACACGACCCTCCATCGTTTGGCCTTCCAACCTTCGTTTGTCGCCCACCTTCCGGAGCTTCAACCGAACGTAATCGGGGGAAGCAGGCACAGGATGCAATTACTGTCAGCACCGGGATAAAGGGAGAAGAGGCACTGGTCCGCTGTTGGGGTGCTACCAGCGTCAGTGGGAAGTCGGTGAAGTCGCCAGTTGCGCCAGAAGCCAGCAATTACCGTAGTACGCCTACACACGCGTTCCAGTTATTCACTTTGCTTGCAGTCGCTCCATGCACAACAAGCGTGAGCCCGGATAGCTCAGTCGGTAGAGCATTAGGCTTTTAACCTAAGGGTCCAGGGTTCGAATCCCTGTTCGGGCGAAGATTTTAACGCTTCCGTAATGGCTCGTCTCGTAGCGCTGGTAGCCCTGCCGTAATCAGTGCACCGAGTTCGTTTCCTGTCAACATTCTGCGCAGACCGGTTGCATTTTTCACGATTCGAGGGAAGCTTTAGCTACGAGCAGTCGTGGCCGAGTGGTTAAGGCGTCTGACTAGAAATCAGATTCCCTCTGGGAGCGTAGGTTCGAGTCCTACCGACTGCGTCGGTTTTTTTTATTTTTTGTTTCAGAAGAGAGAGCAGAAAATTTCGCAGTTTGCCTGTCGTTTTGGTACCTCGCTACACCTCACCTCTCACAGTCGTTTATAGCGCCTGTCCTTTTGATAAGGGCGAATTCCAAGCGTCAGCTTTCGCGTCAGCCGAGCAAAGTCGGGACAAGTCGGGACATACTACAGGATGGCCTGCGTGGAGCGACGACGGAAAGAAAACGTTAATTCAACAGCACGTGGCTCACATACTCATACGCATAGATTTGCGCCCGTTGCGGTGGCCGGGAATCGAACGCGGCTCAACTGCTCGGAAGGCAACTATGCTCACCATTACACTACCACCGCACAGCCGCTGCTCGCAACGCCGCGCTGTGTCGGCTTCCCGCCCGCCGGCAGTGGCCCACGGTGATAGTAGCTGTAGGCGCTTTACGAGGTAGGAGGGTGCATTCGGGCAGCGCCTCCACGCACGCTGCGTCTTTGGGCAAGGCTCGTCGCCGCGGCCGCAACGTTACTCACGCAATAGTGACGAGCGGTCGCTTTGAGGCAGTGTAGTGGGGGACTCCGCGTGTGTAGCACTTTTTTCGGTTGTATCCGACGTCGCTGGGTGGCAATCCCACTTTCCCTGCAGACAGCTGCTCGGGAATATGCTCGGGAAGCACGGACGTCATCGGACGTCCGCCCCCAACAAATGCAACTAACAAAATGAGAACAACAACTAAAAAAGTGGTAGGTTGTTCGACTACCACGCGGGCGGCCCGGCTTCGATTCCCGGCCGATGCATCGTTTTGCTGTTCTCGCTATAGTGCTGCCGCGCCGATTGCTCGCTTGAGGTGCGCCAGCCTCAGGAATGTATAGCAGGATTCGCTGTGAGAAGAACCAAACATGCAGCACGCAAGAGACCCTACTTGGACGGCCGCGTGCTGTTACTGAACTCCAGCGTCGGCCTGGCCCTACAGGCCGCTGTGTTCAGGTGCCGCAAGGGCGATGTACTGTAACCTCAGGCAGTGCTGCTTTCCGTCGTTAAAAAAGCTGCGGCAGCAGTTTACTCTAGCAAGTCGGGAAAGCACGCGTAGCGACACAACAGATTCCTGAGAAAGCGCAAACTGTCTATCTCTAATATGTGAGACTTACCAAGATTCCTGGGATGATGGTTGCAACGAGCCTCGGTAGCGCAGTAGGTAGCGCGTAAGTCTCATAATCTTAAGGTCGTGAGTTCGATCCTCACCCGGGGCATTTAATTTGCTGTACATCACGGCTGAATTAACGGCGTTGCTATTGCTAGCGAACGAACTTAATTGTCGTTTGTTATCCACAAGGAGTCCACGCCTCAGCGTCACAATGTTTACTTCCAATTATGGCAAGGTACAACTTTGATCATTCTCCTCCCCTGTTATGAGTGAAATATGATGCAAACAGCAATGAATAGACAGTTTCGAGCTGTGCGCCATGCCAGTCTGCACGCGCAAAAATGCTCGCAAACAGATAACAACACTGAGTCCGGATTGAGCACGAAATACGAGAAGAGAGGGAGTAAATCTCACGTTTCTCGAGCAAATCCGGTGTGGTCTAGTGGCTAGGATACCTGGCTTTCACCCAGGAGGCCCGGGTTCGATTCCCGGTACCGGAAGGGAAGTTTTTGCGCACACGACCCTCCATCGTTTGGCCTTCCAACCTTCGTTTGTCGCCCACCTTCCGGAGCTTCAACCGAACGTAATCGGGGGAAGCAGGCACAGGATGCAATTACTGTCAGCACCGGGATAAAGGGAGAAGAGGCACTGGTCCGCTGTTGGGGTGCTACCAGCGTCAGTGGGAAGTCGGTGAAGTCGCCAGTTGCGCCAGAAGCCAGCAATTACCGTAGTACGCCTACACACGCGTTCCAGTTATTCACTTTGCTTGCAGTCGCTCCATGCACAACAAGCGTGAGCCCGGATAGCTCAGTCGGTAGAGCATTAGGCTTTTAACCTAAGGGTCCAGGGTTCGAATCCCTGTTCGGGCGAAGATTTTAACGCTTCCGTAATGGCTCGTCTCGTAGCGCTGGTAGCCCTGCCGTGATCAGTGCACCGAGTTCGTTTCCTGTCAACATTCTGCGCAGACCGGTTGCATTTTTCACGATTCGAGGGAAGCTTTAGCTACGAGCAGTCGTGGCCGAGTGGTTAAGGCGTCTGACTAGAAATCAGATTCCCTCTGGGAGCGTAGGTTCGAGTCCTACCGACTGCGTCGGTTTTTTTTATTTTTTGTTTCAGAAGAGAGAGCAGAAAATTTCGCAGTTTGCCTGTCGTTTTGGTACCTCGCTACACCTCACCTCTCACAGTCGTTTATAGCGCCTGTCCTTTTGATAAGGGCGAATTCCAAGCGTCAGCTTTCGCGTCAGCCGAGCAAAGTCGGGACAAGTCGGGACATACTACAGCATGGCCTGCGTGGAGCGACGACGGAAAGAAAACGTTAATTCAACAGCACGTGGCTCACATACTCATACGCATAGATTTGCGCCCGTTGCGGTGGCCGGGAATCGAACGCGGCTCAACTGCTCGGAAGGCAACTATGCTCACCATTACACTACCACCGCACAGCCGCTGCTCGCAACGCCGCGCTGTGTCGGCTTCCCGCCCGCCGGCAGTGGCCCACGGTGATAGTAGCTGTAGGCGCTTTACGAGGTAGGAGGGTGCATTCGGGCAGCGCCTCCACGCACGCT
The DNA here is from genome assembly GCF_023864275.1 of Schistocerca cancellata. NCBI lineage: Eukaryota > Metazoa > Arthropoda > Insecta > Orthoptera > Acrididae > Schistocerca > Schistocerca cancellata. The sequence goes on from NW_026046608.1 coordinate 41,877, forward strand.
GCGTCTTTGGGCAAGGCTCGTCGCCGCGGCCGCAACGTTACTCACGCAATAGTGACGAGCGGTCGCTTTGAGGCAGTGTAGTGGGGGACTCCGCGTGTGTAGCACTTTTTTCGGTTGTATCCGACGTCGCTGGGTGGCAATCCCACTTTCCCTGCAGACAGCTGCTCGGGAATATGCTCGGGAAGCACGGACGTCATCGGACGTCCGCCCCCAACAAATGCAACTAACAAAATGAGAACAACAACTAAAAAAGTGGTAGGTTGTTCGACTACCACGCGGGCGGCCCGGCTTCGATTCCCGGCCGATGCATCGTTTTGCTGTTCTCGCTATAGTGCTGCCGCGCCGATTGCTCGCTTGAGGTGCGCCAGCCTCAGGAATGTATAGCAGGATTCGCTGTGAGAAGAACCAAACATGCAGCACGCAAGAGACCCTACTTGGACGGCCGCGTGCTGTTACTGAACTCCAGCGTCGGCCTGGCCCTACAGGCCGCTGTGTTCAGGTGCCGCAAGGGCGATGTACTGTAACCTCAGGCAGTGCTGCTTTCCGTCGTTAAAAAAGCTGCGGCAGCAGTTTACTCTAGCAAGTCGGGAAAGCACGCGTAGCGACACAACAGATTCCTGAGAAAGCGCAAACTGTCTATCTCTAATATGTGAGACTTACCAAGATTCCTGGGATGATGGTTGCAACGAGCCTCGGTAGCGCAGTAGGTAGCGCGTAAGTCTCATAATCTTAAGGTCGTGAGTTCGATCCTCACCCGGGGCATTTAATTTGCTGTACATCACGGCTGAATTAACGGCGTTGCTATTGCTAGCGAACGAACTTAATTGTCGTTTGTTATCCACAAGGAGTCCACGCCTCAGCGTCACAATGTTTACTTCCAATTATGGCAAGGTACAACTTTGATCATTCTCCTCCCCTGTTATGAGTGAAATATGATGCAAACAGCAATGAATAGACAGTTTCGAGCTGTGCGCCATGCCAGTCTGCACGCGCAAAAATGCTCGCAAACAGATAACAACACTGAGTCCGGATTGAGCACGAAATACGAGAAGAGAGGGAGTAAATCTCACGTTTCTCGAGCAAATCCGGTGTGGTCTAGTGGCTAGGATACCTGGCTTTCACCCAGGAGGCCCGGGTTCGATTCCCGGTACCGGAAGGGAAGTTTTTGCGCACACGACCCTCCATCGTTTGGCCTTCCAACCTTCGTTTGTCGCCCACCTTCCGGAGCTTCAACCGAACGTAATCGGGGGAAGCAGGCACAGGATGCAATTACTGTCAGCACCGGGATAAAGGGAGAAGAGGCACTGGTCCGCTGTTGGGGTGCTACCAGCGTCAGTGGGAAGTCGGTGAAGTCGCCAGTTGCGCCAGAAGCCAGCAATTACCGTAGTACGCCTACACACGCGTTCCAGTTATTCACTTTGCTTGCAGTCGCTCCATGCACAACAAGCGTGAGCCCGGATAGCTCAGTCGGTAGAGCATTAGGCTTTTAACCTAAGGGTCCAGGGTTCGAATCCCTGTTCGGGCGAAGATTTTAACGCTTCCGTAATGGCTCGTCTCGTAGCGCTGGTAGCCCTGCCGTAATCAGTGCACCGAGTTCGTTTCCTGTCAACATTCTGCGCAGACCGGTTGCATTTTTCACGATTCGAGGGAAGCTTTAGCTACGAGCAGTCGTGGCCGAGTGGTTAAGGCGTCTGACTAGAAATCAGATTCCCTCTGGGAGCGTAGGTTCGAGTCCTACCGACTGCGTCGGTTTTTTTTATTTTTTGTTTCAGAAGAGAGAGCAGAAAATTTCGCAGTTTGCCTGTCGTTTTGGTACCTCGCTACACCTCACCTCTCACAGTCGTTTATAGCGCCTGTCCTTTTGATAAGGGCGAATTCCAAGCGTCAGCTTTCGCGTCAGCCGAGCAAAGTCGGGACAAGTCGGGACATACTACAGGATGGCCTGCGTGGAGCGACGACGGAAAGAAAACGTTAATTCAACAGCACGTGGCTCACATACTCATACGCATAGATTTGCGCCCGTTGCGGTGGCCGGGAATCGAACGCGGCTCAACTGCTCGGAAGGCAACTATGCTCACCATTACACTACCACCGCACAGCCGCTGCTCGCAACGCCGCGCTGTGTCGGCTTCCCGCCCGCCGGCAGTGGCCCACGGTGATAGTAGCTGTAGGCGCTTTACGAGGTAGGAGGGTGCATTCGGGCAGCGCCTCCACGCACGCTGCGTCTTTGGGCAAGGCTCGTCGCCGCGGCCGCAACGTTACTCACGCAATAGTGACGAGCGGTCGCTTTGAGGCAGTGTAGTGGGGGACTCCGCGTGTGTAGCACTTTTTTCGGTTGTATCCGACGTCGCTGGGTGGCAATCCCACTTTCCCTGCAGACAGCTGCTCGGGAATATGCTCGGGAAGCACGGACGTCATCGGACGTCCGCCCCCAACAAATGCAACTAACAAAATGAGAACAACAACTAAAAAAGTGGTAGGTTGTTCGACTACCACGCGGGCGGCCCGGCTTCGATTCCCGGCCGATGCATCGTTTTGCTGTTCTCGCTATAGTGCTGCCGCGCCGATTGCTCGCTTGAGGTGCGCCAGCCTCAGGAATGTATAGCAGGATTCGCTGTGAGAAGAACCAAACATGCAGCACGCAAGAGACCCTACTTGGACGGCCGCGTGCTGTTACTGAACTCCAGCGTCGGCCTGGCCCTACAGGCCGCTGTGTTCAGGTGCCGCAAGGGCGATGTACTGTAACCTCAGGCAGTGCTGCTTTCCGTCGTTAAAAAAGCTGCGGCAGCAGTTTACTCTAGCAAGTCGGGAAAGCACGCGTAGCGACACAACAGATTCCTGAGAAAGCGCAAACTGTCTATCTCTAATATGTGAGACTTACCAAGATTCCTGGGATGATGGTTGCAACGAGCCTCGGTAGCGCAGTAGGTAGCGCGTAAGTCTCATAATCTTAAGGTCGTGAGTTCGATCCTCACCCGGGGCATTTAATTTGCTGTACATCACGGCTGAATTAACGGCGTTGCTATTGCTAGCGAACGAACTTAATTGTCGTTTGTTATCCACAAGGAGTCCACGCCTCAGCGTCACAATGTTTACTTCCAATTATGGCAAGGTACAACTTTGATCATTCTCCTCCCCTGTTATGAGTGAAATATGATGCAAACAGCAATGAATAGACAGTTTCGAGCTGTGCGCCATGCCAGTCTGCACGCGCAAAAATGCTCGCAAACAGATAACAACACTGAGTCCGGATTGAGCACGAAATACGAGAAGAGAGGGAGTAAATCTCACGTTTCTCGAGCAAATCCGGTGTGGTCTAGTGGCTAGGATACCTGGCTTTCACCCAGGAGGCCCGGGTTCGATTCCCGGTACCGGAAGGGAAGTTTTTGCGCACACGACCCTCCATCGTTTGGCCTTCCAACCTTCGTTTGTCGCCCACCTTCCGGAGCTTCAACCGAACGTAATCGGGGGAAGCAGGCACAGGATGCAATTACTGTCAGCACCGGGATAAAGGGAGAAGAGGCACTGGTCCGCTGTTGGGGTGCTACCAGCGTCAGTGGGAAGTCGGTGAAGTCGCCAGTTGCGCCAGAAGCCAGCAATTACCGTAGTACGCCTACACACGCGTTCCAGTTATTCACTTTGCTTGCAGTCGCTCCATGCACAACAAGCGTGAGCCCGGATAGCTCAGTCGGTAGAGCATTAGGCTTTTAACCTAAGGGTCCAGGGTTCGAATCCCTGTTCGGGCGAAGATTTTAACGCTTCCGTAATGGCTCGTCTCGTAGCGCTGGTAGCCCTGCCGTAATCAGTGCACCGAGTTCGTTTCCTGTCAACATTCTGCGCAGACCGGTTGCATTTTTCACGATTCGAGGGAAGCTTTAGCTACGAGCAGTCGTGGCCGAGTGGTTAAGGCGTCTGACTAGAAATCAGATTCCCTCTGGGAGCGTAGGTTCGAGTCCTACCGACTGCGTCGGTTTTTTTTATTTTTTGTTTCAGAAGAGAGAGCAGAAAATTTCGCAGTTTGCCTGTCGTTTTGGTACCTCGCTACACCTCACCTCTCACAGTCGTTTATAGCGCCTGTCCTTTTGATAAGGGCGAATTCCAAGCGTCAGCTTTCGCGTCAGCCGAGCAAAGTCGGGACAAGTCGGGACATACTACAGGATGGCCTGCGTGGAGCGACGACGGAAAGAAAACGTTAATTCAACAGCACGTGGCTCACATACTCATACGCATAGATTTGCGCCCGTTGCGGTGGCCGGGAATCGAACGCGGCTCAACTGCTCGGAAGGCAACTATGCTCACCATTACACTACCACCGCACAGCCGCTGCTCGCAACGCCGCGCTGTGTCGGCTTCCCGCCCGCCGGCAGTGGCCCACGGTGATAGTAGCTGTAGGCGCTTTACGAGGTAGGAGGGTGCATTCGGGCAGCGCCTCCACGCACGCTGCGTCTTTGGGCAAGGCTCGTCGCCGCGGCCGCAACGTTACTCACGCAATAGTGACGAGCGGTCGCTTTGAGGCAGTGTAGTGGGGGACTCCGCGTGTGTAGCACTTTTTTCGGTTGTATCCGACGTCGCTGGGTGGCAATCCCACTTTCCCTGCAGACAGCTGCTCGGGAATATGCTCGGGAAGCACGGACGTCATCGGACGTCCGCCCCCAACAAATGCAACTAACAAAATGAGAACAACAACTAAAAAAGTGGTAGGTTGTTCGACTACCACGCGGGCGGCCCGGCTTCGATTCCCGGCCGATGCATCGTTTTGCTGTTCTCGCTATAGTGCTGCCGCGCCGATTGCTCGCTTGAGGTGCGCCAGCCTCAGGAATGTATAGCAGGATTCGCTGTGAGAAGAACCAAACATGCAGCACGCAAGAGACCCTACTTGGACGGCCGCGTGCTGTTACTGAACTCCAGCGTCGGCCTGGCCCTACAGGCCGCTGTGTTCAGGTGCCGCAAGGGCGATGTACTGTAACCTCAGGCAGTGCTGCTTTCCGTCGTTAAAAAAGCTGCGGCAGCAGTTTACTCTAGCAAGTCGGGAAAGCACGCGTAGCGACACAACAGATTCCTGAGAAAGCGCAAACTGTCTATCTCTAATATGTGAGACTTACCAAGATTCCTGGGATGATGGTTGCAACGAGCCTCGGTAGCGCAGTAGGTAGCGCGTAAGTCTCATAATCTTAAGGTCGTGAGTTCGATCCTCACCCGGGGCATTTAATTTGCTGTACATCACGGCTGAATTAACGGCGTTGCTATTGCTAGCGAACGAACTTAATTGTCGTTTGTTATCCACAAGGAGTCCACGCCTCAGCGTCACAATGTTTACTTCCAATTATGGCAAGGTACAACTTTGATCATTCTCCTCCCCTGTTATGAGTGAAATATGATGCAAACAGCAATGAATAGACAGTTTCGAGCTGTGCGCCATGCCAGTCTGCACGCGCAAAAATGCTCGCAAACAGATAACAACACTGAGTCCGGATTGAGCACGAAATACGAGAAGAGAGGGAGTAAATCTCACGTTTCTCGAGCAAATCCGGTGTGGTCTAGTGGCTAGGATACCTGGCTTTCACCCAGGAGGCCCGGGTTCGATTCCCGGTACCGGAAGGGAAGTTTTTGCGCACACGACCCTCCATCGTTTGGCCTTCCAACCTTCGTTTGTCGCCCACCTTCCGGAGCTTCAACCGAACGTAATCGGGGGAAGCAGGCACAGGATGCAATTACTGTCAGCACCGGGATAAAGGGAGAAGAGGCACTGGTCCGCTGTTGGGGTGCTACCAGCGTCAGTGGGAAGTCGGTGAAGTCGCCAGTTGCGCCAGAAGCCAGCAATTACCGTAGTACGCCTACACACGCGTTCCAGTTATTCACATTGCTTGCAGTCGCTCCATGCACAACAAGCGTGAGCCCGGATAGCTCAGTCGGTAGAGCATTAGGCTTTTAACCTAAGGGTCCAGGGTTCGAATCCCTGTTCGGGCGAAGATTTTAACGCTTCCGTAATGGCTCGTCTCGTAGCGCTGGTAGCCCTGCCGTAATCAGTGCACCGAGTTCGTTTCCTGTCAACATTCTGCGCAGACCGGTTGCATTTTTCACGATTCGAGGGAAGCTTTAGCTACGAGCAGTCGTGGCCGAGTGGTTAAGGCGTCTGACTAGAAATCAGATTCCCTCTGGGAGCGTAGGTTCGAGTCCTACCGACTGCGTCGGTTTTTTTTATTTTTTGTTTCAGAAGAGAGAGCAGAAAATTTCGCAGTTTGCCTGTCGTTTTGGTACCTCGCTACACCTCACCTCTCACAGTCGTTTATAGCGCCTGTCCTTTTGATAAGGGCGAATTCCAAGCGTCAGCTTTCGCGTCAGCCGAGCAAAGTCGGGACAAGTCGGGACATACTACAGGATGGCCTGCGTGGAGCGACGACGGAAAGAAAACGTTAATTCAACAGCACGTGGCTCACATACTCATACGCATAGATTTGCGCCCGTTGCGGTGGCCGGGAATCGAACGCGGCTCAACTGCTCGGAAGGCAACTATGCTCACCATTACACTACCACCGCACAGCCGCTGCTCGCAACGCCGCGCTGTGTCGGCTTCCCGCCCGCCGGCAGTGGCCCACGGTGATAGTAGCTGTAGGCGCTTTACGAGGTAGGAGGGTGCATTCGGGCAGCGCCTCCACGCACGCTGCGTCTTTGGGCAAGGCTCGTCGCCGCGGCCGCAACGTTACTCACGCAATAGTGACGAGCGGTCGCTTTGAGGCAGTGTAGTGGGGGACTCCGCGTGTGTAGCACTTTTTTCGGTTGTATCCGACGTCGCTGGGTGGCAATCCCACTTTCCCTGCAGACAGCTGCTCGGGAATATGCTCGGGAAGCACGGACGTCATCGGACGTCCGCCCCCAACAAATGCAACTAACAAAATGAGAACAACAACTAAAAAAGTGGTAGGTTGTTCGACTACCACGCGGGCGGCCCGGCTTCGATTCCCGGCCGATGCATCGTTTTGCTGTTCTCGCTATAGTGCTGCCGCGCCGATTGCTCGCTTGAGGTGCGCCAGCCTCAGGAATGTATAGCAGGATTCGCTGTGAGAAGAACCAAACATGCAGCACGCAAGAGACCCTACTTGGACGGCCGCGTGCTGTTACTGAACTCCAGCGTCGGCCTGGCCCTACAGGCCGCTGTGTTCAGGTGCCGCAAGGGCGATGTACTGTAACCTCAGGCAGTGCTGCTTTCCGTCGTTAAAAAAGCTGCGGCAGCAGTTTACTCTAGCAAGTCGGGAAAGCACGCGTAGCGACACAACAGATTCCTGAGAAAGCGCAAACTGTCTATCTCTAATATGTGAGACTTACCAAGATTCCTGGGATGATGGTTGCAACGAGCCTCGGTAGCGCAGTAGGTAGCGCGTAAGTCTCATAATCTTAAGGTCGTGAGTTCGATCCTCACCCGGGGCATTTAATTTGCTGTACATCACGGCTGAATTAACGGCGTTGCTATTGCTAGCGAACGAACTTAATTGTCGTTTGTTATCCACAAGGAGTCCACGCCTCAGCGTCACAATGTTTACTTCCAATTATGGCAAGGTACAACTTTGATCATTCTCCTCCCCTGTTATGAGTGAAATATGATGCAAACAGCAATGAATAGACAGTTTCGAGCTGTGCGCCATGCCAGTCTGCACGCGCAAAAATGCTCGCAAACAGATAACAACACTGAGTCCGGATTGAGCACGAAATACGAGAAGAGAGGGAGTAAATCTCACGTTTCTCGAGCAAATCCGGTGTGGTCTAGTGGCTAGGATACCTGGCTTTCACCCAGGAGGCCCGGGTTCGATTCCCGGTACCGGAAGGGAAGTTTTTGCGCACACGACCCTCCATCGTTTGGCCTTCCAACCTTCGTTTGTCGCCCACCTTCCGGAGCTTCAACCGAACGTAATCGGGGGAAGCAGGCACAGGATGCAATTACTGTCAGCACCGGGATAAAGGGAGAAGAGGCACTGGTCCGCTGTTGGGGTGCTACCAGCGTCAGTGGGAAGTCGGTGAAGTCGCCAGTTGCGCCAGAAGCCAGCAATTACCGTAGTACGCCTACACACGCGTTCCAGTTATTCACATTGCTTGCAGTCGCTCCATGCACAACAAGCGTGAGCCCGGATAGCTCAGTCGGTAGAGCATTAGGCTTTTAACCTAAGGGTCCAGGGTTCGAATCCCTGTTCGGGCGAAGATTTTAACGCTTCCGTAATGGCTCGTCTCGTAGCGCTGGTAGCCCTGCCGTAATCAGTGCACCGAGTTCGTTTCCTGTCAACATTCTGCGCAGACCGGTTGCATTTTTCACGATTCGAGGGAAGCTTTAGCTACGAGCAGTCGTGGCCGAGTGGTTAAGGCGTCTGACTAGAAATCAGATTCCCTCTGGGAGCGTATGTTCGAGTCCTACCGACTGCGTCGTTTTTTTTTTATTTTTTGTTTCAGAAGAGAGAGCAGAAAATTTCGCAGTTTGCCTGTCGTTTTGGTACCTCGCTACACCTCACCTCTCACAGTCGTTTATAGCGCCTGTCCTTTTGATAAGGGCGAATTCCAAGCGTCAGCTTTCGCGTCAGCCGAGCAAAGTCGGGACAAGTCGGGACATACTACAGGATGGCCTGCGTGGAGCGACGACGGAAAGAAAACGTTAATTCAACAGCACGTGGCTCACATACTCATACGCATAGATTTGCGCCCGTTGCGGTGGCCGGGAATCGAACGCGGCTCAACTGCTCGGAAGGCAACTATGCTCACCATTACACTACCACCGCACAGCCGCTGCTCGCAACGCCGCGCTGTGTCGGCTTCCCGCCCGCCGGCAGTGGCCCACGGTGATAGTAGCTGTAGGCGCTTTACGAGGTAGGAGGGTGCATTCGGGCAGCGCCTCCACGCACGCTGCGTCTTTGGGCAAGGCTCGTCGCCGCGGCCGCAACGTTACTCACGCAATAGTGACGAGCGGTCGCTTTGAGGCAGTGTAGTGGGGGACTCCGCGTGTGTAGCACTTTTTTCGGTTGTATCCGACGTCGCTGGGTGGCAATCCCACTTTCCCTGCAGACAGCTGCTCGGGAATATGCTCGGGAAGCACGGACGTCATCGGACGTCCGCCCCCAACAAATGCAACTAACAAAATGAGAACAACAACTAAAAAAGTGGTAGGTTGTTCGACTACCACGCGGGCGGCCCGGCTTCGATTCCCGGCCGATGCATCGTTTTGCTGTTCTCGCTATAGTGCTGCCGCGCCGATTGCTCGCTTGAGGTGCGCCAGCCTCAGGAATGTATAGCAGGATTCGCTGTGAGAAGAACCAAACATGCAGCACGCAAGAGACCCTACTTGGACGGCCGCGTGCTGTTACTGAACTCCAGCGTCGGCCTGGCCCTACAGGCCGCTGTGTTCAGGTGCCGCAAGGGCGATGTACTGTAACCTCAGGCAGTGCTGCTTTCCGTCGTTAAAAAAGCTGCGGCAGCAGTTTACTCTAGCAAGTCGGGAAAGCACGCGTAGCGACACAACAGATTCCTGAGAAAGCGCAAACTGTCTATCTCTAATATGTGAGACTTACCAAGATTCCTGGGATGATGGTTGCAACGAGCCTCGGTAGCGCAGTAGGTAGCGCGTAAGTCTCATAATCTTAAGGTCGTGAGTTCGATCCTCACCCGGGGCATTTAATTTGCTGTACATCACGGCTGAATTAACGGCGTTGCTATTGCTAGCGAACGAACTTAATTGTCGTTTGTTATCCACAAGGAGTCCACGCCTCAGCGTCACAATGTTTACTTCCAATTATGGCAAGGTACAACTTTGATCATTCTCCTCCCCTGTTATGAGTGAAATATGATGCAAACAGCAATGAATAGACAGTTTCGAGCTGTGCGCCATGCCAGTCTGCACGCGCAAAAATGCTCGCAAACAGATAACAACACTGAGTCCGGATTGAGCACGAAATACGAGAAGAGAGGGAGTAAATCTCACGTTTCTCGAGCAAATCCGGTGTGGTCTAGTGGCTAGGATACCTGGCTTTCACCCAGGAGGCCCGGGTTCGATTCCCGGTACCGGAAGGGAAGTTTTTGCGCACACGACCCTCCATCGTTTGGCCTTCCAACCTTCGTTTGTCGCCCACCTTCCGGAGCTTCAACCGAACGTAATCGGGGGAAGCAGGCACAGGATGCAATTACTGTCAGCACCGGGATAAAGGGAGAAGAGGCACTGGTCCGCTGTTGGGGTGCTACCAGCGTCAGTGGGAAGTCGGTGAAGTCGCCAGTTGCGCCAGAAGCCAGCAATTACCGTAGTACGCCTACACACGCGTTCCAGTTATTCACATTGCTTGCAGTCGCTCCATGCACAACAAGCGTGAGCCCGGATAGCTCAGTCGGTAGAGCATTAGGCTTTTAACCTAAGGGTCCAGGGTTCGAATCCCTGTTCGGGCGAAGATTTTAACGCTTCCGTAATGGCTCGTCTCGTAGCGCTGGTAGCCCTGCCGTAATCAGTGCACCGAGTTCGTTTCCTGTCAACATTCTGCGCAGACCGGTTGCATTTTTCACGATTCGAGGGAAGCTTTAGCTACGAGCAGTCGTGGCCGAGTGGTTAAGGCGTCTGACTAGAAATCAGATTCCCTCTGGGAGCGTAGGTTCGAGTCCTACCGACTGCGTCGGTTTTTTTTATTTTTTGTTTCAGAAGAGAGAGCAGAAAATTTCGCAGTTTGCCTGTCGTTTTGGTACCTCGCTACACCTCACCTCTCACAGTCGTTTATAGCGCCTGTCCTTTTGATAAGGGCGAATTCCAAGCGTCAGCTTTCGCGTCAGCCGAGCAAAGTCGGGACAAGTCGGGACATACTACAGGATGGCCTGCGTGGAGCGACGACGGAAAGAAAACGTTAATTCAACAGCACGTGGCTCACATACTCATACGCATAGATTTGCGCCCGTTGCGGTGGCCGGGAATCGAACGCGGCTCAACTGCTCGGAAGGCAACTATGCTCACCATTACACTACCACCGCACAGCCGCTGCTCGCAACGCCGCGCTGTGTCGGCTTCCCGCCCGCCGGCAGTGGCCCACGGTGATAGTAGCTGTAGGCGCTTTACGAGGTAGGAGGGTGCATTCGGGCAGCGCCTCCACGCACGCTGCGTCTTTGGGCAAGGCTCGTCGCCGCGGCCGCAACGTTACTCACGCAATAGTGACGAGCGGTCGCTTTGAGGCAGTGTAGTGGGGGACTCCGCGTGTGTAGCACTTTTTTCGGTTGTATCCGACGTCGCTGGGTGGCAATCCCACTTTCCCTGCAGACAGCTGCTCGGGAATATGCTCGGGAAGCACGGACGTCATCGGACGTCCGCCCCCAACAAATGCAACTAACAAAATGAGAACAACAACTAAAAAAGTGGTAGGTTGTTCGACTACCACGCGGGCGGCCCGGCTTCGATTCCCGGCCGATGCATCGTTTTGCTGTTCTCGCTATAGTGCTGCCGCGCCGATTGCTCGCTTGAGGTGCGCCAGCCTCAGGAATGTATAGCAGGATTCGCTGTGAGAAGAACCAAACATGCAGCACGCAAGAGACCCTACTTGGACGGCCGCGTGCTGTTACTGAACTCCAGCGTCGGCCTGGCCCTACAGGCCGCTGTGTTCAGGTGCCGCAAGGGCGATGTACTGTAACCTCAGGCAGTGCTGCTTTCCGTCGTTAAAAAAGCTGCGGCAGCAGTTTACTCTAGCAAGTCGGGAAAGCACGCGTAGCGACACAACAGATTCCTGAGAAAGCGCAAACTGTCTATCTCTAATATGTGAGACTTACCAAGATTCCTGGGATGATGGTTGCAACGAGCCTCGGTAGCGCAGTAGGTAGCGCGTAAGTCTCATAATCTTAAGGTCGTGAGTTCGATCCTCACCCGGGGCATTTAATTTGCTGTACATCACGGCTGAATTAACGGCGTTGCTATTGCTAGCGAACGAACTTAATTGTCGTTTGTTATCCACAAGGAGTCCACGCCTCAGCGTCACAATGTTTACTTCCAATTATGGCAAGGTACAACTTTGATCATTCTCCTCCCCTGTTATGAGTGAAATATGATGCAAACAGCAATGAATAGACAGTTTCGAGCTGTGCGCCATGCCAGTCTGCACGCGCAAAAATGCTCGCAAACAGATAACAACACTGAGTCCGGATTGAGCACGAAATACGAGAAGAGAGGGAGTAAATCTCACGTTTCTCGAGCAAATCCGGTGTGGTCTAGTGGCTAGGATACCTGGCTTTCACCCAGGAGGCCCGGGTTCGATTCCCGGTACCGGAAGGGAAGTTTTTGCGCACACGACCCTCCATCGTTTGGCCTTCCAACCTTCGTTTGTCGCCCACCTTCCGGAGCTTCAACCGAACGTAATCGGGGGAAGCAGGCACAGGATGCAATTACTGTCAGCACCGGGATAAAGGGAGAAGAGGCACTGGTCCGCTGTTGGGGTGCTACCAGCGTCAGTGGGAAGTCGGTGAAGTCGCCAGTTGCGCCAGAAGCCAGCAATTACCGTAGTACGCCTACACACGCGTTCCAGTTATTCACATTGCTTGCAGTCGCTCCATGCACAACAAGCGTGAGCCCGGATAGCTCAGTCGGTAGAGCATTAGGCTTTTAACCTAAGGGTCCAGGGTTCGAATCCCTGTTCGGGCGAAGATTTTAACGCTTCCGTAATGGCTCGTCTCGTAGCGCTGGTAGCCCTGCCGTAATCAGTGCACCGAGTTCGTTTCCTGTCAACATTCTGCGCAGACCGGTTGCATTTTTCACGATTCGAGGGAAGCTTTAGCTACGAGCAGTCGTGGCCGAGTGGTTAAGGCGTCTGACTAGAAATCAGATTCCCTCTGGGAGCGTATGTTCGAGTCCTACCGACTGCGTCGTTTTTTTTTTATTTTTTGTTTCAGAAGAGAGAGCAGAAAATTTCGCAGTTTGCCTGTCGTTTTGGTACCTCGCTACACCTCACCTCTCACAGTCGTTTATAGCGCCTGTCCTTTTGATAAGGGCGAATTCCAAGCGTCAGCTTTCGCGTCAGCCGAGCAAAGTCGGGACAAGTCGGGACATACTACAGGATGGCCTGCGTGGAGCGACGACGGAAAGAAAACGTTAATTCAACAGCACGTGGCTCACATACTCATACGCATAGATTTGCGCCCGTTGCGGTGGCCGGGAATCGAACGCGGCTCAACTGCTCGGAAGGCAACTATGCTCACCATTACACTACCACCGCACAGCCGCTGCTCGCAACGCCGCGCTGTGTCGGCTTCCCGCCCGCCGGCAGTGGCCCACGGTGATAGTAGCTGTAGGCGCTTTACGAGGTAGGAGGGTGCATTCGGGCAGCGCCTCCACGCACGCTGCGTCTTTGGGCAAGGCTCGTCGCCGCGGCTGCAACGTTACTCACGCAATAGTGACGAGCGGTCGCTTTGAGGCAGTGTAGTGGGGGACTCCGCGTGTGTAGCACTTTTTTCGGTTGTATCCGACGTCGCTGGGTGGCAATCCCACTTTCCCTGCAGACAGCTGCTCGGGAATATGCTCGGGAAGCACGGACGTCATCGGACGTCCGCCCCCAACAAATGCAACTAACAAAATGAGAACAACAACTAAAAAAGTGGTAGGTTGTTCGACTACCACGCGGGCGGCCCGGCTTCGATTCCCGGCCGATGCATCGTTTTGCTGTTCTCGCTATAGTGCTGCCGCGCCGATTGCTCGCTTGAGGTGCGCCAGCCTCAGGAATGTATAGCAGGATTCGCTGTGAGAAGAACCAAACATGCAGCACGCAAGAGACCCTACTTGGACGGCCGCGTGCTGTTACTGAACTCCAGCGTCGGCCTGGCCCTACAGGCCGCTGTGTTCAGGTGCCGCAAGGGCGATGTACTGTAACCTCAGGCAGTGCTGCTTTCCGTCGTTAAAAAAGCTGCGGCAGCAGTTTACTCTAGCAAGTCGGGAAAGCACGCGTAGCGACACAACAGATTCCTGAGAAAGCGCAAACTGTCTATCTCTAATATGTGAGACTTACCAAGATTCCTGGGATGATGGTTGCAACGAGCCTCGGTAGCGCAGTAGGTAGCGCGTAAGTCTCATAATCTTAAGGTCGTGAGTTCGATCCTCACCCGGGGCATTTAATTTGCTGTACATCACGGCTGAATTAACGGCGTTGCTATTGCTAGCGAACGAACTTAATTGTCGTTTGTTATCCACAAGGAGTCCACGCCTCAGCGTCACAATGTTTACTTCCAATTATGGCAAGGTACAACTTTGATCATTCTCCTCCCCTGTTATGAGTGAAATATGATGCAAACAGCAATGAATAGACAGTTTCGAGCTGTGCGCCATGCCAGTCTGCACGCGCAAAAATGCTCGCAAACAGATAACAACACTGAGTCCGGATTGAGCACGAAATACGAGAAGAGAGGGAGTAAATCTCACGTTTCTCGAGCAAATCCGGTGTGGTCTAGTGGCTAGGATACCTGGCTTTCACCCAGGAGGCCCGGGTTCGATTCCCGGTACCGGAAGGGAAGTTTTTGCGCACACGACCCTCCATCGTTTGGCCTTCCAACCTTCGTTTGTCGCCCACCTTCCGGAGCTTCAACCGAACGTAATCGGGGGAAGCAGGCACAGGATGCAATTACTGTCAGCACCGGGATAAAGGGAGAAGAGGCACTGGTCCGCTGTTGGGGTGCTACCAGCGTCAGTGGGAAGTCGGTGAAGTCGCCAGTTGCGCCAGAAGCCAGCAATTACCGTAGTACGCCTACACACGCGTTCCAGTTATTCACATTGCTTGCAGTCGCTCCATGCACAACAAGCGTGAGCCCGGATAGCTCAGTCGGTAGAGCATTAGGCTTTTAACCTAAGGGTCCAGGGTTCGAATCCCTGTTCGGGCGAAGATTTTAACGCTTCCGTAATGGCTCGTCTCGTAGCGCTGGTAGCCCTGCCGTAATCAGTGCACCGAGTTCGTTTCCTGTCAACATTCTGCGCAGACCGGTTGCATTTTTCACGATTCGAGGGAAGCTTTAGCTACGAGCAGTCGTGGCCGAGTGGTTAAGGCGTCTGACTAGAAATCAGATTCCCTCTGGGAGCGTATGTTCGAGTCCTACCGACTGCGTCGGTTTTTTTTTATTTTTTGTTTCAGAAGAGAGAGCAGAAAATTTCGCAGTTTGCCTGTCGTTTTGGTACCTCGCTACACCTCACCTCTCACAGTCGTTTATAGCGCCTGTCCTTTTGATAAGGGCGAATTCCAAGCGTCAGCTTTCGCGTCAGCCGAGCAAAGTCGGGACAAGTCGGGACATACTACAGGATGGCCTGCGTGGAGCGACGACGGAAAGAAAACGTTAATTCAACAGCACGTGGCTCACATACTCATACGCATAGATTTGCGCCCGTTGCGGTGGCCGGGAATCGAACGCGGCTCAACTGCTCGGAAGGCAACTATGCTCACCATTACACTACCACCGCACAGCCGCTGCTCGCAA
The DNA here is from genome assembly GCF_023864275.1 of Schistocerca cancellata. Lineage (NCBI taxonomy): Eukaryota > Metazoa > Arthropoda > Insecta > Orthoptera > Acrididae > Schistocerca > Schistocerca cancellata. The sequence continues at coordinate 57,318 of NW_026046608.1, forward strand.
CGCCGCGCTGTGTCGGCTTCCCGCCCGCCGGCAGTGGCCCACGGTGATAGTAGCTGTAGGCGCTTTACGAGGTAGGAGGGTGCATTCGGGCAGCGCCTCCACGCACGCTGCGTCTTTGGGCAAGGCTCGTCGCCGCGGCCGCAACGTTACTCACGCAATAGTGACGAGCGGTCGCTTTGAGGCAGTGTAGTGGGGGACTCCGCGTGTGTAGCACTTTTTTCGGTTGTATCCGACGTCGCTGGGTGGCAATCCCACTTTCCCTGCAGACAGCTGCTCGGGAATATGCTCGGGAAGCACGGACGTCATCGGACGTCCGCCCCCAACAAATGCAACTAACAAAATGAGAACAACAACTAAAAAAGTGGTAGGTTGTTCGACTACCACGCGGGCGGCCCGGCTTCGATTCCCGGCCGATGCATCGTTTTGCTGTTCTCGCTATAGTGCTGCCGCGCCGATTGCTCGCTTGAGGTGCGCCAGCCTCAGGAATGTATAGCAGGATTCGCTGTGAGAAGAACCAAACATGCAGCACGCAAGAGACCCTACTTGGACGGCCGCGTGCTGTTACTGAACTCCAGCGTCGGCCTGGCCCTACAGGCCGCTGTGTTCAGGTGCCGCAAGGGCGATGTACTGTAACCTCAGGCAGTGCTGCTTTCCGTCGTTAAAAAAGCTGCGGCAGCAGTTTACTCTAGCAAGTCGGGAAAGCACGCGTAGCGACACAACAGATTCCTGAGAAAGCGCAAACTGTCTATCTCTAATATGTGAGACTTACCAAGATTCCTGGGATGATGGTTGCAACGAGCCTCGGTAGCGCAGTAGGTAGCGCGTAAGTCTCATAATCTTAAGGTCGTGAGTTCGATCCTCACCCGGGGCATTTAATTTGCTGTACATCACGGCTGAATTAACGGCGTTGCTATTGCTAGCGAACGAACTTAATTGTCGTTTGTTATCCACAAGGAGTCCACGCCTCAGCGTCACAATGTTTACTTCCAATTATGGCAAGGTACAACTTTGATCATTCTCCTCCCCTGTTATGAGTGAAATATGATGCAAACAGCAATGAATAGACAGTTTCGAGCTGTGCGCCATGCCAGTCTGCACGCGCAAAAATGCTCGCAAACAGATAACAACACTGAGTCCGGATTGAGCACGAAATACGAGAAGAGAGGGAGTAAATCTCACGTTTCTCGAGCAAATCCGGTGTGGTCTAGTGGCTAGGATACCTGGCTTTCACCCAGGAGGCCCGGGTTCGATTCCCGGTACCGGAAGGGAAGTTTTTGCGCACACGACCCTCCATCGTTTGGCCTTCCAACCTTCGTTTGTCGCCCACCTTCCGGAGCTTCAACCGAACGTAATCGGGGGAAGCAGGCACAGGATGCAATTACTGTCAGCACCGGGATAAAGGGAGAAGAGGCACTGGTCCGCTGTTGGGGTGCTACCAGCGTCAGTGGGAAGTCGGTGAAGTCGCCAGTTGCGCCAGAAGCCAGCAATTACCGTAGTACGCCTACACACGCGTTCCAGTTATTCACATTGCTTGCAGTCGCTCCATGCACAACAAGCGTGAGCCCGGATAGCTCAGTCGGTAGAGCATTAGGCTTTTAACCTAAGGGTCCAGGGTTCGAATCCCTGTTCGGGCGAAGATTTTAACGCTTCCGTAATGGCTCGTCTCGTAGCGCTGGTAGCCCTGCCGTAATCAGTGCACCGAGTTCGTTTCCTGTCAACATTCTGCGCAGACCGGTTGCATTTTTCACGATTCGAGGGAAGCTTTAGCTACGAGCAGTCGTGGCCGAGTGGTTAAGGCGTCTGACTAGAAATCAGATTCCCTCTGGGAGCGTAGGTTCGAGTCCTACCGACTGCGTCGGTTTTTTTTATTTTTTGTTTCAGAAGAGAGAGCAGAAAATTTCGCAGTTTGCCTGTCGTTTTGGTACCTCGCTACACCTCACCTCTCACAGTCGTTTATAGCGCCTGTCCTTTTGATAAGGGCGAATTCCAAGCGTCAGCTTTCGCGTCAGCCGAGCAAAGTCGGGACAAGTCGGGACATACTACAGGATGGCCTGCGTGGAGCGACGACGGAAAGAAAACGTTAATTCAACAGCACGTGGCTCACATACTCATACGCATAGATTTGCGCCCGTTGCGGTGGCCGGGAATCGAACGCGGCTCAACTGCTCGGAAGGCAACTATGCTCACCATTACACTACCACCGCACAGCCGCTGCTCGCAACGCCGCGCTGTGTCGGCTTCCCGCCCGCCGGCAGTGGCCCACGGTGATAGTAGCTGTAGGCGCTTTACGAGGTAGGAGGGTGCATTCGGGCAGCGCCTCCACGCACGCTGCGTCTTTGGGCAAGGCTCGTCGCCGCGGCCGCAACGTTACTCACGCAATAGTGACGAGCGGTCGCTTTGAGGCAGTGTAGTGGGGGACTCCGCGTGTGTAGCACTTTTTTCGGTTGTATCCGACGTCGCTGGGTGGCAATCCCACTTTCCCTGCAGACAGCTGCTCGGGAATATGCTCGGGAAGCACGGACGTCATCGGACGTCCGCCCCCAACAAATGCAACTAACAAAATGAGAACAACAACTAAAAAAGTGGTAGGTTGTTCGACTACCACGCGGGCGGCCCGGCTTCGATTCCCGGCCGATGCATCGTTTTGCTGTTCTCGCTATAGTGCTGCCGCGCCGATTGCTCGCTTGAGGTGCGCCAGCCTCAGGAATGTATAGCAGGATTCGCTGTGAGAAGAACCAAACATGCAGCACGCAAGAGACCCTACTTGGACGGCCGCGTGCTGTTACTGAACTCCAGCGTCGGCCTGGCCCTACAGGCCGCTGTGTTCAGGTGCCGCAAGGGCGATGTACTGTAACCTCAGGCAGTGCTGCTTTCCGTCGTTAAAAAAGCTGCGGCAGCAGTTTACTCTAGCAAGTCGGGAAAGCACGCGTAGCGACACAACAGATTCCTGAGAAAGCGCAAACTGTCTATCTCTAATATGTGAGACTTACCAAGATTCCTGGGATGATGGTTGCAACGAGCCTCGGTAGCGCAGTAGGTAGCGCGTAAGTCTCATAATCTTAAGGTCGTGAGTTCGATCCTCACCCGGGGCATTTAATTTGCTGTACATCACGGCTGAATTAACGGCGTTGCTATTGCTAGCGAACGAACTTAATTGTCGTTTGTTATCCACAAGGAGTCCACGCCTCAGCGTCACAATGTTTACTTCCAATTATGGCAAGGTACAACTTTGATCATTCTCCTCCCCTGTTATGAGTGAAATATGATGCAAACAGCAATGAATAGACAGTTTCGAGCTGTGCGCCATGCCAGTCTGCACGCGCAAAAATGCTCGCAAACAGATAACAACACTGAGTCCGGATTGAGCACGAAATACGAGAAGAGAGGGAGTAAATCTCACGTTTCTCGAGCAAATCCGGTGTGGTCTAGTGGCTAGGATACCTGGCTTTCACCCAGGAGGCCCGGGTTCGATTCCCGGTACCGGAAGGGAAGTTTTTGCGCACACGACCCTCCATCGTTTGGCCTTCCAACCTTCGTTTGTCGCCCACCTTCCGGAGCTTCAACCGAACGTAATCGGGGGAAGCAGGCACAGGATGCAATTACTGTCAGCACCGGGATAAAGGGAGAAGAGGCACTGGTCCGCTGTTGGGGTGCTACCAGCGTCAGTGGGAAGTCGGTGAAGTCGCCAGTTGCGCCAGAAGCCAGCAATTACCGTAGTACGCCTACACACGCGTTCCAGTTATTCACATTGCTTGCAGTCGCTCCATGCACAACAAGCGTGAGCCCGGATAGCTCAGTCGGTAGAGCATTAGGCTTTTAACCTAAGGGTCCAGGGTTCGAATCCCTGTTCGGGCGAAGATTTTAACGCTTCCGTAATGGCTCGTCTCGTAGCGCTGGTAGCCCTGCCGTAATCAGTGCACCGAGTTCGTTTCCTGTCAACATTCTGCGCAGACCGGTTGCATTTTTCACGATTCGAGGGAAGCTTTAGCTACGAGCAGTCGTGGCCGAGTGGTTAAGGCGTCTGACTAGAAATCAGATTCCCTCTGGGAGCGTAGGTTCGAGTCCTACCGACTGCGTCGGTTTTTTTTATTTTTTGTTTCAGAAGAGAGAGCAGAAAATTTCGCAGTTTGCCTGTCGTTTTGGTACCTCGCTACACCTCACCTCTCACAGTCGTTTATAGCGCCTGTCCTTTTGATAAGGGCGAATTCCAAGCGTCAGCTTTCGCGTCAGCCGAGCAAAGTCGGGACAAGTCGGGACATACTACAGGATGGCCTGCGTGGAGCGACGACGGAAAGAAAACGTTAATTCAACAGCACGTGGCTCACATACTCATACGCATAGATTTGCGCCCGTTGCGGTGGCCGGGAATCGAACGCGGCTCAACTGCTCGGAAGGCAACTATGCTCACCATTACACTACCACCGCACAGCCGCTGCTCGCAACGCCGCGCTGTGTCGGCTTCCCGCCCGCCGGCAGTGGCCCACGGTGATAGTAGCTGTAGGCGCTTTACGAGGTAGGAGGGTGCATTCGGGCAGCGCCTCCACGCACGCTGCGTCTTTGGGCAAGGCTCGTCGCCGCGGCCGCAACGTTACTCACGCAATAGTGACGAGCGGTCGCTTTGAGGCAGTGTAGTGGGGGACTCCGCGTGTGTAGCACTTTTTTCGGTTGTATCCGACGTCGCTGGGTGGCAATCCCACTTTCCCTGCAGACAGCTGCTCGGGAATATGCTCGGGAAGCACGGACGTCATCGGACGTCCGCCCCCAACAAATGCAACTAACAAAATGAGAACAACAACTAAAAAAGTGGTAGGTTGTTCGACTACCACGCGGGCGGCCCGGCTTCGATTCCCGGCCGATGCATCGTTTTGCTGTTCTCGCTATAGTGCTGCCGCGCCGATTGCTCGCTTGAGGTGCGCCAGCCTCAGGAATGTATAGCAGGATTCGCTGTGAGAAGAACCAAACATGCAGCACGCAAGAGACCCTACTTGGACGGCCGCGTGCTGTTACTGAACTCCAGCGTCGGCCTGGCCCTACAGGCCGCTGTGTTCAGGTGCCGCAAGGGCGATGTACTGTAACCTCAGGCAGTGCTGCTTTCCGTCGTTAAAAAAGCTGCGGCAGCAGTTTACTCTAGCAAGTCGGGAAAGCACGCGTAGCGACACAACAGATTCCTGAGAAAGCGCAAACTGTCTATCTCTAATATGTGAGACTTACCAAGATTCCTGGGATGATGGTTGCAACGAGCCTCGGTAGCGCAGTAGGTAGCGCGTAAGTCTCATAATCTTAAGGTCGTGAGTTCGATCCTCACCCGGGGCATTTAATTTGCTGTACATCACGGCTGAATTAACGGCGTTGCTATTGCTAGCGAACGAACTTAATTGTCGTTTGTTATCCACAAGGAGTCCACGCCTCAGCGTCACAATGTTTACTTCCAATTATGGCAAGGTACAACTTTGATCATTCTCCTCCCCTGTTATGAGTGAAATATGATGCAAACAGCAATGAATAGACAGTTTCGAGCTGTGCGCCATGCCAGTCTGCACGCGCAAAAATGCTCGCAAACAGATAACAACACTGAGTCCGGATTGAGCACGAAATACGAGAAGAGAGGGAGTAAATCTCACGTTTCTCGAGCAAATCCGGTGTGGTCTAGTGGCTAGGATACCTGGCTTTCACCCAGGAGGCCCGGGTTCGATTCCCGGTACCGGAAGGGAAGTTTTTGCGCACACGACCCTCCATCGTTTGGCCTTCCAACCTTCGTTTGTCGCCCACCTTCCGGAGCTTCAACCGAACGTAATCGGGGGAAGCAGGCACAGGATGCAATTACTGTCAGCACCGGGATAAAGGGAGAAGAGGCACTGGTCCGCTGTTGGGGTGCTACCAGCGTCAGTGGGAAGTCGGTGAAGTCGCCAGTTGCGCCAGAAGCCAGCAATTACCGTAGTACGCCTACACACGCGTTCCAGTTATTCACATTGCTTGCAGTCGCTCCATGCACAACAAGCGTGAGCCCGGATAGCTCAGTCGGTAGAGCATTAGGCTTTTAACCTAAGGGTCCAGGGTTCGAATCCCTGTTCGGGCGAAGATTTTAACGCTTCCGTAATGGCTCGTCTCGTAGCGCTGGTAGCCCTGCCGTAATCAGTGCACCGAGTTCGTTTCCTGTCAACATTCTGCGCAGACCGGTTGCATTTTTCACGATTCGAGGGAAGCTTTAGCTACGAGCAGTCGTGGCCGAGTGGTTAAGGCGTCTGACTAGAAATCAGATTCCCTCTGGGAGCGTAGGTTCGAGTCCTACCGACTGCGTCGGTTTTTTTTATTTTTTGTTTCAGAAGAGAGAGCAGAAAATTTCGCAGTTTGCCTGTCGTTTTGGTACCTCGCTACACCTCACCTCTCACAGTCGTTTATAGCGCCTGTCCTTTTGATAAGGGCGAATTCCAAGCGTCAGCTTTCGCGTCAGCCGAGCAAAGTCGGGACAAGTCGGGACATACTACAGGATGGCCTGCGTGGAGCGACGACGGAAAGAAAACGTTAATTCAACAGCACGTGGCTCACATACTCATACGCATAGATTTGCGCCCGTTGCGGTGGCCGGGAATCGAACGCGGCTCAACTGCTCGGAAGGCAACTATGCTCACCATTACACTACCACCGCACAGCCGCTGCTCGCAACGCCGCGCTGTGTCGGCTTCCCGCCCGCCGGCAGTGGCCCACGGTGATAGTAGCTGTAGGCGCTTTACGAGGTAGGAGGGTGCATTCGGGCAGCGCCTCCACGCACGCTGCGTCTTTGGGCAAGGCTCGTCGCCGCGGCCGCAACGTTACTCACGCAATAGTGACGAGCGGTCGCTTTGAGGCAGTGTAGTGGGGGACTCCGCGTGTGTAGCACTTTTTTCGGTTGTATCCGACGTCGCTGGGTGGCAATCCCACTTTCCCTGCAGACAGCTGCTCGGGAATATGCTCGGGAAGCACGGACGTCATCGGACGTCCGCCCCCAACAAATGCAACTAACAAAATGAGAACAACAACTAAAAAAGTGGTAGGTTGTTCGACTACCACGCGGGCGGCCCGGCTTCGATTCCCGGCCGATGCATCGTTTTGCTGTTCTCGCTATAGTGCTGCCGCGCCGATTGCTCGCTTGAGGTGCGCCAGCCTCAGGAATGTATAGCAGGATTCGCTGTGAGAAGAACCAAACATGCAGCACGCAAGAGACCCTACTTGGACGGCCGCGTGCTGTTACTGAACTCCAGCGTCGGCCTGGCCCTACAGGCCGCTGTGTTCAGGTGCCGCAAGGGCGATGTACTGTAACCTCAGGCAGTGCTGCTTTCCGTCGTTAAAAAAGCTGCGGCAGCAGTTTACTCTAGCAAGTCGGGAAAGCACGCGTAGCGACACAACAGATTCCTGAGAAAGCGCAAACTGTCTATCTCTAATATGTGAGACTTACCAAGATTCCTGGGATGATGGTTGCAACGAGCCTCGGTAGCGCAGTAGGTAGCGCGTAAGTCTCATAATCTTAAGGTCGTGAGTTCGATCCTCACCCGGGGCATTTAATTTGCTGTACATCACGGCTGAATTAACGGCGTTGCTATTGCTAGCGAACGAACTTAATTGTCGTTTGTTATCCACAAGGAGTCCACGCCTCAGCGTCACAATGTTTACTTCCAATTATGGCAAGGTACAACTTTGATCATTCTCCTCCCCTGTTATGAGTGAAATATGATGCAAACAGCAATGAATAGACAGTTTCGAGCTGTGCGCCATGCCAGTCTGCACGCGCAAAAATGCTCGCAAACAGATAACAACACTGAGTCCGGATTGAGCACGAAATACGAGAAGAGAGGGAGTAAATCTCACGTTTCTCGAGCAAATCCGGTGTGGTCTAGTGGCTAGGATACCTGGCTTTCACCCAGGAGGCCCGGGTTCGATTCCCGGTACCGGAAGGGAAGTTTTTGCGCACACGACCCTCCATCGTTTGGCCTTCCAACCTTCGTTTGTCGCCCACCTTCCGGAGCTTCAACCGAACGTAATCGGGGGAAGCAGGCACAGGATGCAATTACTGTCAGCACCGGGATAAAGGGAGAAGAGGCACTGGTCCGCTGTTGGGGTGCTACCAGCGTCAGTGGGAAGTCGGTGAAGTCGCCAGTTGCGCCAGAAGCCAGCAATTACCGTAGTACGCCTACACACGCGTTCCAGTTATTCACATTGCTTGCAGTCGCTCCATGCACAACAAGCGTGAGCCCGGATAGCTCAGTCGGTAGAGCATTAGGCTTTTAACCTAAGGGTCCAGGGTTCGAATCCCTGTTCGGGCGAAGATTTTAACGCTTCCGTAATGGCTCGTCTCGTAGCGCTGGTAGCCCTGCCGTAATCAGTGCACCGAGTTCGTTTCCTGTCAACATTCTGCGCAGACCGGTTGCATTTTTCACGATTCGAGGGAAGCTTTAGCTACGAGCAGTCGTGGCCGAGTGGTTAAGGCGTCTGACTAGAAATCAGATTCCCTCTGGGAGCGTAGGTTCGAGTCCTACCGACTGCGTCGGTTTTTTTTATTTTTTGTTTCAGAAGAGAGAGCAGAAAATTTCGCAGTTTGCCTGTCGTTTTGGTACCTCGCTACACCTCACCTCTCACAGTCGTTTATAGCGCCTGTCCTTTTGATAAGGGCGAATTCCAAGCGTCAGCTTTCGCGTCAGCCGAGCAAAGTCGGGACAAGTCGGGACATACTACAGGATGGCCTGCGTGGAGCGACGACGGAAAGAAAACGTTAATTCAACAGCACGTGGCTCACATACTCATACGCATAGATTTGCGCCCGTTGCGGTGGCCGGGAATCGAACGCGGCTCAACTGCTCGGAAGGCAACTATGCTCACCATTACACTACCACCGCACAGCCGCTGCTCGCAACGCCGCGCTGTGTCGGCTTCCCGCCCGCCGGCAGTGGCCCACGGTGATAGTAGCTGTAGGCGCTTTACGAGGTAGGAGGGTGCATTCGGGCAGCGCCTCCACGCACGCTGCGTCTTTGGGCAAGGCTCGTCGCCGCGGCCGCAACGTTACTCACGCAATAGTGACGAGCGGTCGCTTTGAGGCAGTGTAGTGGGGGACTCCGCGTGTGTAGCACTTTTTTCGGTTGTATCCGACGTCGCTGGGTGGCAATCCCACTTTCCCTGCAGACAGCTGCTCGGGAATATGCTCGGGAAGCACGGACGTCATCGGACGTCCGCCCCCAACAAATGCAACTAACAAAATGAGAACAACAACTAAAAAAGTGGTAGGTTGTTCGACTACCACGCGGGCGGCCCGGCTTCGATTCCCGGCCGATGCATCGTTTTGCTGTTCTCGCAATAGTGCTGCCGCGCCGATTGCTCGCTTGAGGTGCGCCAGCCTCAGGAATGTATAGCAGGATTCGCTGTGAGAAGAACCAAACATGCAGCACGCAAGAGACCCTACTTGGACGGCCGCGTGCTGTTACTGAACTCCAGCGTCGGCCTGGCCCTACAGGCCGCTGTGTTCAGGTGCCGCAAGGGCGATGTACTGTAACCTCAGGCAGTGCTGCTTTCCGTCGTTAAAAAAGCTGCGGCAGCAGTTTACTCTAGCAAGTCGGGAAAGCACGCGTAGCGACACAACAGATTCCTGAGAAAGCGCAAACTGTCTATCTCTAATATGTGAGACTTACCAAGATTCCTGGGATGATGGTTGCAACGAGCCTCGGTAGCGCAGTAGGTAGCGCGTAAGTCTCATAATCTTAAGGTCGTGAGTTCGATCCTCACCCGGGGCATTTAATTTGCTGTACATCACGGCTGAATTAACGGCGTTGCTATTGCTAGCGAACGAACTTAATTGTCGTTTGTTATCCACAAGGAGTCCACGCCTCAGCGTCACAATGTTTACTTCCAATTATGGCAAGGTACAACTTTGATCATTCTCCTCCCCTGTTATGAGTGAAATATGATGCAAACAGCAATGAATAGACAGTTTCGAGCTGTGCGCCATGCCAGTCTGCACGCGCAAAAATGCTCGCAAACAGATAACAACACTGAGTCCGGATTGAGCACGAAATACGAGAAGAGAGGGAGTAAATCTCACGTTTCTCGAGCAAATCCGGTGTGGTCTAGTGGCTAGGATACCTGGCTTTCACCCAGGAGGCCCGGGTTCGATTCCCGGTACCGGAAGGGAAGTTTTTGCGCACACGACCCTCCATCGTTTGGCCTTCCAACCTTCGTTTGTCGCCCACCTTCCGGAGCTTCAACCGAACGTAATCGGGGGAAGCAGGCACAGGATGCAATTACTGTCAGCACCGGGATAAAGGGAGAAGAGGCACTGGTCCGCTGTTGGGGTGCTACCAGCGTCAGTGGGAAGTCGGTGAAGTCGCCAGTTGCGCCAGAAGCCAGCAATTACCGTAGTACGCCTACACACGCGTTCCAGTTATTCACATTGCTTGCAGTCGCTCCATGCACAACAAGCGTGAGCCCGGATAGCTCAGTCGGTAGAGCATTAGGCTTTTAACCTAAGGGTCCAGGGTTCGAATCCCTGTTCGGGCGAAGATTTTAACGCTTCCGTAATGGCTCGTCTCGTAGCGCTGGTAGCCCTGCCGTAATCAGTGCACCGAGTTCGTTTCCTGTCAACATTCTGCGCAGACCGGTTGCATTTTTCACGATTCGAGGGAAGCTTTAGCTACGAGCAGTCGTGGCCGAGTGGTTAAGGCGTCTGACTAGAAATCAGATTCCCTCTGGGAGCGTAGGTTCGAGTCCTACCGACTGCGTCGGTTTTTTTTATTTTTTGTTTCAGAAGAGAGAGCAGAAAATTTCGCAGTTTGCCTGTCGTTTTGGTACCTCGCTACACCTCACCTCTCACAGTCGTTTATAGCGCCTGTCCTTTTGATAAGGGCGAATTCCAAGCGTCAGCTTTCGCGTCAGCCGAGCAAAGTCGGGACAAGTCGGGACATACTACAGGATGGCCTGCGTGGAGCGACGACGGAAAGAAAACGTTAATTCAACAGCACGTGGCTCACATACTCATACGCATAGATTTGCGCCCGTTGCGGTGGCCGGGAATCGAACGCGGCTCAACTGCTCGGAAGGCAACTATGCTCACCATTACACTACCACCGCACAGCCGCTGCTCGCAACGCCGCGCTGTGTCGGCTTCCCGCCCGCCGGCAGTGGCCCACGGTGATAGTAGCTGTAGGCGCTTTACGAGGTAGGAGGGTGCATTCGGGCAGCGCCTCCACGCACGCTGCGTCTTTGGGCAAGGCTCGTCGCCGCGGCCGCAACGTTACTCACGCAATAGTGACGAGCGGTCGCTTTGAGGCAGTGTAGTGGGGGACTCCGCGTGTGTAGCACTTTTTTCGGTTGTATCCGACGTCGCTGGGTGGCAATCCCACTTTCCCTGCAGACAGCTGCTCGGGAATATGCTCGGGAAGCACGGACGTCATCGGACGTCCGCCCCCAACAAATGCAACTAACAAAATGAGAACAACAACTAAAAAAGTGGTAGGTTGTTCGACTACCACGCGGGCGGCCCGGCTTCGATTCCCGGCCGATGCATCGTTTTGCTGTTCTCGCAATAGTGCTGCCGCGCCGATTGCTCGCTTGAGGTGCGCCAGCCTCAGGAATGTATAGCAGGATTCGCTGTGAGAAGAACCAAACATGCAGCACGCAAGAGACCCTACTTGGACGGCCGCGTGCTGTTACTGAACTCCAGCGTCGGCCTGGCCCTACAGGCCGCTGTGTTCAGGTGCCGCAAGGGCGATGTACTGTAACCTCAGGCAGTGCTGCTTTCCGTCGTTAAAAAAGCTGCGGCAGCAGTTTACTCTAGCAAGTCGGGAAAGCACGCGTAGCGACACAACAGATTCCTGAGAAAGCGCAAACTGTCTATCTCTAATATGTGAGACTTACCAAGATTCCTGGGATGATGGTTGCAACGAGCCTCGGTAGCGCAGTAGGTAGCGCGTAAGTCTCATAATCCTAAGGTCGTGAGTTCGATCCTCACCCGGGGCATTTAATTTGCTGTACATCACGGCTGAATTAACGGCGTTGCTATTGCTAGCGAACGAACTTAATTGTCGTTTGTTATCCACAAGGAGTCCACGCCTCAGCGTCACAATGTTTACTTCCAATTATGGCAAGGTACAACTTTGATCATTCTCCTCCCCTGTTATGAGTGAAATATGATGCAAACAGCAATGAATAGACAGTTTCGAGCTGTGCGCCATGCCAGTCTGCACGCGCAAAAATGCTCGCAAACAGATAACAACACTGAGTCCGGATTGAGCACGAAATGCGAGAAGAGAGGGAGTAAATCTCACGTTTCTCGAGCAAATCCGGTGTGGTCTAGTGGCTAGGATACCTGGATTTCACCCAGGAGGCCCGGGTTCGATTCCCGGTACCGGAAGGGAAGTTTTTGCGCACACGACCCTCCATCTTTTGGCCTTCCAACCTTCGTTTGTCGCCCACCTTCCGGAGCTTCAGCCGAACGTAATCGGGGGAAGCAGGCACAGGATGCAATTACTGTCAGCACCGGGATAAAGGGAGAAGAGGCACTGGTCCGCTGTTGGGGTGCTACCAGCGTCAGTGGGAAGTCGGTGAAGTCGCCAGTTGCGCCAGAAGCCAGCAATTACCGTAGTACGCCTACACACGCGTTCCAGTTATTCACATTGCTTGCAGTCGCTCCATGCACAACAAGCGTGAGCCCGGATAGCTCAGTCGGTAGAGCATTAGGCTTTTAACCTAAGGGTCCAGGGTTCGAATCCCTGTTCGGGCGAAGATTTTAACGCTTCCGTAATGGCTCGTCTCGTAGCGCTGGTAGCCCTGCCGTAATCAGTGCACCGAGTTCGTTTCCTGTCAACATTCTGCGCAGACCGGTTGCATTTTTCACGATTCGAGGGAAGCTTTAGCTACGAGCAGTCGTGGCCGAGTGGTTAAGGCGTCTGACTAGAAATCAGATTCCCTCTGGGAGCGTAGGTTCGAGTCCTACCGACTGCGTCGGTTTTTTTTATTTTTTGTTTCAGAAGAGAGAGCAGAAAATTTCGCAGTTTGCCTGTCGTTTTGGTACCTCGCTACACCTCACCTCTCACAGTCGTTTATAGCGCCTGTCCTTTTGATAAGGGCGAATTCCAAGCGTCAGCTTTCGCGTCAGCCGAGCAAAGTCGGGACAAGTCGGGACATACTACAGGATGGCCTGCGTGGAGCGACGACGGAAAGAAAACGTTAATTCAACAGCACGTGGCTCACATACTCATACGCATAGATTTGCGCCCGTTGCGGTGGCCGGGAATCGAACGCGGCTCAACTGCTCGGAAGGCAACTATGCTCACCATTACACTACCACCGCACAGCCGCTGCTCGCAACGCCGCGCTGTGTCGGCTTCCCGCCCGCCGGCAGTGGCCCACGGTGATAGTAGCTGTAGGCGCTTTACGAGGTAGGAGGGTGCATTCGGGCAGCGCCTCCACGCACGCTGCGTCTTTGGGCAAGGCTCGTCGCCGCGGCCGCAACGTTACTCACGCAATAGTGACGAGCGGTCGCTTTGAGGCAGTGTAGTGGGGGACTCCGCGTGTGTAGCACTTTTTTCGGTTGTATCCGACGTCGCTGGGTGGCAATCCCACTTTCCCTGCAGACAGCTGCTCGGGAATATGCTCGGGAAGCACGGACGTCATCGGACGTCCGCCCCCAACAAATGCAACTAACAAAATGAGAACAACAACTAAAAAAGTGGTAGGTTGTTCGACTACCACGCGGGCGGCCCGGCTTCGATTCCCGGCCGATGCATCGTTTTGCTGTTCTCGCTATAGTGCTGCCGCGCCGATTGCTCGCTTGAGGTGCGCCAGCCTCAGGAATGTATAGCAGGATTCGCTGTGAGAAGAACCAAACATGCAGCACGCAAGAGACCCTACTTGGACGGCCGCGTGCTGTTACTGAACTCCAGCGTCGGCCTGGCCCTACTGGCCGCTGTGTTCAGGTGCCGCAAGGGCGATGTACTGTAACCTCAGGCAGTGCTGCTTTCCGTCGTTAAAAAAGCTGCGGCAGCAGTTTACTCTAGCAAGTCGGGAAAGCACGCGTAGCGACACAACAGATTCCTGAGAAAGCGCAAACTGTCTATCTCTAATATGTGAGACTTACCAAGATTCCTGGGATGATGGTTGCAACGAGCCTCGGTAGCGCAGTAGGTAGCGCGTAAGTCTCATAATCTTAAGGTCGTGAGTTCGATCCTCACCCGGGGCATTTAATTTGCTGTACATCACGGCTGAATTAACGGCGTTGCTATTGCTAGCGAACGAACTTAATTGTCGTTTGTTATCCACAAGGAGTCCACGCCTCAGCGTCACAATGTTTACTTCCAATTATGGCAAGGTACAACTTTGATCATTCTCCTCCCCTGTTATGAGTGAAATATGATGCAAACAGCAATGAATAGACAGTTTCGAGCTGTGCGCCATGCCAGTCTGCACGCGCAAAAATGCTCGCAAACAGATAACAACACTGAGTCCGGATTGAGCACGAAATACGAGAAGAGAGGGAGTAAATCTCACGTTTCTCGAGCAAATCCGGTGTGGTCTAGTGGCTAGGATACCTGGCTTTCACCCAGGAGGCCCGGGTTCGATTCCCGGTACCGGAAGGGAAGTTTTTGCGCACACGACCCTCCATCGTTTGGCCTTCCAACCTTCGTTTGTCGCCCACCTTCCGGAGCTTCAACCGAACGTAATCGGGGGAAGCAGGCACAGGATGCAATTACTGTCAGCACCGGGATAAAGGGAGAAGAGGCACTGGTCCGCTGTTGGGGTGCTACCAGCGTCAGTGGGAAGTCGGTGAAGTCGCCAGTTGCGCCAGAAGCCAGCAATTACCGTAGTACGCCTACACACGCGTTCCAGTTATTCACATTGCTTGCAGTCGCTCCATGCACAACAAGCGTGAGCCCGGGTAGCTCAGTCGGTAGAGCATTAGGCTTTTAACCTAAGGGTCCAGGGTTCGAATCCCTGTTCGGGCGAAGATTTTAACGCTTCCGTAATGGCTCGTCTCGTAGCGCTGGTAGCCCTGCCGTAATCAGTGCACCGAGTTCGTTTCCTGTCAACATTCTGCGCAGACCGGTTGCATTTTTCACGATTCGAGGGAAGCTTTAGCTACGAGCAGTCGTGGCCGAGTGGTTAAGGCGTCTGACTAGAAATCAGATTCCCTCTGGGAGCGTAGGTTCGAGTCCTACCGACTGCGTCGGTTTTTTTTATTTTTTGTTTCAGAAGAGAGAGCAGAAAATTTCGCAGTTTGCCTGTCGTTTTGGTACCTCGCTACACCTCACCTCTCACAGTCGTTTATAGCGCCTGTCCTTTTGATAAGGGCGAATTCCAAGCGTCAGCTTTCGCGTCAGCCGAGCAAAGTCGGGACAAGTCGGGACATACTACAGGATGGCCTGCGTGGAGCGACGACGGAAAGAAAACGTTAATTCAACAGCACGTGGCTCACATACTCATACGCATAGATTTGCGCCCGTTGCGGTGGCCGGGAATCGAACGCGGCTCAACTGCTCGGAAGGCAACTATGCTCACCATTACACTACCACCGCACAGCCGCTGCTCGCAACGCCGCGCTGTGTCGGCTTCCCGCCCGCCGGCAGTGGCCCACGGTGATAGTAGCTGTAGGCGCTTTACGAGGTAGGAGGGTGCATTCGGGCAGCGCCTCCACGCACGCTGCGTCAATGGGCAAGGCTCGTCGCCGCGGCTGCAACGTTACTCACGCAATAGTGACGAGCGGTCGCTTTGAGGCAGTGTAGTGGGGGACTCCGCGTGTGTAGCACTTTTTTCGGTTGTATCCGACGTCGCTGGGTGGCAATCCCACTTTCCCTGCAGACAGCTGCTCGGGAATATGCTCGGGAAGCACGGACGTCATCGGACGTCCGCCCCCAACAAATGCAACTAACAAAATGAGAACAACAACTAAAAAAGTGGTAGGTTGTTCGACTACCACGCGGGCGGCCCGGCTTCGATTCCCGGCCGATGCATCGTTTTGCTGTTCTCGCTATAGTGCTGCCGCGCCGATTGCTCGCTTGAGGTGCGCCAGCCTCAGGAATGTATAGCAGGATTCGCTGTGAGAAGAACCAAACATGCAGCACGCAAGAGACCCTACTTGGACGGCCGCGTGCTGTTACTGAACTCCAGCGTCGGCCTGGCCCTACAGGCCGCTGTGTTCAGGTGCCGCAAGGGCGATGTACTGTAACCTCAGGCAGTGCTGCTTTCCGTCGTTAAAAAAGCTGCGGCAGCAGTTTACTCTAGCAAGTCGGGAAAGCACGCGTAGCGACACAACAGATTCCTGAGAAAGCGCAAACTGTCTATCTCTAATATGTGAGACTTACCAAGATTCCTGGGATGATGGTTGCAACGAGCCTCGGTAGCGCAGTAGGTAGCGCGTAAGTCTCATAATCTTAAGGTCGTGAGTTCGATCCTCACCCGGGGCATTTAATTTGCTGTACATCACGGCTGAATTAACGGCGTTGCTATTGCTAGCGAACGAACTTAATTGTCGTTTGTTATCCACAAGGAGTCCACGCCTCAGCGTCACAATGTTTACTTCCAATTATGGCAAGGTACAACTTTGATCATTCTCCTCCCCTGTTATGAGTGAAATATGATGCAAACAGCAATGAATAGACAGTTTCGAGCTGTGCGCCATGCCAGTCTGCACGCGCAAAAATGCTCGCAAACAGATAACAACACTGAGTCCGGATTGAGCACGAAATGCGAGAAGAGAGGGAGTAAATCTCACGTTTCTCGAGCAAATCCGGTGTGGTCTAGTGGCTAGGATACCTGGATTTCACCCAGGAGGCCCGGGTTCGATTCCCGGTACCGGAAGGGAAGTTTTTGCGCACACGACCCTCCATCTTTTGGCCTTCCAACCTTCGTTTGTCGCCCACCTTCCGGAGCTTCAGCCGAACGTAATCGGGGGAAGCAGGCACAGGATGCAATTACTGTCAGCACCGGGATAAAGGGAGAAGAGGCACTGGTCCGCTGTTGGGGTGCTACCAGCGTCAGTGGGAAGTCGGTGAAGTCGCCAGTTGCGCCAGAAGCCAGCAATTACCGTAGTACGCCTACACACGCGTTCCAGTTATTCACATTGCTTGCAGTCGCTCCATGCACAACAAGCGTGAGCCCGGATAGCTCAGTCGGTAGAGCATTAGGCTTTTAACCTAAGGGTCCAGGGTTCGAATCCCTGTTCGGGCGAAGATTTTAACGCTTCCGTAATGGCTCGTCTCGTAGCGCTGGTAGCCCTGCCGTAATCAGTGCACCGAGTTCGTTTCCTGTCAACATTCTGCGCAGACCGGTTGCATTTTTCACGATTCGAGGGAAGCTTTAGCTACGAGCAGTCGTGGCCGAGTGGTTAAGGCGTCTGACTAGAAATCAGATTCCCTCTGGGAGCGTAGGTTCGAGTCCTACCGACTGCGTCGGTTTTTTTTATTTTTTGTTTCAGAAGAGAGAGCAGAAAATTTCGCAGTTTGCCTGTCGTTTTGGTACCTCGCTACACCTCACCTCTCACAGTCGTTTATAGCGCCTGTCCTTTTGATAAGGGCGAATTCCAAGCGTCAGCTTTCGCGTCAGCCGAGCAAAGTCGGGACAAGTCGGGACATACTACAGGATGGCCTGCGTGGAGCGACGACGGAAAGAAAACGTTAATTCAACAGCACGTGGCTCACATACTCATACGCATAGATTTGCGCCCGTTGCGGTGGCCGGGAATCGAACGCGGCTCAACTGCTCGGAAGGCAACTATGCTCACCATTACACTACCACCGCACAGCCGCTGCTCGCAACGCCGCGCTGTGTCGGCTTCCCGCCCGCCGGCAGTGGCCCACGGTGATAGTAGCTGTAGGCGCTTTACGAGGTAGGAGGGTGCATTCGGGCAGCGCCTCCACGCACGCTGCGTCTTTGGGCAAGGCTCGTCGCCGCGGCCGCAACGTTACTCACGCAATAGTGACGAGCGGTCGCTTTGAGGCAGTGTAGTGGGGGACTCCGCGTGTGTAGCACTTTTTTCGGTTGTATCCGACGTCGCTGGGTGGCAATCCCACTTTCCCTGCAGACAGCTGCTCGGGAATATGCTCGGGAAGCACGGACGTCATCGGACGTCCGCCCCCAACAAATGCAACTAACAAAATGAGAACAACAACTAAAAAAGTGGTAGGTTGTTCGACTACCACGCGGGCGGCCCGGCTTCGATTCCCGGCCGATGCATCGTTTTGCTGTTCTCGCTATAGTGCTGCCGCGCCGATTGCTCGCTTGAGGTGCGCCAGCCTCAGGAATGTATAGCAGGATTCGCTGTGAGAAGAACCAAACATGCAGCACGCAAGAGACCCTACTTGGACGGCCGCGTGCTGTTACTGAACTCCAGCGTCGGCCTGGCCCTACAGGCCGCTGTGTTCAGGTGCCGCAAGGGCGATGTACTGTAACCTCAGGCAGTGCTGCTTTCCGTCGTTAAAAAAGCTGCGGCAGCAGTTTACTCTAGCAAGTCGGGAAAGCACGCGTAGCGACACAACAGATTCCTGAGAAAGCGCAAACTGTCTATCTCTAATATGTGAGACTTACCAAGATTCCTGGGATGATGGTTGCAACGAGCCTCGGTAGCGCAGTAGGTAGCGCGTAAGTCTCATAATCTTAAGGTCGTGAGTTCGATCCTCACCCGGGGCATTTAATTTGCTGTACATCACGGCTGAATTAACGGCGTTGCTATTGCTAGCGAACGAACTTAATTGTCGTTTGTTATCCACAAGGAGTCCACGCCTCAGCGTCACAATGTTTACTTCCAATTATGGCAAGGTACAACTTTGATCATTCTCCTCCCCTGTTATGAGTGAAATATGATGCAAACAGCAATGAATAGACAGTTTCGAGCTGTGCGCCATGCCAGTCTGCACGCGCAAAAATGCTCGCAAACAGATAACAACACTGAGTCCGGATTGAGCACGAAATACGAGAAGAGAGGGAGTAAATCTCACGTTTCTCGAGCAAATCCGGTGTGGTCTAGTGGCTAGGATACCTGGCTTTCACCCAGGAGGCCCGGGTTCGATTCCCGGTACCGGAAGGGAAGTTTTTGCGCACACGACCCTCCATCGTTTGGCCTTCCAACCTTCGTTTGTCGCCCACCTTCCGGAGCTTCAACCGAACGTAATCGGGGGAAGCAGGCACAGGATGCAATTACTGTCAGCACCGGGATAAAGGGAGAAGAGGCACTGGTCCGCTGTTGGGGTGCTACCAGCGTCAGTGGGAAGTCGGTGAAGTCGCCAGTTGCGCCAGAAGCCAGCAATTACCGTAGTACGCCTACACACGCGTTCCAGTTATTCACATTGCTTGCAGTCGCTCCATGCACAACAAGCGTGAGCCCGGGTAGCTCAGTCGGTAGAGCATTAGGCTTTTAACCTAAGGGTCCAGGGTTCGAATCCCTGTTCGGGCGAAGATTTTAACGCTTCCGTAATGGCTCGTCTCGTAGCGCTGGTAGCCCTGCCGTAATCAGTGCACCGAGTTCGTTTCCTGTCAACATTCTGCGCAGACCGGTTGCATTTTTCACGATTCGAGGGAAGCTTTAGCTACGAGCAGTCGTGGCCGAGTGGTTAAGGCGTCTGACTAGAAATCAGATTCCCTCTGGGAGCGTAGGTTCGAGTCCTACCGACTGCGTCGGTTTTTTTTATTTTTTGTTTCAGAAGAGAGAGCAGAAAATTTCGCAGTTTGCCTGTCGTTTTGGTACCTCGCTACACCTCACCTCTCACAGTCGTTTATAGCGCCTGTCCTTTTGATAAGGGCGAATTCCAAGCGTCAGCTTTCGCGTCAGCCGAGCAAAGTCGGGACAAGTCGGGACATACTACAGGATGGCCTGCGTGGAGCGACGACGGAAAGAAAACGTTAATTCAACAGCACGTGGCTCACATACTCATACGCATAGATTTGCGCCCGTTGCGGTGGCCGGGAATCGAACGCGGCTCAACTGCTCGGAAGGCAACTATGCTCACCATTACACTACCACCGCACAGCCGCTGCTCGCAACGCCGCGCTGTGTCGGCTTCCCGCCCGCCGGCAGTGGCCCACGGTGATAGTAGCTGTAGGCGCTTTACGAGGTAGGAGGGTGCATTCGGGCAGCGCCTCCACGCACGCTGCGTCAATGGGCAAGGCTCGTCGCCGCGGCTGCAACGTTACTCACGCAATAGTGACGAGCGGTCGCTTTGAGGCAGTGTAGTGGGGGACTCCGCGTGTGTAGCACTTTTTTCGGTTGTATCCGACGTCGCTGGGTGGCAATCCCACTTTCCCTGCAGACAGCAGCTCGGGAATATGCTCGGGAAGCACGGACGTCATCGGACGTCCGCCCCCAACAAATGCAACTAACAAAATGAGAACAACAACTAAAAAAGTGGTAGGTTGTTCGACTACCACGCGGGCGGCCCGGCTTCGATTCCCGGCCGATGCATCGTTTTGCTGTTCTCGCTATAGTGCTGCCGCGCCGATTGCTCGCTTGAGGTGCGCCAGCCTCAGGAATGTATAGCAGGATTCGCTGTGAGAAGAACCAAACATGCAGCACGCAAGAGACCCTACTTGGACGGCCGCGTGCTGTTACTGAACTCCAGCGTCGGCCTGGCCCTACAGGCCGCTGTGTTCAGGTGCCGCAAGGGCGATGTACTGTAACCTCAGGCAGTGCTGCTTTCCGTCGTTAAAAAAGCTGCGGCAGCAGTTTACTCTAGCAAGTCGGGAAAGCACGCGTAGCGACACAACAGATTCCTGAGAAAGCGCAAACTGTCTATCTCTAATATGTGAGACTTACCAAGATTCCTGGGATGATGGTTGCAACGAGCCTCGGTAGCGCAGTAGGTAGCGCGTAAGTCTCATAATCTTAAGGTCGTGAGTTCGATCCTCACCCGGGGCATTTAATTTGCTGTACATCACGGCTGAATTAACGGCGTTGCTATTGCTAGCGAACGAACTTAATTGTCGTTTGTTATCCACAAGGAGTCCACGCCTCAGCGTCACAATGTTTACTTCCAATTATGGCAAGGTACAACTTTGATCATTCTCCTCCCCTGTTATGAGTGAAATATGATGCAAACAGCAATGAATAGACAGTTTCGAGCTGTGCGCCATGCCAGTCTGCACGCGCAAAAATGCTCGCAAACAGATAACAACACTGAGTCCGGATTGAGCACGAAATACGAGAAGAGAGGGAGTAAATCTCACGTTTCTCGAGCAAATCCGGTGTGGTCTAGTGGCTAGGATACCTGGCTTTCACCCAGGAGGCCCGGGTTCGATTCCCGGTACCGGAAGGGAAGTTTTTGCGCACACGACCCTCCATCGTTTGGCCTTCCAACCTTCGTTTGTCGCCCACCTTCCGGAGCTTCAACCGAACGTAATCGGGGGAAGCAGGCACAGGATGCAATTACTGTCAGCACCGGGATAAAGGGAGAAGAGGCACTGGTCCGCTGTTGGGGTGCTACCAGCGTCAGTGGGAAGTCGGTGAAGTCGCCAGTTGCGCCAGAAGCCAGCAATTACCGTAGTACGCCTACACACGCGTTCCAGTTATTCACATTGCTTGCAGTCGCTCCATGCACAACAAGCGTGAGCCCGGATAGCTCAGTCGGTAGAGCATTAGGCTTTTAACCTAAGGGTCCAGGGTTCGAATCCCTGTTCGGGCGAAGATTTTAACGCTTCCGTAATGGCTCGTCTCGTAGCGCTGGTAGCCCTGCCGTAATCAGTGCACCGAGTTCGTTTCCTTTCAACATTCTGCGCAGACCGGTTGCATTTTTCACGATTCGAGGGAAGCTTTAGCTACGAGCAGTCGTGGCCGAGTGGTTAAGGCGTCTGACTAGAAATCAGATTCCCTCTGGGAGCGTAGGTTCGAGTCCTACCGACTGCGTCGGTTTTTTTTATTTTTTGTTTCAGAAGAGAGAGCAGAAAATTTCGCAGTTTGCCTGTCGTTTTGGTACCTCGCTACACCTCACCTCTCACAGTCGTTTATAGCGCCTGTCCTTTTGATAAGGGCGAATTCCAAGCGTCAGCTTTCGCGTCAGCCGAGCAAAGTCGGGACAAGTCGGGACATACTACAGGATGGCCTGCGTGGAGCGACGACGGAAAGAAAACGTTAATTCAACAGCACGTGGCTCACATACTCATACGCATAGATTTGCGCCCGTTGCGGTGGCCGGGAATCGAACGCGGCTCAACTGCTCGGAAGGCAACTATGCTCACCATTACACTACCACCGCACAGCCGCTGCTCGCAACGCCGCGCTGTGTCGGCTTCCCGCCCGCCGGCAGTGGCCCACGGTGATAGTAGCTGTAGGCGCTTTACGAGGTAGGAGGGTGCATTCGGGCAGCGCCTCCACGCACGCTGCGTCTTTGGGCAAGGCTCGTCGCCGCGGCCGCAACGTTACTCACGCAATAGTGACGAGCGGTCGCTTTGAGGCAGTGTAGTGGGGGACTCCGCGTGTGTAGCACTTTTTTCGGTTGTATCCGACGTCGCTGGGTGGCAATCCCACTTTCCCTGCAGACAGCTGCTCGGGAATATGCTCGGGAAGCACGGACGTCATCGGACGTCCGCCCCCAACAAATGCAACTAACAAAATGAGAACAACAACTAAAAAAGTGGTAGGTTGTTCGACTACCACGCGGGCGGCCCGGCTTCGATTCCCGGCCGATGCATCGTTTTGCTGTTCTCGCTATAGTGCTGCCGCGCCGATTGCTCGCTTGAGGTGCGCCAGCCTCAGGAATGTATAGCAGGATTCGCTGTGAGAAGAACCAAACATGCAGCACGCAAGAGACCCTACTTGGACGGCCGCGTGCTGTTACTGAACTCCAGCGTCGGCCTGGCCCTACAGGCCGCTGTGTTCAGGTGCCGCAAGGGCGATGTACTGTAACCTCAGGCAGTGCTGCTTTCCGTCGTTAAAAAAGCTGCGGCAGCAGTTTACTCTAGCAAGTCGGGAAAGCACGCGTAGCGACACAACAGATTCCTGAGAAAGCGCAAACTGTCTATCTCTAATATGTGAGACTTACCAAGATTCCTGGGATGATGGTTGCAACGAGCCTCGGTAGCGCAGTAGGTAGCGCGTAAGTCTCATAATCTTAAGGTCGTGAGTTCGATCCTCACCCGGGGCATTTAATTTGCTGTACATCACGGCTGAATTAACGGCGTTGCTATTGCTAGCGAACGAACTTAATTGTCGTTTGTTATCCACAAGGAGTCCACGCCTCAGCGTCACAATGTTTACTTCCAATTATGGCAAGGTACAACTTTGATCATTCTCCTCCCCTGTTATGAGTGAAATATGATGCAAACAGCAATGAATAGACAGTTTCGAGCTGTGCGCCATGCCAGTCTGCACGCGCAAAAATGCTCGCAAACAGATAACAACACTGAGTCCGGATTGAGCACGAAATACGAGAAGAGAGGGAGTAAATCTCACGTTTCTCGAGCATATCCGGTGTGGTCTAGTGGCTAGGATACCTGGCTTTCACCCAGGAGGCCCGGGTTCGATTCCCGGTACCGGAAGGGAAGTTTTTGCGCACACGACCCTCCATCGTTTGGCCTTCCAACCTTCGTTTGTCGCCCACCTTCCGGAGCTTCAACCGAACGTAATCGGGGGAAGCAGGCACAGGATGCAATTACTGTCAGCACCGGGATAAAGGGAGAAGAGGCACTGGTCCGCTGTTGGGGTGCTACCAGCGTCAGTGGGAAGTCGGTGAAGTCGCCAGTTGCGCCAGAAGCCAGCAATTACCGTAGTACGCCTACACACGCGTTCCAGTTATTCACATTGCTTGCAGTCGCTCCATGCACAACAAGCGTGAGCCCGGATAGCTCAGTCGGTAGAGCATTAGGCTTTTAACCTAAGGGTCCAGGGTTCGAATCCCTGTTCGGGCGAAGATTTTAACGCTTCCGTAATGGCTCGTCTCGTAGCGCTGGTAGCCCTGCCGTAATCAGTGCACCGAGTTCGTTTCCTGTCAACATTCTGCGCAGACCGGTTGCATTTTTCACGATTCGAGGGAAGCTTTAGCTACGAGCAGTCGTGGCCGAGTGGTTAAGGCGTCTGACTAGAAATCAGATTCCCTCTGGGAGCGTAGGTTCGAGTCCTACCGACTGCGTCGGTTTTTTTTATTTTTTGTTTCAGAAGAGAGAGCAGAAAATTTCGCAGTTTGCCTGTCGTTTTGGTACCTCGCTACACCTCACCTCTCACAGTCGTTTATAGCGCCTGTCCTTTTGATAAGGGCGAATTCCAAGCGTCAGCTTTCGCGTCAGCCGAGCAAAGTCGGGACAAGTCGGGACATACTACAGGATGGCCTGCGTGGAGCGACGACGGAAAGAAAACGTTAATTCAACAGCACGTGGCTCACATACTCATACGCATAGATTTGCGCCCGTTGCGGTGGCCGGGAATCGAACGCGGCTCAACTGCTCGGAAGGCAACTATGCTCACCATTACACTACCACCGCACAGCCGCTGCTCGCAACGCCGCGCTGTGTCGGCTTCCCGCCCGCCGGCAGTGGCCCACGGTGATAGTAGCTGTAGGCGCTTTACGAGGTAGGAGGGTGCATTCGGGCAGCGCCTCCACGCACGCTGCGTCTTTGGGCAAGGCTCGTCGCCGCGGCCGCAACGTTACTCACGCAATAGTGACGAGCGGTCGCTTTGAGGCAGTGTAGTGGGGGACTCCGCGTGTGTAGCACTTTTTTCGGTTGTATCCGACGTCGCTGGGTGGCAATCCCACTTTCCCTGCAGACAGCTGCTCGGGAATATGCTCGGGAAGCACGGACGTCATCGGACGTCCGCCCCCAACAAATGCAACTAACAAAATGAGAACAACAACTAAAAAAGTGGTAGGTTGTTCGACTACCACGCGGGCGGCCCGGCTTCGATTCCCGGCCGATGCATCGTTTTGCTGTTCTCGCAATAGTGCTGCCGCGCCGATTGCTCGCTTGAGGTGCGCCAGCCTCAGGAATGTATAGCAGGATTCGCTGTGAGAAGAACCAAACATGCAGCACGCAAGAGACCCTACTTGGACGGCCGCGTGCTGTTACTGAACTCCAGCGTCGGCCTGGCCCTACAGGCCGCTGTGTTCAGGTGCCGCAAGGGCGATGTACTGTAACCTCAGGCAGTGCTGCTTTCCGTCGTTAAAAAAGCTGCGGCAGCAGTTTACTCTAGCAAGTCGGGAAAGCACGCGTAGCGACACAACAGATTCCTGAGAAAGCGCAAACTGTCTATCTCTAATATGTGAGACTTACCAAGATTCCTGGGATGATGGTTGCAACGAGCCTCGGTAGCGCAGTAGGTAGCGCGTAAGTCTCATAATCTTAAGGTCGTGAGTTCGATCCTCACCCGGGGCATTTAATTTGCTGTACATCACGGCTGAATTAACGGCGTTGCTATTGCTAGCGAACGAACTTAATTGTCGTTTGTTATCCACAAGGAGTCCACGCCTCAGCGTCACAATGTTTACTTCCAATTATGGCAAGGTACAACTTTGATCATTCTCCTCCCCTGTTATGAGTGAAATATGATGCAAACAGCAATGAATAGACAGTTTCGAGCTGTGCGCCATGCCAGTCTGCACGCGCAAAAATGCTCGCAAACAGATAACAACACTGAGTCTGGATTGAGCACGAAATACGAGAAGAGAGGGAGTAAATCTCACGTTTCTCGAGCAAATCCGGTGTGGTCTAGTGGCTAGGATACCTGGCTTTCACCCAGGAGGCCCGGGTTCGATTCCCGGTACCGGAAGGGAAGTTTTTGCGCACACGACCCTCCATCGTTTGGCCTTCCAACCTTCGTTTGTCGCCCACCTTCCGGAGCTTCAACCGAACGTAATCGGGGGAAGCAGGCACAGGATGCAATTACTGTCAGCACCGGGATAAAGGGAGAAGAGGCACTGGTCCGCTGTTGGGGTGCTACCAGCGTCAGTGGGAAGTCGGTGAAGTCGCCAGTTGCGCCAGAAGCCAGCAATTACCGTAGTACGCCTACACACGCGTTCCAGTTATTCACATTGCTTGCAGTCGCTCCATGCACAACAAGCGTGAGCCCGGATAGCTCAGTCGGTAGAGCATTAGGCTTTTAACCTAAGGGTCCAGGGTTCGAATCCCTGTTCGGGCGAAGATTTTAACGCTTCCGTAATGGCTCGTCTCGTAGCGCTGGTAGCCCTGCCGTAATCAGTGCACCGAGTTCGTTTCCTGTCAACATTCTGCGCAGACCGGTTGCATTTTTCACGATTCGAGGGAAGCTTTAGCTACGAGCAGTCGTGGCCGAGTGGTTAAGGCGTCTGACTAGAAATCAGATTCCCTCTGGGAGCGTAGGTTCGAGTCCTACCGACTGCGTCGGTTTTTTTTATTTTTTGTTTCAGAAGAGAGAGCAGAAAATTTCGCAGTTTGCCTGTCGTTTTGGTACCTCGCTACACCTCACCTCTCACAGTCGTTTATAGCGCCTGTCCTTTTGATAAGGGCGAATTCCAAGCGTCAGCTTTCGCGTCAGCCGAGCAAAGTCGGGACAAGTCGGGACATACTACAGGATGGCCTGCGTGGAGCGACGACGGAAAGAAAACGTTAATTCAACAGCACGTGGCTCACATACTCATACGCATAGATTTGCGCCCGTTGCGGTGGCCGGGAATCGAACGCGGCTCAACTGCTCGGAAGGCAACTATGCTCACCATTACACTACCACCGCACAGCCGCTGCTCGCAACGCCGCGCTGTGTCGGCTTCCCGCCCGCCGGCAGTGGCCCACGGTGATAGTAGCTGTAGGCGCTTTACGAGGTAGGAGGGTGCATTCGGGCAGCGCCTCCACGCACGCTGCGTCTTTGGGCAAGGCTCGTCGCCGCGGCCGCAACGTTACTCACGCAATAGTGACGAGCGGTCGCTTTGAGGCAGTGTAGTGGGGGACTCCGCGTGTGTAGCACTTTTTTCGGTTGTATCCGACGTCGCTGGGTGGCAATCCCACTTTCCCTGCAGACAGCTGCTCGGGAATATGCTCGGGAAGCACGGACGTCATCGGACGTCCGCCCCCAACAAATGCAACTAACAAAATGAGAACAACAACTAAAAAAGTGGTAGGTTGTTCGACTACCACGCGGGCGGCCCGGCTTCGATTCCCGGCCGATGCATCGTTTTGCTGTTCTCGCTATAGTGCTGCCGCGCCGATTGCTCGCTTGAGGTGCGCCAGCCTCAGGAATGTATAGCAGGATTCGCTGTGAGAAGAACCAAACATGCAGCACGCAAGAGACCCTACTTGGACGGCCGCGTGCTGTTACTGAACTCCAGCGTCGGCCTGGCCCTACAGGCCGCTGTGTTCAGGTGCCGCAAGGGCGATGTACTGTAACCTCAGGCAGTGCTGCTTTCCGTCGTTAAAAAAGCTGCGGCAGCAGTTTACTCTAGCAAGTCGGGAAAGCACGCGTAGCGACACAACAGATTCCTGAGAAAGCGCAAACTGTCTATCTCTAATATGTGAGACTTACCAAGATTCCTGGGATGATGGTTGCAACGAGCCTCGGTAGCGCAGTAGGTAGCGCGTAAGTCTCATAATCTTAAGGTCGTGAGTTCGATCCTCACCCGGGGCATTTAATTTGCTGTACATCACGGCTGAATTAACGGCGTTGCTATTGCTAGCGAACGAACTTAATTGTCGTTTGTTATCCACAAGGAGTCCACGCCTCAGCGTCACAATGTTTACTTCCAATTATGGCAAGGTACAACTTTGATCATTCTCCTCCCCTGTTATGAGTGAAATATGATGCAAACAGCAATGAATAGACAGTTTCGAGCTGTGCGCCATGCCAGTCTGCACGCGCAAAAATGCTCGCAAACAGATAACAACACTGAGTCCGGATTGAGCACGAAATACGAGAAGAGAGGGAGTAAATCTCACGTTTCTCGAGCAAATCCGGTGTGGTCTAGTGGCTAGGATACCTGGCTTTCACCCAGGAGGCCCGGGTTCGATTCCCGGTACCGGAAGGGAAGTTTTTGCGCACACGACCCTCCATCGTTTGGCCTTCCAACCTTCGTTTGTCGCCCACCTTCCGGAGCTTCAACCGAACGTAATCGGGGGAAGCAGGCACAGGATGCAATTACTGTCAGCACCGGGATAAAGGGAGAAGAGGCACTGGTCCGCTGTTGGGGTGCTACCAGCGTCAGTGGGAAGTCGGTGAAGTCGCCAGTTGCGCCAGAAGCCAGCAATTACCGTAGTACGCCTACACACGCGTTCCAGTTATTCACATTGCTTGCAGTCGCTCCATGCACAACAAGCGTGAGCCCGGATAGCTCAGTCGGTAGAGCATTAGGCTTTTAACCTAAGGGTCCAGGGTTCGAATCCCTGTTCGGGCGAAGATTTTAACGCTTCCGTAATGGCTCGTCTCGTAGCGCTGGTAGCCCTGCCGTAATCAGTGCACCGAGTTCGTTTCCTGTCAACATTCTGCGCAGACCGGTTGCATTTTTCACGATTCGAGGGAAGCTTTAGCTACGAGCAGTCGTGGCCGAGTGGTTAAGGCGTCTGACTAGAAATCAGATTCCCTCTGGGAGCGTAGGTTCGAGTCCTACCGACTGCGTCGGTTTTTTTTATTTTTTGTTTCAGAAGAGAGAGCAGAAAATTTCGCAGTTTGCCTGTCGTTTTGGTACCTCGCTACACCTCACCTCTCACAGTCGTTTATAGCGCCTGTCCTTTTGATAAGGGCGAATTCCAAGCGTCAGCTTTCGCGTCAGCCGAGCAAAGTCGGGACAAGTCGGGACATACTACAGGATGGCCTGCGTGGAGCGACGACGGAAAGAAAACGTTAATTCAACAGCACGTGGCTCACATACTCATACGCATAGATTTGCGCCCGTTGCGGTGGCCGGGAATCGAACGCGGCTCAACTGCTCGGAAGGCAACTATGCTCACCATTACACTACCACCGCACAGCCGCTGCTCGCAACGCCGCGCTGTGTCGGCTTCCCGCCCGCCGGCAGTGGCCCACGGTGATAGTAGCTGTAGGCGCTTTACGAGGTAGGAGGGTGCATTCGGGCAGCGCCTCCACGCACGCTGCGTCTTTGGGCAAGGCTCGTCGCCGCGGCCGCAACGTTACTCACGCAATAGTGACGAGCGGTCGCTTTGAGGCAGTGTAGTGGGGGACTCCGCGTGTGTAGCACTTTTTTCGGTTGTATCCGACGTCGCTGGGTGGCAATCCCACTTTCCCTGCAGACAGCTGCTCGGGAATATGCTCGGGAAGCACGGACGTCATCGGACGTCCGCCCCCAACAAATGCAACTAACAAAATGAGAACAACAACTAAAAAAGTGGTAGGTTGTTCGACTACCACGCGGGCGGCCCGGCTTCGATTCCCGGCCGATGCATCGTTTTGCTGTTCTCGCTATAGTGCTGCCGCGCCGATTGCTCGCTTGAGGTGCGCCAGCCTCAGGAATGTATAGCAGGATTCGCTGTGAGAAGAACCAAACATGCAGCACGCAAGAGACCCTACTTGGACGGCCGCGTGCTGTTACTGAACTCCAGCGTCGGCCTGGCCCTACAGGCCGCTGTGTTCAGGTGCCGCAAGGGCGATGTACTGTAACCTCAGGCAGTGCTGCTTTCCGTCGTTAAAAAAGCTGCGGCAGCAGTTTACTCTAGCAAGTCGGGAAAGCACGCGTAGCGACACAACAGATTCCTGAGAAAGCGCAAACTGTCTATCTCTAATATGTGAGACTTACCAAGATTCCTGGGATGATGGTTGCAACGAGCCTCGGTAGCGCAGTAGGTAGCGCGTAAGTCTCATAATCTTAAGGTCGTGAGTTCGATCCTCACCCGGGGCATTTAATTTGCTGTACATCACGGCTGAATTAACGGCGTTGCTATTGCTAGCGAACGAACTTAATTGTCGTTTGTTATCCACAAGGAGTCCACGCCTCAGCGTCACAATGTTTACTTCCAATTATGGCAAGGTACAACTTTGATCATTCTCCTCCCCTGTTATGAGTGAAATATGATGCAAACAGCAATGAATAGACAGTTTCGAGCTGTGCGCCATGCCAGTCTGCACGCGCAAAAATGCTCGCAAACAGATAACAACACTGAGTCCGGATTGAGCACGAAATACGAGAAGAGAGGGAGTAAATCTCACGTTTCTCGAGCAAATCCGGTGTGGTCTAGTGGCTAGGATACCTGGCTTTCACCCAGGAGGCCCGGGTTCGATTCCCGGTACCGGAAGGGAAGTTTTTGCGCACACGACCCTCCATCGTTTGGCCTTCCAACCTTCGTTTGTCGCCCACCTTCCGGAGCTTCAACCGAACGTAATCGGGGGAAGCAGGCACAGGATGCAATTACTGTCAGCACCGGGATAAAGGGAGAAGAGGCACTGGTCCGCTGTTGGGGTGCTACCAGCGTCAGTGGGAAGTCGGTGAAGTCGCCAGTTGCGCCAGAAGCCAGCAATTACCGTAGTACGCCTACACACGCGTTCCAGTTATTCACATTGCTTGCAGTCGCTCCATGCACAACAAGCGTGAGCCCGGATAGCTCAGTCGGTAGAGCATTAGGCTTTTAACCTAAGGGTCCAGGGTTCGAATCCCTGTTCGGGCGAAGATTTTAACGCTTCCGTAATGGCTCGTCTCGTAGCGCTGGTAGCCCTGCCGTAATCAGTGCACCGAGTTCGTTTCCTGTCAACATTCTGCGCAGACCGGTTGCATTTTTCACGATTCGAGGGAAGCTTTAGCTACGAGCAGTCGTGGCCGAGTGGTTAAGGCGTCTGACTAGAAATCAGATTCCCTCTGGGAGCGTAGGTTCGAGTCCTACCGACTGCGTCGGTTTTTTTTATTTTTTGTTTCAGAAGAGAGAGCAGAAAATTTCGCAGTTTGCCTGTCGTTTTGGTACCTCGCTACACCTCACCTCTCACAGTCGTTTATAGCGCCTGTCCTTTTGATAAGGGCGAATTCCAAGCGTCAGCTTTCGCGTCAGCCGAGCAAAGTCGGGACAAGTCGGGACATACTACAGGATGGCCTGCGTGGAGCGACGACGGAAAGAAAACGTTAATTCAACAGCACGTGGCTCACATACTCATACGCATAGATTTGCGCCCGTTGCGGTGGCCGGGAATCGAACGCGGCTCAACTGCTCGGAAGGCAACTATGCTCACCATTACACTACCACCGCACAGCCGCTGCTCGCAACGCCGCGCTGTGTCGGCTTCCCGCCCGCCGGCAGTGGCCCACGGTGATAGTAGCTGTAGGCGCTTTACGAGGTAGGAGGGTGCATTCGGGCAGCGCCTCCACGCACGCTGCGTCTTTGGGCAAGGCTCGTCGCCGCGGCCGCAACGTTACTCACGCAATAGTGACGAGCGGTCGCTTTGAGGCAGTGTAGTGGGGGACTCCGCGTGTGTAGCACTTTTTTCGGTTGTATCCGACGTCGCTGGGTGGCAATCCCACTTTCCCTGCAGACAGCTGCTCGGGAATATGCTCGGGAAGCACGGACGTCATCGGACGTCCGCCCCCAACAAATGCAACTAACAAAATGAGAACAACAACTAAAAAAGTGGTAGGTTGTTCGACTACCACGCGGGCGGCCCGGCTTCGATTCCCGGCCGATGCATCGTTTTGCTGTTCTCGCTATAGTGCTGCCGCGCCGATTGCTCGCTTGAGGTGCGCCAGCCTCAGGAATGTATAGCAGGATTCGCTGTGAGAAGAACCAAACATGCAGCACGCAAGAGACCCTACTTGGACGGCCGCGTGCTGTTACTGAACTCCAGCGTCGGCCTGGCCCTACAGGCCGCTGTGTTCAGGTGCCGCAAGGGCGATGTACTGTAACCTCAGGCAGTGCTGCTTTCCGTCGTTAAAAAAGCTGCGGCAGCAGTTTACTCTAGCAAGTCGGGAAAGCACGCGTAGCGACACAACAGATTCCTGAGAAAGCGCAAACTGTCTATCTCTAATATGTGAGACTTACCAAGATTCCTGGGATGATGGTTGCAACGAGCCTCGGTAGCGCAGTAGGTAGCGCGTAAGTCTCATAATCTTAAGGTCGTGAGTTCGATCCTCACCCGGGGCATTTAATTTGCTGTACATCACGGCTGAATTAACGGCGTTGCTATTGCTAGCGAACGAACTTAATTGTCGTTTGTTATCCACAAGGAGTCCACGCCTCAGCGTCACAATGTTTACTTCCAATTATGGCAAGGTACAACTTTGATCATTCTCCTCCCCTGTTATGAGTGAAATATGATGCAAACAGCAATGAATAGACAGTTTCGAGCTGTGCGCCATGCCAGTCTGCACGCGCAAAAATGCTCGCAAACAGATAACAACACTGAGTCCGGATTGAGCACGAAATACGAGAAGAGAGGGAGTAAATCTCACGTTTCTCGAGCAAATCCGGTGTGGTCTAGTGGCTAGGATACCTGGCTTTCACCCAGGAGGCCCGGGTTCGATTCCCGGTACCGGAAGGGAAGTTTTTGCGCACACGACCCTCCATCGTTTGGCCTTCCAACCTTCGTTTGTCGCCCACCTTCCGGAGCTTCAACCGAACGTAATCGGGGGAAGCAGGCACAGGATGCAATTACTGTCAGCACCGGGATAAAGGGAGAAGAGGCACTGGTCCGCTGTTGGGGTGCTACCAGCGTCAGTGGGAAGTCGGTGAAGTCGCCAGTTGCGCCAGAAGCCAGCAATTACCGTAGTACGCCTACACACGCGTTCCAGTTATTCACATTGCTTGCAGTCGCTCCATGCACAACAAGCGTGAGCCCGGATAGCTCAGTCGGTAGAGCATTAGGCTTTTAACCTAAGGGTCCAGGGTTCGAATCCCTGTTCGGGCGAAGATTTTAACGCTTCCGTAATGGCTCGTCTCGTAGCGCTGGTAGCCCTGCCGTAATCAGTGCACCGAGTTCGTTTCCTGTCAACATTCTGCGCAGACCGGTTGCATTTTTCACGATTCGAGGGAAGCTTTAGCTACGAGCAGTCGTGGCCGAGTGGTTAAGGCGTCTGACTAGAAATCAGATTCCCTCTGGGAGCGTAGGTTCGAGTCCTACCGACTGCGTCGGTTTTTTTTATTTTTTGTTTCAGAAGAGAGAGCAGAAAATTTCGCAGTTTGCCTGTCGTTTTGGTACCTCGCTACACCTCACCTCTCACAGTCGTTTATAGCGCCTGTCCTTTTGATAAGGGCGAATTCCAAGCGTCAGCTTTCGCGTCAGCCGAGCAAAGTCGGGACAAGTCGGGACATACTACAGGATGGCCTGCGTGGAGCGACGACGGAAAGAAAACGTTAATTCAACAGCACGTGGCTCACATACTCATACGCATAGATTTGCGCCCGTTGCGGTGGCCGGGAATCGAACGCGGCTCAACTGCTCGGAAGGCAACTATGCTCACCATTACACTACCACCGCACAGCCGCTGCTCGCAACGCCGCGCTGTGTCGGCTTCCCGCCCGCCGGCAGTGGCCCACGGTGATAGTAGCTGTAGGCGCTTTACGAGGTAGGAGGGTGCATTCGGGCAGCGCCTCCACGCACGCTGCGTCTTTGGGCAAGGCTCGTCGCCGCGGCCGCAACGTTACTCACGCAATAGTGACGAGCGGTCGCTTTGAGGCAGTGTAGTGGGGGACTCCGCGTGTGTAGCACTTTTTTCGGTTGTATCCGACGTCGCTGGGTGGCAATCCCACTTTCCCTGCAGACAGCTGCTCGGGAATATGCTCGGGAAGCACGGACGTCATCGGACGTCCGCCCCCAACAAATGCAACTAACAAAATGAGAACAACAACTAAAAAAGTGGTAGGTTGTTCGACTACCACGCGGGCGGCCCGGCTTCGATTCCCGGCCGATGCATCGTTTTGCTGTTCTCGCAATAGTGCTGCCGCGCCGATTGCTCGCTTGAGGTGCGCCAGCCTCAGGAATGTATAGCAGGATTCGCTGTGAGAAGAACCAAACATGCAGCACGCAAGAGACCCTACTTGGACGGCCGCGTGCTGTTACTGAACTCCAGCGTCGGCCTGGCCCTACAGGCCGCTGTGTTCAGGTGCCGCAAGGGCGATGTACTGTAACCTCAGGCAGTGCTGCTTTCCGTCGTTAAAAAAGCTGCGGCAGCAGTTTACTCTAGCAAGTCGGGAAAGCACGCGTAGCGACACAACAGATTCCTGAGAAAGCGCAAACTGTCTATCTCTAATATGTGAGACTTACCAAGATTCCTGGGATGATGGTTGCAACGAGCCTCGGTAGCGCAGTAGGTAGCGCGTAAGTCTCATAATCTTAAGGTCGTGAGTTCGATCCTCACCCGGGGCATTTAATTTGCTGTACATCACGGCTGAATTAACGGCGTTGCTATTGCTAGCGAACGAACTTAATTGTCGTTTGTTATCCACAAGGAGTCCACGCCTCAGCGTCACAATGTTTACTTCCAATTATGGCAAGGTACAACTTTGATCATTCTCCTCCCCTGTTATGAGTGAAATATGATGCAAACAGCAATGAATAGACAGTTTCGAGCTGTGCGCCATGCCAGTCTGCACGCGCAAAAATGCTCGCAAACAGATAACAACACTGAGTCCGGATTGAGCACGAAATACGAGAAGAGAGGGAGTAAATCTCACGTTTCTCGAGCAAATCCGGTGTGGTCTAGTGGCTAGGATACCTGGCTTTCACCCAGGAGGCCCGGGTTCGATTCCCGGTACCGGAAGGGAAGTTTTTGCGCACACGACCCTCCATCGTTTGGCCTTCCAACCTTCGTTTGTCGCCCACCTTCCGGAGCTTCAACCGAACGTAATCGGGGGAAGCAGGCACAGGATGCAATTACTGTCAGCACCGGGATAAAGGGAGAAGAGGCACTGGTCCGCTGTTGGGGTGCTACCAGCGTCAGTGGGAAGTCGGTGAAGTCGCCAGTTGCGCCAGAAGCCAGCAATTACCGTAGTACGCCTACACACGCGTTCCAGTTATTCACATTGCTTGCAGTCGCTCCATGCACAACAAGCGTGAGCCCGGATAGCTCAGTCGGTAGAGCATTAGGCTTTTAACCTAAGGGTCCAGGGTTCGAATCCCTGTTCGGGCGAAGATTTTAACGCTTCCGTAATGGCTCGTCTCGTAGCGCTGGTAGCCCTGCCGTAATCAGTGCACCGAGTTCGTTTCCTGTCAACATTCTGCGCAGACCGGTTGCATTTTTCACGATTCGAGGGAAGCTTTAGCTACGAGCAGTCGTGGCCGAGTGGTTAAGGCGTCTGACTAGAAATCAGATTCCCTCTGGGAGCGTAGGTTCGAGTCCTACCGACTGCGTCGGTTTTTTTTATTTTTTGTTTCAGAAGAGAGAGCAGAAAATTTCGCAGTTTGCCTGTCGTTTTGGTACCTCGCTACACCTCACCTCTCACAGTCGTTTATAGCGCCTGTCCTTTTGATAAGGGCGAATTCCAAGCGTCAGCTTTCGCGTCAGCCGAGCAAAGTCGGGACAAGTCGGGACATACTACAGGATGGCCTGCGTGGAGCGACGACGGAAAGAAAACGTTAATTCAACAGCACGTGGCTCACATACTCATACGCATAGATTTGCGCCCGTTGCGGTGGCCGGGAATCGAACGCGGCTCAACTGCTCGGAAGGCAACTATGCTCACCATTACACTACCACCGCACAGCCGCTGCTCGCAACGCCGCGCTGTGTCGGCTTCCCGCCCGCCGGCAGTGGCCCACGGTGATAGTAGCTGTAGGCGCTTTACGAGGTAGGAGGGTGCATTCGGGCAGCGCCTCCACGCACGCTGCGTCTTTGGGCAAGGCTCGTCGCCGCGGCCGCAACGTTACTCACGCAATAGTGACGAGCGGTCGCTTTGAGGCAGTGTAGTGGGGGACTCCGCGTGTGTAGCACTTTTTTCGGTTGTATCCGACGTCGCTGGGTGGCAATCCCACTTTCCCTGCAGACAGCTGCTCGGGAATATGCTCGGGAAGCACGGACGTCATCGGACGTCCGCCCCCAACAAATGCAACTAACAAAATGAGAACAACAACTAAAAAAGTGGTAGGTTGTTCGACTACCACGCGGGCGGCCCGGCTTCGATTCCCGGCCGATGCATCGTTTTGCTGTTCTCGCAATAGTGCTGCCGCGCCGATTGCTCGCTTGAGGTGCGCCAGCCTCAGGAATGTATAGCAGGATTCGCTGTGAGAAGAACCAAACATGCAGCACGCAAGAGACCCTACTTGGACGGCCGCGTGCTGTTACTGAACTCCAGCGTCGGCCTGGCCCTACAGGCCGCTGTGTTCAGGTGCCGCAAGGGCGATGTACTGTAACCTCAGGCAGTGCTGCTTTCCGTCGTTAAAAAAGCTGCGGCAGCAGTTTACTCTAGCAAGTCGGGAAAGCACGCGTAGCGACACAACAGATTCCTGAGAAAGCGCAAACTGTCTATCTCTAATATGTGAGACTTACCAAGATTCCTGGGATGATGGTTGCAACGAGCCTCGGTAGCGCAGTAGGTAGCGCGTAAGTCTCATAATCCTAAGGTCGTGAGTTCGATCCTCACCCGGGGCATTTAATTTGCTGTACATCACGGCTGAATTAACGGCGTTGCTATTGCTAGCGAACGAACTTAATTGTCGTTTGTTATCCACAAGGAGTCCACGCCTCAGCGTCACAATGTTTACTTCCAATTATGGCAAGGTACAACTTTGATCATTCTCCTCCCCTGTTATGAGTGAAATATGATGCAAACAGCAATGAATAGACAGTTTCGAGCTGTGCGCCATGCCAGTCTGCACGCGCAAAAATGCTCGCAAACAGATAACAACACTGAGTCCGGATTGAGCACGAAATGCGAGAAGAGAGGGAGTAAATCTCACGTTTCTCGAGCAAATCCGGTGTGGTCTAGTGGCTAGGATACCTGGATTTCACCCAGGAGGCCCGGGTTCGATTCCCGGTACCGGAAGGGAAGTTTTTGCGCACACGACCCTCCATCTTTTGGCCTTCCAACCTTCGTTTGTCGCCCACCTTCCGGAGCTTCAGCCGAACGTAATCGGGGGAAGCAGGCACAGGATGCAATTACTGTCAGCACCGGGATAAAGGGAGAAGAGGCACTGGTCCGCTGTTGGGGTGCTACCAGCGTCAGTGGGAAGTCGGTGAAGTCGCCAGTTGCGCCAGAAGCCAGCAATTACCGTAGTACGCCTACACACGCGTTCCAGTTATTCACATTGCTTGCAGTCGCTCCATGCACAACAAGCGTGAGCCCGGATAGCTCAGTCGGTAGAGCATTAGGCTTTTAACCTAAGGGTCCAGGGTTCGAATCCCTGTTCGGGCGAAGATTTTAACGCTTCCGTAATGGCTCGTCTCGTAGCGCTGGTAGCCCTGCCGTAATCAGTGCACCGAGTTCGTTTCCTGTCAACATTCTGCGCAGACCGGTTGCATTTTTCACGATTCGAGGGAAGCTTTAGCTACGAGCAGTCGTGGCCGAGTGGTTAAGGCGTCTGACTAGAAATCAGATTCCCTCTGGGAGCGTAGGTTCGAGTCCTACCGACTGCGTCGGTTTTTTTTATTTTTTGTTTCAGAAGAGAGAGCAGAAAATTTCGCAGTTTGCCTGTCGTTTTGGTACCTCGCTACACCTCACCTCTCACAGTCGTTTATAGCGCCTGTCCTTTTGATAAGGGCGAATTCCAAGCGTCAGCTTTCGCGTCAGCCGAGCAAAGTCGGGACAAGTCGGGACATACTACAGCATGGCCTGCGTGGAGCGACGACGGAAAGAAAACGTTAATTCAACAGCACGTGGCTCACATACTCATACGCATAGATTTGCGCCCGTTGCGGTGGCCGGGAATCGAACGCGGCTCAACTGCTCGGAAGGCAACTATGCTCACCATTACACTACCACCGCACAGCCGCTGCTCGCAACGCCGCGCTGTGTCGGCTTCCCGCCCGCCGGCAGTGGCCCACGGTGATAGTAGCTGTAGGCGCTTTACGAGGTAGGAGGGTGCATTCGGGCAGCGCCTCCACGCACGCTGCGTCTTTGGGCAAGGCTCGTCGCCGCGGCCGCAACGTTACTCACGCAATAGTGACGAGCGGTCGCTTTGAGGCAGTGTAGTGGGGGACTCCGCGTGTGTAGCACTTTTTTCGGTTGTATCCGACGTCGCTGGGTGGCAATCCCACTTTCCCTGCAGACAGCTGCTCGGGAATATGCTCGGGAAGCACGGACGTCATCGGACGTCCGCCCCCAACAAATGCAACTAACAAAATGAGAACAACAACTAAAAAAGTGGTAGGTTGTTCGACTACCACGCGGGCGGCCCGGCTTCGATTCCCGGCCGATGCATCGTTTTGCTGTTCTCGCAATAGTGCTGCCGCGCCGATTGCTCGCTTGAGGTGCGCCAGCCTTAGGAATGTATAGCAGGATTCGCTGTGAGAAGAACCAAACATGCAGCACGCAAGAGACCCTACTTGGACGGCCGCGTGCTGTTACTGAACTCCAGCGTCGGCCTGGCCCTACAGGCCGCTGTGTTCAGGTGCCGCAAGGGCGATGTACTGTAACCTCAGGCAGTGCTGCTTTCCGTCGTTAAAAAAGCTGCGGCAGCAGTTTACTCTAGCAAGTCGGGAAAGCACGCGTAGCGACACAACAGATTCCTGAGAAAGCGCAAACTGTCTATCTCTAATATGTGAGACTTACCAAGATTCCTGGGATGATGGTTGCAACGAGCCTCGGTAGCGCAGTAGGTAGCGCGTAAGTCTCATAATCCTAAGGTCGTGAGTTCGATCCTCACCCGGGGCATTTAATTTGCTGTACATCACGGCTGAATTAACGGCGTTGCTATTGCTAGCGAACGAACTTAATTGTCGTTTGTTATCCACAAGGAGTCCACGCCTCAGCGTCACAATGTTTACTTCCAATTATGGCAAGGTACAACTTTGATCATTCTCCTCCCCTGTTATGAGTGAAATATGATGCAAACAGCAATGAATAGACAGTTTCGAGCTGTGCGCCATGCCAGTCTGCACGCGCAAAAATGCTCGCAAACAGAGAACAACACTGAGTCCGGATTGAGCACGAAATGCGAGAAGAGAGGGAGTAAATCTCACGTTTCTCGAGCAAATCCGGTGTGGTCTAGTGGCTAGGATACCTGGCTTTCACCCAGGAGGTTTCGATTCCCGGTACCGGAAGGGAAGTTTTTGCGCACACGACCCTCCATCTTTTGGCCTTCCAACCTTCGTTTGTCGCCCACCTTCCGGAGCTTCAGCCGAACGTAATCGGGGGAAGCAGGCACAGGATGCAATTACTGTCAGCACCGGGATAAAGGGAGAAGAGGCACTGGTCCGCTGTTGGGGTGCTACCAGCGTCAGTGGGAAGTCGGTGAAGTCGCCAGTTGCGCCAGAAGCCAGCAATTACCGTAGTACGCCTACACACGCGTTCCAGTTATTCACATTGCTTGCAGTCGCTCCATGCACAACAAGCGTGAGCCCGGATAGCTCAGTCGGTAGAGCATTAGGCTTTTAACCTAAGGGTCCAGGGTTCGAATCCCTGTTCGGGCGAAGATTTTAACGCTTCCGTAATGGCTCGTCTCGTAGCGCTGGTAGCCCTGCCGTAATCAGTGCACCGAGTTCGTTTCCTGTCAACATTCTGCGCAGACCGGTTGCATTTTTCACGATTCGAGGGAAGCTTTAGCTACGAGCAGTCGTGGCCGAGTGGTTAAGGCGTCTGACTAGAAATCAGATTCCCTCTGGGAGCGTAGGTTCGAGTCCTACCGACTGCGTCGGTTTTTTTTATTTTTTGTTTCAGAAGAGAGAGCAGAAAATTTCGCAGTTTGCCTGTCGTTTTGGTACCTCGCTACACCTCACCTCTCACAGTCGTTTATAGCGCCTGTCCTTTTGATAAGGGCGAATTCCAAGCGTCAGCTTTCGCGTCAGCCGAGCAAAGTCGGGACAAGTCGGGACATACTACAGCATGGCCTGCGTGGAGCGACGACGGAAAGAAAACGTTAATTCAACAGCACGTGGCTCACATACTCATACGCATAGATTTGCGCCCGTTGCGGTGGCCGGGAATCGAACGCGGCTCAACTGCTCGGAAGGCAACTATGCTCACCATTACACTACCACCGCACAGCCGCTGCTCGCAACGCCGCGCTGTGTCGGCTTCCCGCCCGCCGGCAGTGGCCCACGGTGATAGTAGCTGTAGGCGCTTTACGAGGTAGGAGGGTGCATTCGGGCAGCGCCTCCACGCACGCTGCGTCTTTGGGCAAGGCTCGTCGCCGCGGCCGCAACGTTACTCACGCAATAGTGACGAGCGGTCGCTTTGAGGCAGTGTAGTGGGGGACTCCGCGTGTGTAGCACTTTTTTCGGTTGTATCCGACGTCGCTGGGTGGCAATCCCACTTTCCCTGCAGACAGCTGCTCGGGAATATGCTCGGGAAGCACGGACGTCATCGGACGTCCGCCCCCAACAAATGCAACTAACAAAATGAGAACAACAACTAAAAAAGTGGTAGGTTGTTCGACTACCACGCGGGCGGCCCGGCTTCGATTCCCGGCCGATGCATCGTTTTGCTGTTCTCGCAATAGTGCTGCCGCGCCGATTGCTCGCTTGAGGTGCGCCAGCCTCAGGAATGTATAGCAGGATTCGCTGTGAGAAGAACCAAACATGCAGCACGCAAGAGACCCTACTTGGACGGCCGCGTGCTGTTACTGAACTCCAGCGTCGGCCTGGCCCTACAGGCCGCTGTGTTCAGGTGCCGCAAGGGCGATGTACTGTAACCTCAGGCAGTGCTGCTTTCCGTCGTTAAAAAAGCTGCGGCAGCAGTTTACTCTAGCAAGTCGGGAAAGCACGCGTAGCGACACAACAGATTCCTGAGAAAGCGCAAACTGTCTATCTCTAATATGTGAGACTTACCAAGATTCCTGGGATGATGGTTGCAACGAGCCTCGGTAGCGCAGTAGGTAGCGCGTAAGTCTCATAATCCTAAGGTCGTGAGTTCGATCCTCACCCGGGGCATTTAATTTGCTGTACATCACGGCTGAATTAACGGCGTTGCTATTGCTAGCGAACGAACTTAATTGTCGTTTGTTATCCACAAGGAGTCCACGCCTCAGCGTCACAATGTTTACTTCCAATTATGGCAAGGTACAACTTTGATCATTCTCCTCCCCTGTTATGAGTGAAATATGATGCAAACAGCAATGAATAGACAGTTTCGAGCTGTGCGCCATGCCAGTCTGCACGCGCAAAAATGCTCGCAAACAGATAACAACACTGAGTCCGGATTGAGCACGAAATGCGAGAAGAGAGGGAGTAAATCTCACGTTTCTCGAGCAAATCCGGTGTGGTCTAGTGGCTAGGATACCTGGATTTCACCCAGGAGGCCCGGGTTCGATTCCCGGTACCGGAAGGGAAGTTTTTGCGCACACGACCCTCCATCTTTTGGCCTTCCAACCTTCGTTTGTCGCCCACCTTCCGGAGCTTCAGCCGAACGTAATCGGGGGAAGCAGGCACAGGATGCAATTACTGTCAGCACCGGGATAAAGGGAGAAGAGGCACTGGTCCGCTGTTGGGGTGCTACCAGCGTCAGTGGGAAGTCGGTGAAGTCGCCAGTTGCGCCAGAAGCCAGCAATTACCGTAGTACGCCTACACACGCGTTCCAGTTATTCACATTGCTTGCAGTCGCTCCATGCACAACAAGCGTGAGCCCGGATAGCTCAGTCGGTAGAGCATTAGGCTTTTAACCTAAGGGTCCAGGGTTCGAATCCCTGTTCGGGCGAAGATTTTAACGCTTCCGTAATGGCTCGTCTCGTAGCGCTGGTAGCCCTGCCGTAATCAGTGCACCGAGTTCGTTTCCTGTCAACATTCTGCGCAGACCGGTTGCATTTTTCA
Source organism: Schistocerca cancellata (assembly GCF_023864275.1). Classification (NCBI taxonomy): domain Eukaryota; kingdom Metazoa; phylum Arthropoda; class Insecta; order Orthoptera; family Acrididae; genus Schistocerca; species Schistocerca cancellata. The sequence goes on from NW_026046608.1 coordinate 99,038, forward strand.
CGATTCGAGGGAAGCTTTAGCTACGAGCAGTCGTGGCCGAGTGGTTAAGGCGTCTGACTAGAAATCAGATTCCCTCTGGGAGCGTAGGTTCGAGTCCTACCGACTGCGTCGGTTTTTTTTATTTTTTGTTTCAGAAGAGAGAGCAGAAAATTTCGCAGTTTGCCTGTCGTTTTGGTACCTCGCTACACCTCACCTCTCACAGTCGTTTATAGCGCCTGTCCTTTTGATAAGGGCGAATTCCAAGCGTCAGCTTTCGCGTCAGCCGAGCAAAGTCGGGACAAGTCGGGACATACTACAGCATGGCCTGCGTGGAGCGACGACGGAAAGAAAACGTTAATTCAACAGCACGTGGCTCACATACTCATACGCATAGATTTGCGCCCGTTGCGGTGGCCGGGAATCGAACGCGGCTCAACTGCTCGGAAGGCAACTATGCTCACCATTACACTACCACCGCACAGCCGCTGCTCGCAACGCCGCGCTGTGTCGGCTTCCCGCCCGCCGGCAGTGGCCCACGGTGATAGTAGCTGTAGGCGCTTTACGAGGTAGGAGGGTGCATTCGGGCAGCGCCTCCACGCACGCTGCGTCTTTGGGCAAGGCTCGTCGCCGCGGCCGCAACGTTACTCACGCAATAGTGACGAGCGGTCGCTTTGAGGCAGTGTAGTGGGGGACTCCGCGTGTGTAGCACTTTTTTCGGTTGTATCCGACGTCGCTGGGTGGCAATCCCACTTTCCCTGCAGACAGCTGCTCGGGAATATGCTCGGGAAGCACGGACGTCATCGGACGTCCGCCCCCAACAAATGCAACTAACAAAATGAGAACAACAACTAAAAAAGTGGTAGGTTGTTCGACTACCACGCGGGCGGCCCGGCTTCGATTCCCGGCCGATGCATCGTTTTGCTGTTCTCGCTATAGTGCTGCCGCGCCGATTGCTCGCTTGAGGTGCGCCAGCCTCAGGAATGTATAGCAGGATTCGCTGTGAGAAGAACCAAACATGCAGCACGCAAGAGACCCTACTTGGACGGCCGCGTGCTGTTACTGAACTCCAGCGTCGGCCTGGCCCTACAGGCCGCTGTGTTCAGGTGCCGCAAGGGCGATGTACTGTAACCTCAGGCAGTGCTGCTTTCCGTCGTTAAAAAAGCTGCGGCAGCAGTTTACTCTAGCAAGTCGGGAAAGCACGCGTAGCGACACAACAGATTCCTGAGAAAGCGCAAACTGTCTATCTCTAATATGTGAGACTTACCAAGATTCCTGGGATGATGGTTGCAACGAGCCTCGGTAGCGCAGTAGGTAGCGCGTAAGTCTCATAATCCTAAGGTCGTGAGTTCGATCCTCACCCGGGGCATTTAATTTGCTGTACATCACGGCTGAATTAACGGCGTTGCTATTGCTAGCGAACGAACTTAATTGTCGTTTGTTATCCACAAGGAGTCCACGCCTCAGCGTCACAATGTTTACTTCCAATTATGGCAAGGTACAACTTTGATCATTCTCCTCCCCTGTTATGAGTGAAATATGATGCAAACAGCAATGAATAGACAGTTTCGAGCTGTGCGCCATGCCAGTCTGCACGCGCAAAAATGCTCGCAAACAGATAACAACACTGAGTCCGGATTGAGCACGAAATACGAGAAGAGAGGGAGTAAATCTCACGTTTCTCGAGCAAATCCGGTGTGGTCTAGTGGCTAGGATACCTGGCTTTCACCCAGGAGGCCCGGGTTCGATTCCCGGTACCGGAAGGGAAGTTTTTGCGCACACGACCCTCCATCGTTTGGCCTTCCAACCTTCGTTTGTCGCCCACCTTCCGGAGCTTCAACCGAACGTAATCGGGGGAAGCAGGCACAGGATGCAATTACTGTCAGCACCGGGATAAAGGGAGAAGAGGCACTGGTCCGCTGTTGGGGTGCTACCAGCGTCAGTGGGAAGTCGGTGAAGTCGCCAGTTGCGCCAGAAGCCAGCAATTACCGTAGTACGCCTACACACGCGTTCCAGTTATTCACATTGCTTGCAGTCGCTCCATGCACAACAAGCGTGAGCCCGGATAGCTCAGTCGGTAGAGCATTAGGCTTTTAACCTAAGGGTCCAGGGTTCGAATCCCTGTTCGGGCGAAGATTTTAACGCTTCCGTAATGGCTCGTCTCGTAGCGCTGGTAGCCCTGCCGTAATCAGTGCACCGAGTTCGTTTCCTGTCAACATTCTGCGCAGACCGGTTGCATTTTTCACGATTCGAGGGAAGCTTTAGCTACGAGCAGTCGTGGCCGAGTGGTTAAGGCGTCTGACTAGAAATCAGATTCCCTCTGGGAGCGTAGGTTCGAGTCCTACCGACTGCGTCGGTTTTTTTTATTTTTTGTTTCAGAAGAGAGAGCAGAAAATTTCGCAGTTTGCCTGTCGTTTTGGTACCTCGCTACACCTCACCTCTCACAGTCGTTTATAGCGCCTGTCCTTTTGATAAGGGCGAATTCCAAGCGTCAGCTTTCGCGTCAGCCGAGCAAAGTCGGGACAAGTCGGGACATACTACAGGATGGCCTGCGTGGAGCGACGACGGAAAGAAAACGTTAATTCAACAGCACGTGGCTCACATACTCATACGCATAGATTTGCGCCCGTTGCGGTGGCCGGGAATCGAACGCGGCTCAACTGCTCGGAAGGCAACTATGCTCACCATTACACTACCACCGCACAGCCGCTGCTCGCAACGCCGCGCTGTGTCGGCTTCCCGCCCGCCGGCAGTGGCCCACGGTGATAGTAGCTGTAGGCGCTTTACGAGGTAGGAGGGTGCATTCGGGCAGCGCCTCCACGCACGCTGCGTCTTTGGGCAAGGCTCGTCGCCGCGGCCGCAACGTTACTCACGCAATAGTGACGAGCGGTCGCTTTGAGGCAGTGTAGTGGGGGACTCCGCGTGTGTAGCACTTTTTTCGGTTGTATCCGACGTCGCTGGGTGGCAATCCCACTTTCCCTGCAGACAGCTGCTCGGGAATATGCTCGGGAAGCACGGACGTCATCGGACGTCCGCCCCCAACAAATGCAACTAACAAAATGAGAACAACAACTAAAAAAGTGGTAGGTTGTTCGACTACCACGCGGGCGGCCCGGCTTCGATTCCCGGCCGATGCATCGTTTTGCTGTTCTCGCTATAGTGCTGCCGCGCCGATTGCTCGCTTGAGGTGCGCCAGCCTCAGGAATGTATAGCAGGATTCGCTGTGAGAAGAACCAAACATGCAGCACGCAAGAGACCCTACTTGGACGGCCGCGTGCTGTTACTGAACTCCAGCGTCGGCCTGGCCCTACAGGCCGCTGTGTTCAGGTGCCGCAAGGGCGATGTACTGTAACCTCAGGCAGTGCTGCTTTCCGTCGTTAAAAAAGCTGCGGCAGCAGTTTACTCTAGCAAGTCGGGAAAGCACGCGTAGCGACACAACAGATTCCTGAGAAAGCGCAAACTGTCTATCTCTAATATGTGAGACTTACCAAGATTCCTGGGATGATGGTTGCAACGAGCCTCGGTAGCGCAGTAGGTAGCGCGTAAGTCTCATAATCCTAAGGTCGTGAGTTCGATCCTCACCCGGGGCATTTAATTTGCTGTACATCACGGCTGAATTAACGGCGTTGCTATTGCTAGCGAACGAACTTAATTGTCGTTTGTTATCCACAAGGAGTCCACGCCTCAGCGTCACAATGTTTACTTCCAATTATGGCAAGGTACAACTTTGATCATTCTCCTCCCCTGTTATGAGTGAAATATGATGCAAACAGCAATGAATAGACAGTTTCGAGCTGTGCGCCATGCCAGTCTGCACGCGCAAAAATGCTCGCAAACAGATAACAACACTGAGTCCGGATTGAGCACGAAATGCGAGAAGAGAGGGAGTAAATCTCACGTTTCTCGAGCAAATCCGGTGTGGTCTAGTGGCTAGGATACCTGGCTTTCACCCAGGAGGTTTCGATTCCCGGTACCGGAAGGGAAGTTTTTGCGCACACGACCCTCCATCTTTTGGCCTTCCAACCTTCGTTTGTCGCCCACCTTCCGGAGCTTCAGCCGAACGTAATCGGGGGAAGCAGGCACAGGATGCAATTACTGTCAGCACCGGGATAAAGGGAGAAGAGGCACTGGTCCGCTGTTGGGGTGCTACCAGCGTCAGTGGGAAGTCGGTGAAGTCGCCAGTTGCGCCAGAAGCCAGCAATTACCGTAGTACGCCTACACACGCGTTCCAGTTATTCACATTGCTTGCAGTCGCTCCATGCACAACAAGCGTGAGCCCGGATAGCTCAGTCGGTAGAGCATTAGGCTTTTAACCTAAGGGTCCAGGGTTCGAATCCCTGTTCGGGCGAAGATTTTAACGCTTCCGTAATGGCTCGTCTCGTAGCGCTGGTAGCCCTGCCGTAATCAGTGCACCGAGTTCGTTTCCTGTCAACATTCTGCGCAGACCGGTTGCATTTTTCACGATTCGAGGGAAGCTTTAGCTACGAGCAGTCGTGGCCGAGTGGTTAAGGCGTCTGACTAGAAATCAGATTCCCTCTGGGAGCGTAGGTTCGAGTCCTACCGACTGCGTCGGTTTTTTTTATTTTTTGTTTCAGAAGAGAGAGCAGAAAATTTCGCAGTTTGCCTGTCGTTTTGGTACCTCGCTACACCTCACCTCTCACAGTCGTTTATAGCGCCTGTCCTTTTGATAAGGGCGAATTCCAAGCGTCAGCTTTCGCGTCAGCCGAGCAAAGTCGGGACAAGTCGGGACATACTACAGCATGGCCTGCGTGGAGCGACGACGGAAAGAAAACGTTAATTCAACAGCACGTGGCTCACATACTCATACGCATAGATTTGCGCCCGTTGCGGTGGCCGGGAATCGAACGCGGCTCAACTGCTCGGAAGGCAACTATGCTCACCATTACACTACCACCGCACAGCCGCTGCTCGCAACGCCGCGCTGTGTCGGCTTCCCGCCCGCCGGCAGTGGCCCACGGTGATAGTAGCTGTAGGCGCTTTACGAGGTAGGAGGGTGCATTCGGGCAGCGCCTCCACGCACGCTGCGTCTTTGGGCAAGGCTCGTCGCCGCGGCCGCAACGTTACTCACGCAATAGTGACGAGCGGTCGCTTTGAGGCAGTGTAGTGGGGGACTCCGCGTGTGTAGCACTTTTTTCGGTTGTATCCGACGTCGCTGGGTGGCAATCCCACTTTCCCTGCAGACAGCTGCTCGGGAATATGCTCGGGAAGCACGGACGTCATCGGACGTCCGCCCCCAACAAATGCAACTAACAAAATGAGAACAACAACTAAAAAAGTGGTAGGTTGTTCGACTACCACGCGGGCGGCCCGGCTTCGATTCCCGGCCGATGCATCGTTTTGCTGTTCTCGCTATAGTGCTGCCGCGCCGATTGCTCGCTTGAGGTGCGCCAGCCTCAGGAATGTATAGCAGGATTCGCTGTGAGAAGAACCAAACATGCAGCACGCAAGAGACCCTACTTGGACGGCCGCGTGCTGTTACTGAACTCCAGCGTCGGCCTGGCCCTACAGGCCGCTGTGTTCAGGTGCCGCAAGGGCGATGTACTGTAACCTCAGGCAGTGCTGCTTTCCGTCGTTAAAAAAGCTGCGGCAGCAGTTTACTCTAGCAAGTCGGGAAAGCACGCGTAGCGACACAACAGATTCCTGAGAAAGCGCAAACTGTCTATCTCTAATATGTGAGACTTACCAAGATTCCTGGGATGATGGTTGCAACGAGCCTCGGTAGCGCAGTAGGTAGCGCGTAAGTCTCATAATCCTAAGGTCGTGAGTTCGATCCTCACCCGGGGCATTTAATTTGCTGTACATCACGGCTGAATTAACGGCGTTGCTATTGCTAGCGAACGAACTTAATTGTCGTTTGTTATCCACAAGGAGTCCACGCCTCAGCGTCACAATGTTTACTTCCAATTATGGCAAGGTACAACTTTGATCATTCTCCTCCCCTGTTATGAGTGAAATATGATGCAAACAGCAATGAATAGACAGTTTCGAGCTGTGCGCCATGCCAGTCTGCACGCGCAAAAATGCTCGCAAACAGATAACAACACTGAGTCCGGATTGAGCACGAAATGCGAGAAGAGAGGGAGTAAATCTCACGTTTCTCGAGCAAATCCGGTGTGGTCTAGTGGCTAGGATACCTGGCTTTCACCCAGGAGGTTTCGATTCCCGGTACCGGAAGGGAAGTTTTTGCGCACACGACCCTCCATCTTTTGGCCTTCCAACCTTCGTTTGTCGCCCACCTTCCGGAGCTTCAGCCGAACGTAATCGGGGGAAGCAGGCACAGGATGCAATTACTGTCAGCACCGGGATAAAGGGAGAAGAGGCACTGGTCCGCTGTTGGGGTGCTACCAGCGTCAGTGGGAAGTCGGTGAAGTCGCCAGTTGCGCCAGAAGCCAGCAATTACCGTAGTACGCCTACACACGCGTTCCAGTTATTCACATTGCTTGCAGTCGCTCCATGCACAACAAGCGTGAGCCCGGATAGCTCAGTCGGTAGAGCATTAGGCTTTTAACCTAAGGGTCCAGGGTTCGAATCCCTGTTCGGGCGAAGATTTTAACGCTTCCATAATGGCTCGTCTCGTAGCGCTGGTAGCCCTGCCGTAATCAGTGCACCGAGTTCGTTTCCTGTCAACATTCTGCGCAGACCGGTTGCATTTTTCACGATTCGAGGGAAGCTTTAGCTACGAGCAGTCGTGGCCGAGTGGTTAAGGCGTCTGACTAGAAATCAGATTCCCTCTGGGAGCGTAGGTTCGAGTCCTACCGACTGCGTCGGTTTTTTTTATTTTTTGTTTCAGAAGAGAGAGCAGAAAATTTCGCAGTTTGCCTGTCGTTTTGGTACCTCGCTACACCTCACCTCTCACAGTCGTTTATAGCGCCTGTCCTTTTGATAAGGGCGAATTCCAAGCGTCAGCTTTCGCGTCAGCCGAGCAAAGTCGGGACAAGTCGGGACATACTACAGGATGGCCTGCGTGGAGCGACGACGGAAAGAAAACGTTAATTCAACAGCACGTGGCTCACATACTCATACGCATAGATTTGCGCCCGTTGCGGTGGCCGGGAATCGAACGCGGCTCAACTGCTCGGAAGGCAACTATGCTCACCATTACACTACCACCGCACAGCCGCTGCTCGCAACGCCGCGCTGTGTCGGCTTCCCGCCCGCCGGCAGTGGCCCACGGTGATAGTAGCTGTAGGCGCTTTACGAGGTAGGAGGGTGCATTCGGGCAGCGCCTCCACGCACGCTGCGTCTTTGGGCAAGGCTCGTCGCCGCGGCCGCAACGTTACTCACGCAATAGTGACGAGCGGTCGCTTTGAGGCAGTGTAGTGGGGGACTCCGCGTGTGTAGCACTTTTTTCGGTTGTATCCGACGTCGCTGGGTGGCAATCCCACTTTCCCTGCAGACAGCTGCTCGGGAATATGCTCGGGAAGCACGGACGTCATCGGACGTCCGCCCCCAACAAATGCAACTAACAAAATGAGAACAACAACTAAAAAAGTGGTAGGTTGTTCGACTACCACGCGGGCGGCCCGGCTTCGATTCCCGGCCGATGCATCGTTTTGCTGTTCTCGCTATAGTGCTGCCGCGCCGATTGCTCGCTTGAGGTGCGCCAGCCTCAGGAATGTATAGCAGGATTCGCTGTGAGAAGAACCAAACATGCAGCACGCAAGAGACCCTACTTGGACGGCCGCGTGCTGTTACTGAACTCCAGCGTCGGCCTGGCCCTACAGGCCGCTGTGTTCAGGTGCCGCAAGGGCGATGTACTGTAACCTCAGGCAGTGCTGCTTTCCGTCGTTAAAAAAGCTGCGGCAGCAGTTTACTCTAGCAAGTCGGGAAAGCACGCGTAGCGACACAACAGATTCCTGAGAAAGCGCAAACTGTCTATCTCTAATATGTGAGACTTACCAAGATTCCTGGGATGATGGTTGCAACGAGCCTCGGTAGCGCAGTAGGTAGCGCGTAAGTCTCATAATCCTAAGGTCGTGAGTTCGATCCTCACCCGGGGCATTTAATTTGCTGTACATCACGGCTGAATTAACGGCGTTGCTATTGCTAGCGAACGAACTTAATTGTCGTTTGTTATCCACAAGGAGTCCACGCCTCAGCGTCACAATGTTTACTTCCAATTATGGCAAGGTACAACTTTGATCATTCTCCTCCCCTGTTATGAGTGAAATATGATGCAAACAGCAATGAATAGACAGTTTCGAGCTGTGCGCCATGCCAGTCTGCACGCGCAAAAATGCTCGCAAACAGATAACAACACTGAGTCCGGATTGAGCACGAAATGCGAGAAGAGAGGGAGTAAATCTCACGTTTCTCGAGCAAATCCGGTGTGGTCTAGTGGCTAGGATACCTGGCTTTCACCCAGGAGGTTTCGATTCCCGGTACCGGAAGGGAAGTTTTTGCGCACACGACCCTCCATCTTTTGGCCTTCCAACCTTCGTTTGTCGCCCACCTTCCGGAGCTTCAGCCGAACGTAATCGGGGGAAGCAGGCACAGGATGCAATTACTGTCAGCACCGGGATAAAGGGAGAAGAGGCACTGGTCCGCTGTTGGGGTGCTACCAGCGTCAGTGGGAAGTCGGTGAAGTCGCCAGTTGCGCCAGAAGCCAGCAATTACCGTAGTACGCCTACACACGCGTTCCAGTTATTCACATTGCTTGCAGTCGCTCCATGCACAACAAGCGTGAGCCCGGATAGCTCAGTCGGTAGAGCATTAGGCTTTTAACCTAAGGGTCCAGGGTTCGAATCCCTGTTCGGGCGAAGATTTTAACGCTTCCGTAATGGCTCGTCTCGTAGCGCTGGTAGCCCTGCCGTAATCAGTGCACCGAGTTCGTTTCCTGTCAACATTCTGCGCAGACCGGTTGCATTTTTCACGATTCGAGGGAAGCTTTAGCTACGAGCAGTCGTGGCCGAGTGGTTAAGGCGTCTGACTAGAAATCAGATTCCCTCTGGGAGCGTAGGTTCGAGTCCTACAGACTGCGTCGGTTTTTTTTATTTTTTGTTTCAGAAGAGAGAGCAGAAAATTTCGCAGTTTGCCTGTCGTTTTGGTACCTCGCTACACCTCACCTCTCACAGTCGTTTATAGCGCCTGTCCTTTTGATAAGGGCGAATTCCAAGCGTCAGCTTTCGCGTCAGCCGAGCAAAGTCGGGACAAGTCGGGACATACTACAGGATGGCCTGCGTGGAGCGACGACGGAAAGAAAACGTTAATTCAACAGCACGTGGCTCACATACTCATACGCATAGATTTGCGCCCGTTGCGGTGGCCGGGAATCGAACGCGGCTCAACTGCTCGGAAGGCAACTATGCTCACCATTACACTACCACCGCACAGCCGCTGCTCGCAACGCCGCGCTGTGTCGGCTTCCCGCCCGCCGGCAGTGGCCCACGGTGATAGTAGCTGTAGGCGCTTTACGAGGTAGGAGGGTGCATTCGGGCAGCGCCTCCACGCACGCTGCGTCTTTGGGCAAGGCTCGTCGCCGCGGCCGCAACGTTACTCACGCAATAGTGACGAGCGGTCGCTTTGAGGCAGTGTAGTGGGGGACTCCGCGTGTGTAGCACTTTTTTCGGTTGTATCCGACGTCGCTGGGTGGCAATCCCACTTTCCCTGCAGACAGCTGCTCGGGAATATGCTCGGGAAGCACGGACGTCATCGGACGTCCGCCCCCAACAAATGCAACTAACAAAATGAGAACAACAACTAAAAAAGTGGTAGGTTGTTCGACTACCACGCGGGCGGCTCCGGCTTCGATTCCCGGCCGATGCATCGTTTTGCTGTTCTCGCAATAGTGCTGCCGCGCCGATTGCTCGCTTGAGGTGCGCCAGCCTCAGGAATGTATAGCAGGATTCGCTGTGAGAAGAACCAAACATGCAGCACGCAAGAGACCCTACTTGGACGGCCGCGTGCTGTTACTGAACTCCAGCGTCGGCCTGGCCCTACAGGCCGCTGTGTTCAGGTGCCGCAAGGGCGATGTACTGTAACCTCAGGCAGTGCTGCTTTCCGTCGTTAAAAAAGCTGCGGCAGCAGTTTACTCTAGCAAGTCGGGAAAGCACGCGTAGCGACACAACAGATTCCTGAGAAAGCGCAAACTGCCTATCTCTAATATGTGAGACTTACCAAGATTCCTGGGATGACGGTTGCAACGAGCCTCGGTAGCGCAGTAGGTAGCGCGTAAGTCTCATAATCCTAAGGTCGTGAGTTCGATCCTCACCCGGGGCATTTAATTTGCTGTACATCACGGCTGAATTAACGGCGTTGCTATTGCTAGCGAACGAACTTAATTGTCGTTTGTTATCCACAAGGAGTCCACGCCTCAGCGTCACAATGTTTACTTCCAATTATGGCAAGGTACAACTTTGATCATTCTCCTCCCCTGTTATGAGTGAAATATGATGCAAACAGCAATGAATAGACAGTTTCGAGCTGTGCGCCATGCCAGTCTGCACGCGCAAAAATGCTCGCAAACAGATAACAACACTGAGTCCGGATTGAGCACGAAATGCGAGAAGAGAGGGAGTAAATCTCACGTTTCTCGAGCAAATCCGGTGTGGTCTAGTGGCTAGGATACCTGGCTTTCACCCAGGAGGTTTCGATTCCCGGTACCGGAAGGGAAGTTTTTGCGCACACGACCCTCCATCTTTTGGCCTTCCAACCTTCGTTTGTCGCCCACCTTCCGGAGCTCCAGCCGAACGTAATCGGGGGAAGCAGGCACAGGATGCAATTACTGTCAGCACCGGGATAAAGGGAGAAGAGGCACTGGTCCGCTGTTGGGGTGCTACCAGCGTCAGTGGGAAGTCGGTGAAGTCGCCAGTTGCGCCAGAAGCCAGCAATTACCGTAGTACGCCTACACACGCGTTCCAGTTATTCACATTGCTTGCAGTCGCTCCATGCACAACAAGCGTGAGCCCGGATAGCTCAGTCGGTAGAGCATTAGGCTTTTAACCTAAGGGTCCAGGGTTCGAATCCCTGTTCGGGCGAAGATTTTAACGCTTCCGTAATGGCTCGTCTCGTAGCGCTGGTAGCCCTGCCGTAATCAGTGCACCGAGTTCGTTTCCTGTCAACATTCTGCGCAGACCGGTTGCATTTTTCACGATTCGAGGGAAGCTTTAGCTACGAGCAGTCGAGGCCGAGTGGTTAAGGCGTCTGACTAGAAATCAGATTCCCTCTGGGAGCGTAGGTTCGAGTCCTACCGACTGCGTCGGTTTTTTTTATTTTTTGTTTCAGAAGAGAGAGCAGAAAATTTCGCAGTTTGCCTGTCGTTTTGGTACCTCGCTACACCTCACCTCTCACAGTCGTTTATAGCGCCTGTCCTTTTGATAAGGGCGAATTCCAAGCGTCAGCTTTCGCGTCAGCCGAGCAAAGTCGGGACAAGTCGGGACATACTACAGGATGGCCTGCGTGGAGCGACGACGGAAAGAAAACGTTAATTCAACAGCACGTGGCTCACATACTCATACGCATAGATTTGCGCCCGTTGCGGTGGCCGGGAATCGAACGCGGCTCAACTGCTCGGAAGGCAACTATGCTCACCATTACACTACCACCGCACAGCCGCTGCTCGCAACGCCGCGCTGTGTCGGCTTCCCGCCCGCCGGCAGTGGCCCACGGTGATAGTAGCTGTAGGCGCTTTACGAGGTAGGAGGGTGCATTCGGGCAGCGCCTCCACGCACGCTGCGTCTTTGGGCAAGGCTCGTCGCCGCGGCCGCAACGTTACTCACGCAATAGTGACGAGCGGTCGCTTTGAGGCAGTGTAGTGGGGGACTCCGCGTGTGTAGCACTTTTTTCGGTTGTATCCGACGTCGCTGGGTGGCAATCCCACTTTCCCTGCAGACAGCTGCTCGGGAATATGCTCGGGAAGCACGGACGTCATCGGACGTCCGCCCCCAACAAATGCAACTAACAAAATGAGAACAACAACTAAAAAAGTGGTAGGTTGTTCGACTACCACGCGGGCGGCCCGGCTTCGATTCCCGGCCGATGCATCGTTTTGCTGTTCTCGCTATAGTGCTGCCGCGCCGATTGCTCGCTTGAGGTGCGCCAGCCTCAGGAATGTATAGCAGGATTCGCTGTGAGAAGAACCAAACATGCAGCACGCAAGAGACCCTACTTGGACGGCCGCGTGCTGTTACTGAACTCCAGCGTCGGCCTGGCCCTACAGGCCGCTGTGTTCAGGTGCCGCAAGGGCGATGTACTGTAACCTCAGGCAGTGCTGCTTTCCGTCGTTAAAAAAGCTGCGGCAGCAGTTTACTCTAGCAAGTCGGGAAAGCACGCGTAGCGACACAACAGATTCCTGAGAAAGCGCAAACTGTCTATCTCTAATATGTGAGACTTACCAAGATTCCTGGGATGATGGTTGCAACGAGCCTCGGTAGCGCAGTAGGTAGCGCGTAAGTCTCATAATCCTAAGGTCGTGAGTTCGATCCTCACCCGGGGCATTTAATTTGCTGTACATCACGGCTGAATTAACGGCGTTGCTATTGCTAGCGAACGAACTTAATTGTCGTTTGTTATCCACAAGGAGTCCACGCCTCAGCGTCACAATGTTTACTTCCAATTATGGCAAGGTACAACTTTGATCATTCTCCTCCCCTGTTATGAGTGAAATATGATGCAAACAGCAATGAATAGACAGTTTCGAGCTGTGCGCCATGCCAGTCTGCACGCGCAAAAATGCTCGCAAACAGATAACAACACTGAGTCCGGATTGAGCACGAAATGCGAGAAGAGAGGGAGTAAATCTCACGTTTCTCGAGCAAATCCGATGTGGTCTAGTGGCTAGGATACCTGGCTTTCACCCAGGAGGCCCGGGTTCGATTCCCGGTACCGGAAGGGAAGTTTTTGCGCACACGACCCTCCATCTTTTGGCCTTCCAACCTTCGTTTGTCGCCCACCTTCCGGAGCTTCAGCCGAACGTAATCGGGGGAAGCAGGCACAGGATGCAATTACTGTCAGCACCGGGATAAAGGGAGAAGAGGCACTGGTCCGCTGTTGGGGTGCTACCAGCGTCAGTGGGAAGTCGGTGAAGTCGCCAGTTGCGCCAGAAGCCAGCAATTACCGTAGTACGCCTACACACGCGTTCCAGTTATTCACATTGCTTGCAGTCGCTCCATGCACAACAAGCGTGAGCCCGGATAGCTCAGTCGGTAGAGCATTAGGCTTTTAACCTAAGGGTCCAGGGTTCGAATCCCTGTTCGGGCGAAGATTTTAACGCTTCCGTAATGGCTCGTCTCGTAGCGCTGGTAGCCCTGCCGTAATCAGTGCACCGAGTTCGTTTCCTGTCAACATTCTGCGCAGACCGGTTGCATTTTTCACGATTCGAGGGAAGCTTTAGCTACGAGCAGTCGAGGCCGAGTGGTTAAGGCGTCTGACTAGAAATCAGATTCCCTCTGGGAGCGTAGGTTCGAGTCCTACCGACTGCGTCGGTTTTTTTTATTTTTTGTTTCAGAAGAGAGAGCAGAAAATTTCGCAGTTTGCCTGTCGTTTTGGTACCTCGCTACACCTCACCTCTCACAGTCGTTTATAGCGCCTGTCCTTTTGATAAGGGCGAATTCCAAGCGTCAGCTTTCGCGTCAGCCGAGCAAAGTCGGGACAAGTCGGGACATACTACAGCATGGCCTGCGTGGAGCGACGACGGAAAGAAAACGTTAATTCAACAGCACGTGGCTCACATACTCATACGCATAGATTTGCGCCCGTTGCGGTGGCCGGGAATCGAACGCGGCTCAACTGCTCGGAAGGCAACTATGCTCACCATTACACTACCACCGCACAGCCGCTGCTCGCAACGCCGCGCTGTGTCGGCTTCCCGCCCGCCGGCAGTGGCCCACGGTGATAGTAGCTGTAGGCGCTTTACGAGGTAGGAGGGTGCATTCGGGCAGCGCCTCCACGCACGCTGCGTCTTTGGGCAAGGCTCGTCGCCGCGGCCGCAACGTTACTCACGCAATAGTGACGAGCGGTCGCTTTGAGGCAGTGTAGTGGGGGACTCCGCGTGTGTAGCACTTTTTTCGGTTGTATCCGACGTCGCTGGGTGGCAATCCCACTTTCCCTGCAGACAGCTGCTCGGGAATATGCTCGGGAAGCACGGACGTCATCGGACGTCCGCCCCCAACAAATGCAACTAACAAAATGAGAACAACAACTAAAAAAGTGGTAGGTTGTTCGACTACCACGCGGGCGGCCCGGCTTCGATTCCCGGCCGATGCATCGTTTTGCTGTTCTCGCTATAGTGCTGCCGCGCCGATTGCTCGCTTGAGGTGCGCCAGCCTCAGGAATGTATAGCAGGATTCGCTGTGAGAAGAACCAAACATGCAGCACGCAAGAGACCCTACTTGGACGGCCGCGTGCTGTTACTGAACTCCAGCGTCGGCCTGGCCCTACAGGCCGCTGTGTTCAGGTGCCGCAAGGGCGATGTACTGTAACCTCAGGCAGTGCTGCTTTCCGTCGTTAAAAAAGCTGCGGCAGCAGTTTACTCTAGCAAGTCGGGAAAGCACGCGTAGCGACACAACAGATTCCTGAGAAAGCGCAAACTGTCTATCTCTAATATGTGAGACTTACCAAGATTCCTGGGATGATGGTTGCAACGAGCCTCGGTAGCGCAGTAGGTAGCGCGTAAGTCTCATAATCCTAAGGTCGTGAGTTCGATCCTCACCCGGGGCATTTAATTTGCTGTACATCACGGCTGAATTAACGGCGTTGCTATTGCTAGCGAACGAACTTAATTGTCGTTTGTTATCCACAAGGAGTCCACGCCTCAGCGTCACAATGTTTACTTCCAATTATGGCAAGGTACAACTTTGATCATTCTCCTCCCCTGTTATGAGTGAAATATGATGCAAACAGCAATGAATAGACAGTTTCGAGCTGTGCGCCATGCCAGTCTGCACGCGCAAAAATGCTCGCAAACAGATAACAACACTGAGTCCGGATTGAGCACGAAATGCGAGAAGAGAGGGAGTAAATCTCACGTTTCTCGAGCAAATCCGATGTGGTCTAGTGGCTAGGATACCTGGCTTTCACCCAGGAGGCCCGGGTTCGATTCCCGGTACCGGAAGGGAAGTTTTTGCGCACACGACCCTCCATCTTTTGGCCTTCCAACCTTCGTTTGTCGCCCACCTTCCGGAGCTTCAGCCGAACGTAATCGGGGGAAGCAGGCACAGGATGCAATTACTGTCAGCACCGGGATAAAGGGAGAAGAGGCACTGGTCCGCTGTTGGGGTGCTACCAGCGTCAGTGGGAAGTCGGTGAAGTCGCCAGTTGCGCCAGAAGCCAGCAATTACCGTAGTACGCCTACACACGCGTTCCAGTTATTCACATTGCTTGCAGTCGCTCCATGCACAACAAGCGTGAGCCCGGATAGCTCAGTCGGTAGAGCATTAGGCTTTTAACCTAAGGGTCCAGGGTTCGAATCCCTGTTCGGGCGAAGATTTTAACGCTTCCGTAATGGCTCGTCTCGTAGCGCTGGTAGCCCTGCCGTAATCAGTGCACCGAGTTCGTTTCCTGTCAACATTCTGCGCAGACCGGTTGCATTTTTCACGATTCGAGGGAAGCTTTAGCTACGAGCAGTCGTGGCCGATTGGTTAAGGCGTCTGACTAGAAATCAGATTCCCTCTGGGAGCGTAGGTTCGAGTCCTACAGACTGCGTCGGTTTTTTTTATTTTTTGTTTCAGAAGAGAGAGCAGAAAATTTCGCAGTTTGCCTGTCGTTTTGGTACCTCGCTACACCTCACCTCTCACAGTCGTTTATAGCGCCTGTCCTTTTGATAAGGGCGAATTCCAAGCGTCAGCTTTCGCGTCAGCCGAGCAAAGTCGGGACAAGTCGGGACATACTACAGCATGGCCTGCGTGGAGCGACGACGGAAAGAAAACGTTAATTCAACAGCACGTGGCTCACATACTCATACGCATAGATTTGCGCCCGTTGCGGTGGCCGGGAATCGAACGCGGCTCAACTGCTCGGAAGGCAACTATGCTCACCATTACACTACCACCGCACAGCCGCTGCTCGCAACGCCGCGCTGTGTCGGCTTCCCGCCCGCCGGCAGTGGCCCACGGTGATAGTAGCTGTAGGCGCTTTACGAGGTAGGAGGGTGCATTCGGGCAGCGCCTCCACGCACGCTGCGTCTTTGGGCAAGGCTCGTCGCCGCGGCCGCAACGTTACTCACGCAATAGTGACGAGCGGTCGCTTTGAGGCAGTGTAGTGGGGGACTCCGCGTGTGTAGCACTTTTTTCGGTTGTATCCGACGTCGCTGGGTGGCAATCCCACTTTCCCTGCAGACAGCTGCTCGGGAATATGCTCGGGAAGCACGGACGTCATCGGACGTCCGCCCCCAACAAATGCAACTAACAAAATGAGAACAACAACTAAAAAAGTGGTAGGTTGTTCGACTACCACGCGGGCGGCCCGGCTTCGATTCCCGGCCGATGCATCGTTTTGCTGTTCTCGCTATAGTGCTGCCGCGCCGATTGCTCGCTTGAGGTGCGCCAGCCTCAGGAATGTATAGCAGGATTCGCTGTGAGAAGAACCAAACATGCAGCACGCAAGAGACCCTACTTGGACGGCCGCGTGCTGTTACTGAACTCCAGCGTCGGCCTGGCCCTACAGGCCGCTGTGTTCAGGTGCCGCAAGGGCGATGTACTGTAACCTCAGGCAGTGCTGCTTTCCGTCGTTAAAAAAGCTGCGGCAGCAGTTTACTCTAGCAAGTCGGGAAAGCACGCGTAGCGACACAACAGATTCCTGAGAAAGCGCAAACTGTCTATCTCTAATATGTGAGACTTACCAAGATTCCTGGGATGATGGTTGCAACGAGCCTCGGTAGCGCAGTAGGTAGCGCGTAAGTCTCATAATCCTAAGGTCGTGAGTTCGATCCTCACCCGGGGCATTTAATTTGCTGTACATCACGGCTGAATTAACGGCGTTGCTATTGCTAGCGAACGAACTTAATTGTCGTTTGTTATCCACAAGGAGTCCACGCCTCAGCGTCACAATGTTTACTTCCAATTATGGCAAGGTACAACTTTGATCATTCTCCTCCCCTGTTATGAGTGAAATATGATGCAAACAGCAATGAATAGACAGTTTCGAGCTGTGCGCCATGCCAGTCTGCACGCGCAAAAATGCTCGCAAACAGATAACAACACTGAGTCCGGATTGAGCACGAAATGCGAGAAGAGAGGGAGTAAATCTCACGTTTCTCGAGCAAATCCGATGTGGTCTAGTGGCTAGGATACCTGGCTTTCACCCAGGAGGCCCGGGTTCGATTCCCGGTACCGGAAGGGAAGTTTTTGCGCACACGACCCTCCATCTTTTGGCCTTCCAACCTTCGTTTGTCGCCCACCTTCCGGAGCTTCAGCCGAACGTAATCGGGGGAAGCAGGCACAGGATGCAATTACTGTCAGCACCGGGATAAAGGGAGAAGAGGCACTGGTCCGCTGTTGGGGTGCTACCAGCGTCAGTGGGAAGTCGGTGAAGTCGCCAGTTGCGCCAGAAGCCAGCAATTACCGTAGTACGCCTACACACGCGTTCCAGTTATTCACATTGCTTGCAGTCGCTCCATGCACAACAAGCGTGAGCCCGGATAGCTCAGTCGGTAGAGCATTAGGCTTTTAACCTAAGGGTCCAGGGTTCGAATCCCTGTTCGGGCGAAGATTTTAACGCTTCCGTAATGGCTCGTCTCGTAGCGCTGGTAGCCCTGCCGTAATCAGTGCACCGAGTTCGTTTCCTGTCAACATTCTGCGCAGACCGGTTGCATTTTTCACGATTCGAGGGAAGCTTTAGCTACGAGCAGTCGTGGCCGATTGGTTAAGGCGTCTGACTAGAAATCAGATTCCCTCTGGGAGCGTAGGTTCGAGTCCTACAGACTGCGTCGGTTTTTTTTATTTTTTGTTTCAGAAGAGAGAGCAGAAAATTTCGCAGTTTGCCTGTCGTTTTGGTACCTCGCTACACCTCACCTCTCACAGTCGTTTATAGCGCCTGTCCTTTTGATAAGGGCGAATTCCAAGCGTCAGCTTTCGCGTCAGCCGAGCAAAGTCGGGACAAGTCGGGACATACTACAGCATGGCCTGCGTGGAGCGACGACGGAAAGAAAACGTTAATTCAACAGCACGTGGCTCACATACTCATACGCATAGATTTGCGCCCGTTGCGGTGGCCGGGAATCGAACGCGGCTCAACTGCTCGGAAGGCAACTATGCTCACCATTACACTACCACCGCACAGCCGCTGCTCGCAACGCCGCGCTGTGTCGGCTTCCCGCCCGCCGGCAGTGGCCCACGGTGATAGTAGCTGTAGGCGCTTTACGAGGTAGGAGGGTGCATTCGGGCAGCGCCTCCACGCACGCTGCGTCTTTGGGCAAGGCTCGTCGCCGCGGCCGCAACGTTACTCACGCAATAGTGACGAGCGGTCGCTTTGAGGCAGTGTAGTGGGGGACTCCGCGTGTGTAGCACTTTTTTCGGTTGTATCCGACGTCGCTGGGTGGCAATCCCACTTTCCCTGCAGACAGCTGCTCGGGAATATGCTCGGGAAGCACGGACGTCATCGGACGTCCGCCCCCAACAAATGCAACTAACAAAATGAGAACAACAACTAAAAAAGTGGTAGGTTGTTCGACTACCACGCGGGCGGCCCGGCTTCGATTCCCGGCCGATGCATCGTTTTGCTGTTCTCGCTATAGTGCTGCCGCGCCGATTGCTCGCTTGAGGTGCGCCAGCCTCAGGAATGTATAGCAGGATTCGCTGTGAGAAGAACCAAACATGCAGCACGCAAGAGACCCTACTTGGACGGCCGCGTGCTGTTACTGAACTCCAGCGTCGGCCTGGCCCTACAGGCCGCTGTGTTCAGGTGCCGCAAGGGCGATGTACTGTAACCTCAGGCAGTGCTGCTTTCCGTCGTTAAAAAAGCTGCGGCAGCAGTTTACTCTAGCAAGTCGGGAAAGCACGCGTAGCGACACAACAGATTCCTGAGAAAGCGCAAACTGTCTATCTCTAATATGTGAGACTTACCAAGATTCCTGGGATGATGGTTGCAACGAGCCTCGGTAGCGCAGTAGGTAGCGCGTAAGTCTCATAATCCTAAGGTCGTGAGTTCGATCCTCACCCGGGGCATTTAATTTGCTGTACATCACGGCTGAATTAACGGCGTTGCTATTGCTAGCGAACGAACTTAATTGTCGTTTGTTATCCACAAGGAGTCCACGCCTCAGCGTCACAATGTTTACTTCCAATTATGGCAAGGTACAACTTTGATCATTCTCCTCCCCTGTTATGAGTGAAATATGATGCAAACAGCAATGAATAGACAGTTTCGAGCTGTGCGCCATGCCAGTCTGCACGCGCAAAAATGCTCGCAAACAGATAACAACACTGAGTCCGGATTGAGCACGAAATGCGAGAAGAGAGGGAGTAAATCTCACGTTTCTCGAGCAAATCCGATGTGGTCTAGTGGCTAGGATACCTGGCTTTCACCCAGGAGGCCCGGGTTCGATTCCCGGTACCGGAAGGGAAGTTTTTGCGCACACGACCCTCCATCTTTTGGCCTTCCAACCTTCGTTTGTCGCCCACCTTCCGGAGCTTCAGCCGAACGTAATCGGGGGAAGCAGGCACAGGATGCAATTACTGTCAGCACCGGGATAAAGGGAGAAGAGGCACTGGTCCGCTGTTGGGGTGCTACCAGCGTCAGTGGGAAGTCGGTGAAGTCGCCAGTTGCGCCAGAAGCCAGCAATTACCGTAGTACGCCTACACACGCGTTCCAGTTATTCACATTGCTTGCAGTCGCTCCATGCACAACAAGCGTGAGCCCGGATAGCTCAGTCGGTAGAGCATTAGGCTTTTAACCTAAGGGTCCAGGGTTCGAATCCCTGTTCGGGCGAAGATTTTAACGCTTCCGTAATGGCTCGTCTCGTAGCGCTGGTAGCCCTGCCGTAATCAGTGCACCGAGTTCGTTTCCTGTCAACATTCTGCGCAGACCGGTTGCATTTTTCACGATTCGAGGGAAGCTTTAGCTACGAGCAGTCGAGGCCGAGTGGTTAAGGCGTCTGACTAGAAATCAGATTCCCTCTGGGAGCGTAGGTTCGAGTCCTACCGACTGCGTCGGTTTTTTTTATTTTTTGTTTCAGAAGAGAGAGCAGAAAATTTCGCAGTTTGCCTGTCGTTTTGGTACCTCGCTACACCTCACCTCTCACAGTCGTTTATAGCGCCTGTCCTTTTGATAAGGGCGAATTCCAAGCGTCAGCTTTCGCGTCAGCCGAGCAAAGTCGGGACAAGTCGGGACATACTACAGCATGGCCTGCGTGGAGCGACGACGGAAAGAAAACGTTAATTCAACAGCACGTGGCTCACATACTCATACGCATAGATTTGCGCCCGTTGCGGTGGCCGGGAATCGAACGCGGCTCAACTGCTCGGAAGGCAACTATGCTCACCATTACACTACCACCGCACAGCCGCTGCTCGCAACGCCGCGCTGTGTCGGCTTCCCGCCCGCCGGCAGTGGCCCACGGTGATAGTAGCTGTAGGCGCTTTACGAGGTAGGAGGGTGCATTCGGGCAGCGCCTCCACGCACGCTGCGTCTTTGGGCAAGGCTCGTCGCCGCGGCCGCAACGTTACTCACGCAATAGTGACGAGCGGTCGCTTTGAGGCAGTGTAGTGGGGGACTCCGCGTGTGTAGCACTTTTTTCGGTTGTATCCGACGTCGCTGGGTGGCAATCCCACTTTCCCTGCAGACAGCTGCTCGGGAATATGCTCGGGAAGCACGGACGTCATCGGACGTCCGCCCCCAACAAATGCAACTAACAAAATGAGAACAACAACTAAAAAAGTGGTAGGTTGTTCGACTACCACGCGGGCGGCTCCGGCTTCGATTCCCGGCCGATGCATCGTTTTGCTGTTCTCGCAATAGTGCTGCCGCGCCGATTGCTCGCTTGAGGTGCGCCAGCCTCAGGAATGTATAGCAGGATTCGCTGTGAGAAGAACCAAACATGCAGCACGCAAGAGACCCTACTTGGACGGCCGCGTGCTGTTACTGAACTCCAGCGTCGGCCTGGCCCTACAGGCCGCTGTGTTCAGGTGCCGCAAGGGCGATGTACTGTAACCTCAGGCAGTGCTGCTTTCCGTCGTTAAAAAAGCTGCGGCAGCAGTTTACTCTAGCAAGTCGGGAAAGCACGCGTAGCGACACAACAGATTCCTGAGAAAGCGCAAACTGTCTATCTCTAATATGTGAGACTTACCAAGATTCCTGGGATGATGGTTGCAACGAGCCTCGGTAGCGCAGTAGGTAGCGCGTAAGTCTCATAATCCTAAGGTCGTGAGTTCGATCCTCACCCGGGGCATTTAATTTGCTGTACATCACGGCTGAATTAACGGCGTTGCTATTGCTAGCGAACGAACTTAATTGTCGTTTGTTATCCACAAGGAGTCCACGCCTCAGCGTCACAATGTTTACTTCCAATTATGGCAAGGTACAACTTTGATCATTCTCCTCCCCTGTTATGAGTGAAATATGATGCAAACAGCAATGAATAGACAGTTTCGAGCTGTGCGCCATGCCAGTCTGCACGCGCAAAAATGCTCGCAAACAGATAACAACACTGAGTCCGGATTGAGCACGAAATGCGAGAAGAGAGGGAGTAAATCTCACGTTTCTCGAGCAAATCCGGTGTGGTCTAGTGGCTAGGATACCTGGCTTTCACCCAGGAGGCCCGGGTTCGATTCCCGGTACCGGAAGGGAAGTTTTTGCGCACACGACCCTCCATCTTTTGGCCTTCCAACCTTCGTTTGTCGCCCACCTTCCGGAGCTTCAGCCGAACGTAATCGGGGGAAGCAGGCACAGGATGCAATTACTGTCAGCACCGGGATAAAGGGAGAAGAGGCACTGGTCCGCTGTTGGGGTGCTACCAGCGTCAGTGGGAAGTCGGTGAAGTCGCCAGTTGCGCCAGAAGCCAGCAATTACCGTAGTACGCCTACACACGCGTTCCAGTTATTCACATTGCTTGCAGTCGCTCCATGCACAACAAGCGTGAGCCCGGATAGCTCAGTCGGTAGAGCATTAGGCTTTTAACCTAAGGGTCCAGGGTTCGAATCCCTGTTCGGGCGAAGATTTTAACGCTTCCGTAATGGCTCGTCTCGTAGCGCTGGTAGCCCTGCCGTAATCAGTGCACCGAGTTCGTTTCCTGTCAACATTCTGCGCAGACCGGTTGCATTTTTCACGATTCGAGGGAAGCTTTAGCTACGAGCAGTCGAGGCCGAGTGGTTAAGGCGTCTGACTAGAAATCAGATTCCCTCTGGGAGCGTAGGTTCGAGTCCTACCGACTGCGTCGGTTTTTTTTATTTTTTGTTTCAGAAGAGAGAGCAGAAAATTTCGCAGTTTGCCTGTCGTTTTGGTACCTCGCTACACCTCACCTCTCACAGTCGTTTATAGCGCCTGTCCTTTTGATAAGGGCGAATTCCAAGCGTCAGCTTTCGCGTCAGCCGAGCAAAGTCGGGACAAGTCGGGACATACTACAGGATGGCCTGCGTGGAGCGACGACGGAAAGAAAACGTTAATTCAACAGCACGTGGCTCACATACTCATACGCATAGATTTGCGCCCGTTGCGGTGGCCGGGAATCGAACGCGGCTCAACTGCTCGGAAGGCAACTATGCTCACCATTACACTACCACCGCACAGCCGCTGCTCGCAACGCCGCGCTGTGTCGGCTTCCCGCCCGCCGGCAGTGGCCCACGGTGATAGTAGCTGTAGGCGCTTTACGAGGTAGGAGGGTGCATTCGGGCAGCGCCTCCACGCACGCTGCGTCTTTGGGCAAGGCTCGTCGCCGCGGCCGCAACGTTACTCACGCAATAGTGACGAGCGGTCGCTTTGAGGCAGTGTAGTGGGGGACTCCGCGTGTGTAGCACTTTTTTCGGTTGTATCCGACGTCGCTGGGTGGCAATCCCACTTTCCCTGCAGACAGCTGCTCGGGAATATGCTCGGGAAGCACGGACGTCATCGGACGTCCGCCCCCAACAAATGCAACTAACAAAATGAGAACAACAACTAAAAAAGTGGTAGGTTGTTCGACTACCACGCGGGCGGCCCGGCTTCGATTCCCGGCCGATGCATCGTTTTGCTGTTCTCGCTATAGTGCTGCCGCGCCGATTGCTCGCTTGAGGTGCGCCAGCCTCAGGAATGTATAGCAGGATTCGCTGTGAGAAGAACCAAACATGCAGCACGCAAGAGACCCTACTTGGACGGCCGCGTGCTGTTACTGAACTCCAGCGTCGGCCTGGCCCTACAGGCCGCTGTGTTCAGGTGCCGCAAGGGCGATGTACTGTAACCTCAGGCAGTGCTGCTTTCCGTCGTTAAAAAAGCTGCGGCAGCAGTTTACTCTAGCAAGTCGGGAAAGCACGCGTAGCGACACAACAGATTCCTGAGAAAGCGCAAACTGTCTATCTCTAATATGTGAGACTTACCAAGATTCCTGGGATGATGGTTGCAACGAGCCTCGGTAGCGCAGTAGGTAGCGCGTAAGTCTCATAATCCTAAGGTCGTGAGTTCGATCCTCACCCGGGGCATTTAATTTGCTGTACATCACGGCTGAATTAACGGCGTTGCTATTGCTAGCGAACGAACTTAATTGTCGTTTGTTATCCACAAGGAGTCCACGCCTCAGCGTCACAATGTTTACTTCCAATTATGGCAAGGTACAACTTTGATCATTCTCCTCCCCTGTTATGAGTGAAATATGATGCAAACAGCAATGAATAGACAGTTTCGAGCTGTGCGCCATGCCAGTCTGCACGCGCAAAAATGCTCGCAAACAGATAACAACACTGAGTCCGGATTGAGCACGAAATGCGAGAAGAGAGGGAGTAAATCTCACGTTTCTCGAGCAAATCCGGTGTGGTCTAGTGGCTAGGATACCTGGCTTTCACCCAGGAGGCCCGGGTTCGATTCCCGGTACCGGAAGGGAAGTTTTTGCGCACACGACCCTCCATCTTTTGGCCTTCCAACCTTCGTTTGTCGCCCACCTTCCGGAGCTTCAGCCGAACGTAATCGGGGGAAGCAGGCACAGGATGCAATTACTGTCAGCACCGGGATAAAGGGAGAAGAGGCACTGGTCCGCTGTTGGGGTGCTACCAGCGTCAGTGGGAAGTCGGTGAAGTCGCCAGTTGCGCCAGAAGCCAGCAATTACCGTAGTACGCCTACACACGCGTTCCAGTTATTCACATTGCTTGCAGTCGCTCCATGCACAACAAGCGTGAGCCCGGATAGCTCAGTCGGTAGAGCATTAGGCTTTTAACCTAAGGGTCCAGGGTTCGAATCCCTGTTCGGGCGAAGATTTTAACGCTTCCGTAATGGCTCGTCTCGTAGCGCTGGTAGCCCTGCCGTAATCAGTGCACCGAGTTCGTTTCCTGTCAACATTCTGCGCAGACCGGTTGCATTTTTCACGATTCGAGGGAAGCTTTAGCTACGAGCAGTCGAGGCCGAGTGGTTAAGGCGTCTGACTAGAAATCAGATTCCCTCTGGGAGCGTAGGTTCGAGTCCTACCGACTGCGTCGGTTTTTTTTATTTTTTGTTTCAGAAGAGAGAGCAGAAAATTTCGCAGTTTGCCTGTCGTTTTGGTACCTCGCTACACCTCACCTCTCACAGTCGTTTATAGCGCCTGTCCTTTTGATAAGGGCGAATTCCAAGCGTCAGCTTTCGCGTCAGCCGAGCAAAGTCGGGACAAGTCGGGACATACTACAGGATGGCCTGCGTGGAGCGACGACGGAAAGAAAACGTTAATTCAACAGCACGTGGCTCACATACTCATACGCATAGATTTGCGCCCGTTGCGGTGGCCGGGAATCGAACGCGGCTCAACTGCTCGGAAGGCAACTATGCTCACCATTACACTACCACCGCACAGCCGCTGCTCGCAACGCCGCGCTGTGTCGGCTTCCCGCCCGCCGGCAGTGGCCCACGGTGATAGTAGCTGTAGGCGCTTTACGAGGTAGGAGGGTGCATTCGGGCAGCGCCTCCACGCACGCTGCGTCTTTGGGCAAGGCTCGTCGCCGCGGCCGCAACGTTACTCACGCAATAGTGACGAGCGGTCGCTTTGAGGCAGTGTAGTGGGGGACTCCGCGTGTGTAGCACTTTTTTCGGTTGTATCCGACGTCGCTGGGTGGCAATCCCACTTTCCCTGCAGACAGCTGCTCGGGAATATGCTCGGGAAGCACGGACGTCATCTGACGTCCGCCCCCAACAAATGCAACTAACAAAATGAGAACAACAACTAAAAAAGTGGTAGGTTGTTCGACTACCACGCGGGCGGCCCGGCTTCGATTCCCGGCCGATGCATCGTTTTGCTGTTCTCGCTATAGTGCTGCCGCGCCGATTGCTCGCTTGAGGTGCGCCAGCCTCAGGAATGTATAGCAGGATTCGCTGTGAGAAGAACCAAACATGCAGCACGCAAGAGACCCTACTTGGACGGCCGCGTGCTGTTACTGAACTCCAGCGTCGGCCTGGCCCTACAGGCCGCTGTGTTCAGGTGCCGCAAGGGCGATGTACTGTAACCTCAGGCAGTGCTGCTTTCCGTCGTTAAAAAAGCTGCGGCAGCAGTTTACTCTAGCAAGTCGGGAAAGCACGCGTAGCGACACAACAGATTCCTGAGAAAGCGCAAACTGTCTATCTCTAATATGTGAGACTTACCAAGATTCCTGGGATGATGGTTGCAACGAGCCTCGGTAGCGCAGTAGGTAGCGCGTAAGTCTCATAATCCTAAGGTCGTGAGTTCGATCCTCACCCGGGGCATTTAATTTGCTGTACATCACGGCTGAATTAACGGCGTTGCTATTGCTAGCGAACGAACTTAATTGTCGTTTGTTATCCACAAGGAGTCCACGCCTCAGCGTCACAATGTTTACTTCCAATTATGGCAAGGTACAACTTTGATCATTCTCCTCCCCTGTTATGAGTGAAATATGATGCAAACAGCAATGAATAGACAGTTTCGAGCTGTGCGCCATGCCAGTCTGCACGCGCAAAAATGCTCGCAAACAGATAACAACACTGAGTCCGGATTGAGCACGAAATGCGAGAAGAGAGGGAGTAAATCTCACGTTTCTCGAGCAAATCCGGTGTGGTCTAGTGGCTAGGATACCTGGCTTTCACCCAGGAGGTTTCGATTCCCGGTACCGGAAGGGAAGTTTTTGCGCACACGACCCTCCATCTTTTGGCCTTCCAACCTTCGTTTGTCGCCCACCTTCCGGAGCTTCAGCCGAACGTAATCGGGGGAAGCAGGCACAGGATGCAATTACTGTCAGCACCGGGATAAAGGGAGAAGAGGCACTGGTCCGCTGTTGGGGTGCTACCAGCGTCAGTGGGAAGTCGGTGAAGTCGCCAGTTGCGCCAGAAGCCAGCAATTACCGTAGTACGCCTACACACGCGTTCCAGTTATTCACATTGCTTGCAGTCGCTCCATGCACAACAAGCGTGAGCCCGGATAGCTCAGTCGGTAGAGCATTAGGCTTTTAACCTAAGGGTCCAGGGTTCGAATCCCTGTTCGGGCGAAGATTTTAACGCTTCCGTAATGGCTCGTCTCGTAGCGCTGGTAGCCCTGCCGTAATCAGTGCACCGAGTTCGTTTCCTGTCAACATTCTGCGCAGACCGGTTGCATTTTTCACGATTCGAGGGAAGCTTTAGCTACGAGCAGTCGAGGCCGAGTGGTTAAGGCGTCTGACTAGAAATCAGATTCCCTCTGGGAGCGTAGGTTCGAGTCCTACCGACTGCGTCGGTTTTTTTTATTTTTTGTTTCAGAAGAGAGAGCAGAAAATTTCGCAGTTTGCCTGTCGTTTTGGTACCTCGCTACACCTCACCTCTCACAGTCGTTTATAGCGCCTGTCCTTTTGATAAGGGCGAATTCCAAGCGTCAGCTTTCGCGTCAGCCGAGCAAAGTCGGGACAAGTCGGGACATACTACAGGATGGCCTGCGTGGAGCGACGACGGAAAGAAAACGTTAATTCAACAGCACGTGGCTCACATACTCATACGCATAGATTTGCGCCCGTTGCGGTGGCCGGGAATCGAACGCGGCTCAACTGCTCGGAAGGCAACTATGCTCACCATTACACTACCACCGCACAGCCGCTGCTCGCAACGCCGCGCTGTGTCGGCTTCCCGCCCGCCGGCAGTGGCCCACGGTGATAGTAGCTGTAGGCGCTTTACGAGGTAGGAGGGTGCATTCGGGCAGCGCCTCCACGCACGCTGCGTCTTTGGGCAAGGCTCGTCGCCGCGGCCGCAACGTTACTCACGCAATAGTGACGAGCGGTCGCTTTGAGGCAGTGTAGTGGGGGACTCCGCGTGTGTAGCACTTTTTTCGGTTGTATCCGACGTCGCTGGGTGGCAATCCCACTTTCCCTGCAGACAGCTGCTCGGGAATATGCTCGGGAAGCACGGACGTCATCGGACGTCCGCCCCCAACAAATGCAACTAACAAAATGAGAACAACAACTAAAAAAGTGGTAGGTTGTTCGACTACCACGCGGGCGGCCCGGCTTCGATTCCCGGCCGATGCATCGTTTTGCTGTTCTCGCTATAGTGCTGCCGCGCCGATTGCTCGCTTGAGGTGCGCCAGCCTCAGGAATGTATAGCAGGATTCGCTGTGAGAAGAACCAAACATGCAGCACGCAAGAGACCCTACTTGGACGGCCGCGTGCTGTTACTGAACTCCAGCGTCGGCCTGGCCCTACAGGCCGCTGTGTTCAGGTGCCGCAAGGGCGATGTACTGTAACCTCAGGCAGTGCTGCTTTCCGTCGTTAAAAAAGCTGCGGCAGCAGTTTACTCTAGCAAGTCGGGAAAGCACGCGTAGCGACACAACAGATTCCTGAGAAAGCGCAAACTGTCTATCTCTAATATGTGAGACTTACCAAGATTCCTGGGATGATGGTTGCAACGAGCCTCGGTAGCGCAGTAGGTAGCGCGTAAGTCTCATAATCCTAAGGTCGTGAGTTCGATCCTCACCCGGGGCATTTAATTTGCTGTACATCACGGCTGAATTAACGGCGTTGCTATTGCTAGCGAACGAACTTAATTGTCGTTTGTTATCCACAAGGAGTCCACGCCTCAGCGTCACAATGTTTACTTCCAATTATGGCAAGGTACAACTTTGATCATTCTCCTCCCCTGTTATGAGTGAAATATGATGCAAACAGCAATGAATAGACAGTTTCGAGCTGTGCGCCATGCCAGTCTGCACGCGCAAAAATGCTCGCAAACAGATAACAACACTGAGTCCGGATTGAGCACGAAATGCGAGAAGAGAGGGAGTAAATCTCACGTTTCTCGAGCAAATCCGGTGTGGTCTAGTGGCTAGGATACCTGGCTTTCACCCAGGAGGCCCGGGTTCGATTCCCGGTACCGGAAGGGAAGTTTTTGCGCACACGACCCTCCATCTTTTGGCCTTCCAACCTTCGTTTGTCGCCCACCTTCCGGAGCTTCAGCCGAACGTAATCGGGGGAAGCAGGCACAGGATGCAATTACTGTCAGCACCGGGATAAAGGGAGAAGAGGCACTGGTCCGCTGTTGGGGTGCTACCAGCGTCAGTGGGAAGTCGGTGAAGTCGCCAGTTGCGCCAGAAGCCAGCAATTACCGTAGTACGCCTACACACGCGTTCCAGTTATTCACATTGCTTGCAGTCGCTCCATGCACAACAAGCGTGAGCCCGGATAGCTCAGTCGGTAGAGCATTAGGCTTTTAACCTAAGGGTCCAGGGTTCGAATCCCTGTTCGGGCGAAGATTTTAACGCTTCCGTAATGGCTCGTCTCGTAGCGCTGGTAGCCCTGCCGTAATCAGTGCACCGAGTTCGTTTCCTGTCAACATTCTGCGCAGACCGGTTGCATTTTTCACGATTCGAGGGAAGCTTTAGCTACGAGCAGTCGAGGCCGAGTGGTTAAGGCGTCTGACTAGAAATCAGATTCCCTCTGGGAGCGTAGGTTCGAGTCCTACCGACTGCGTCGGTTTTTTTTATTTTTTGTTTCAGAAGAGAGAGCAGAAAATTTCGCAGTTTGCCTGTCGTTTTGGTACCTCGCTACACCTCACCTCTCACAGTCGTTTATAGCGCCTGTCCTTTTGATAAGGGCGAATTCCAAGCGTCAGCTTTCGCGTCAGCCGAGCAAAGTCGGGACAAGTCGGGACATACTACAGGATGGCCTGCGTGGAGCGACGACGGAAAGAAAACGTTAATTCAACAGCACGTGGCTCACATACTCATACGCATAGATTTGCGCCCGTTGCGGTGGCCGGGAATCGAACGCGGCTCAACTGCTCGGAAGGCAACTATGCTCACCATTACACTACCACCGCACAGCCGCTGCTCGCAACGCCGCGCTGTGTCGGCTTCCCGCCCGCCGGCAGTGGCCCACGGTGATAGTAGCTGTAGGCGCTTTACGAGGTAGGAGGGTGCATTCGGGCAGCGCCTCCACGCACGCTGCGTCTTTGGGCAAGGCTCGTCGCCGCGGCCGCAACGTTACTCACGCAATAGTGACGAGCGGTCGCTTTGAGGCAGTGTAGTGGGGGACTCCGCGTGTGTAGCACTTTTTTCGGTTGTATCCGACGTCGCTGGGTGGCAATCCCACTTTCCCTGCAGACAGCTGCTCGGGAATATGCTCGGGAAGCACGGACGTCATCGGACGTCCGCCCCCAACAAATGCAACTAACAAAATGAGAACAACAACTAAAAAAGTGGTAGGTTGTTCGACTACCACGCGGGCGGCCCGGCTTCGATTCCCGGCCGATGCATCGTTTTGCTGTTCTCGCTATAGTGCTGCCGCGCCGATTGCTCGCTTGAGGTGCGCCAGCCTCAGGAATGTATAGCAGGATTCGCTGTGAGAAGAACCAAACATGCAGCACGCAAGAGACCCTACTTGGACGGCCGCGTGCTGTTACTGAACTCCAGCGTCGGCCTGGCCCTACAGGCCGCTGTGTTCAGGTGCCGCAAGGGCGATGTACTGTAACCTCAGGCAGTGCTGCTTTCCGTCGTTAAAAAAGCTGCGGCAGCAGTTTACTCTAGCAAGTCGGGAAAGCACGCGTAGCGACACAACAGATTCCTGAGAAAGCGCAAACTGTCTATCTCTAATATGTGAGACTTACCAAGATTCCTGGGATGATGGTTGCAACGAGCCTCGGTAGCGCAGTAGGTAGCGCGTAAGTCTCATAATCCTAAGGTCGTGAGTTCGATCCTCACCCGGGGCATTTAATTTGCTGTACATCACGGCTGAATTAACGGCGTTGCTATTGCTAGCGAACGAACTTAATTGTCGTTTGTTATCCACAAGGAGTCCACGCCTCAGCGTCACAATGTTTACTTCCAATTATGGCAAGGTACAACTTTGATCATTCTCCTCCCCTGTTATGAGTGAAATATGATGCAAACAGCAATGAATAGACAGTTTCGAGCTGTGCGCCATGCCAGTCTGCACGCGCAAAAATGCTCGCAAACAGATAACAACACTGAGTCCGGATTGAGCACGAAATGCGAGAAGAGAGGGAGTAAATCTCACGTTTCTCGAGCAAATCCGGTGTGGTCTAGTGGCTAGGATACCTGGCTTTCACCCAGGAGGCCCGGGTTCGATTCCCGGTACCGGAAGGGAAGTTTTTGCGCACACGACCCTCCATCTTTTGGCCTTCCAACCTTCGTTTGTCGCCCACCTTCCGGAGCTTCAGCCGAACGTAATCGGGGGAAGCAGGCACAGGATGCAATTACTGTCAGCACCGGGATAAAGGGAGAAGAGGCACTGGTCCGCTGTTGGGGTGCTACCAGCGTCAGTGGGAAGTCGGTGAAGTCGCCAGTTGCGCCAGAAGCCAGCAATTACCGTAGTACGCCTACACACGCGTTCCAGTTATTCACATTGCTTGCAGTCGCTCCATGCACAACAAGCGTGAGCCCGGATAGCTCAGTCGGTAGAGCATTAGGCTTTTAACCTAAGGGTCCAGGGTTCGAATCCCTGTTCGGGCGAAGATTTTAACGCTTCCGTAATGGCTCGTCTCGTAGCGCTGGTAGCCCTGCCGTAATCAGTGCACCGAGTTCGTTTCCTGTCAACATTCTGCGCAGACCGGTTGCATTTTTCACGATTCGAGGGAAGCTTTAGCTACGAGCAGTCGAGGCCGAGTGGTTAAGGCGTCTGACTAGAAATCAGATTCCCTCTGGGAGCGTAGGTTCGAGTCCTACCGACTGCGTCGGTTTTTTTTATTTTTTGTTTCAGAAGAGAGAGCAGAAAATTTCGCAGTTTGCCTGTCGTTTTGGTACCTCGCTACACCTCACCTCTCACAGTCGTTTATAGCGCCTGTCCTTTTGATAAGGGCGAATTCCAAGCGTCAGCTTTCGCGTCAGCCGAGCAAAGTCGGGACAAGTCGGGACATACTACAGGATGGCCTGCGTGGAGCGACGACGGAAAGAAAACGTTAATTCAACAGCACGTGGCTCACATACTCATACGCATAGATTTGCGCCCGTTGCGGTGGCCGGGAATCGAACGCGGCTCAACTGCTCGGAAGGCAACTATGCTCACCATTACACTACCACCGCACAGCCGCTGCTCGCAACGCCGCGCTGTGTCGGCTTCCCGCCCGCCGGCAGTGGCCCACGGTGATAGTAGCTGTAGGCGCTTTACGAGGTAGGAGGGTGCATTCGGGCAGCGCCTCCACGCACGCTGCGTCTTTGGGCAAGGCTCGTCGCCGCGGCCGCAACGTTACTCACGCAATAGTGACGAGCGGTCGCTTTGAGGCAGTGTAGTGGGGGACTCCGCGTGTGTAGCACTTTTTTCGGTTGTATCCGACGTCGCTGGGTGGCAATCCCACTTTCCCTGCAGACAGCTGCTCGGGAATATGCTCGGGAAGCACGGACGTCATCGGACGTCCGCCCCCAACAAATGCAACTAACAAAATGAGAACAACAACTAAAAAAGTGGTAGGTTGTTCGACTACCACGCGGGCGGCCCGGCTTCGATTCCCGGCCGATGCATCGTTTTGCTGTTCTCGCTATAGTGCTGCCGCGCCGATTGCTCGCTTGAGGTGCGCCAGCCTCAGGAATGTATAGCAGGATTCGCTGTGAGAAGAACCAAACATGCAGCACGCAAGAGACCCTACTTGGACGGCCGCGTGCTGTTACTGAACTCCAGCGTCGGCCTGGCCCTACAGGCCGCTGTGTTCAGGTGCCGCAAGGGCGATGTACTGTAACCTCAGGCAGTGCTGCTTTCCGTCGTTAAAAAAGCTGCGGCAGCAGTTTACTCTAGCAAGTCGGGAAAGCACGCGTAGCGACACAACAGATTCCTGAGAAAGCGCAAACTGTCTATCTCTAATATGTGAGACTTACCAAGATTCCTGGGATGATGGTTGCAACGAGCCTCGGTAGCGCAGTAGGTAGCGCGTAAGTCTCATAATCCTAAGGTCGTGAGTTCGATCCTCACCCGGGGCATTTAATTTGCTGTACATCACGGCTGAATTAACGGCGTTGCTATTGCTAGCGAACGAACTTAATTGTCGTTTGTTATCCACAAGGAGTCCACGCCTCAGCGTCACAATGTTTACTTCCAATTATGGCAAGGTACAACTTTGATCATTCTCCTCCCCTGTTATGAGTGAAATATGATGCAAACAGCAATGAATAGACAGTTTCGAGCTGTGCGCCATGCCAGTCTGCACGCGCAAAAATGCTCGCAAACAGATAACAACACTGAGTCCGGATTGAGCACGAAATGCGAGAAGAGAGGGAGTAAATCTCACGTTTCTCGAGCAAATCCGGTGTGGTCTAGTGGCTAGGATACCTGGCTTTCACCCAGGAGGCCCGGGTTCGATTCCCGGTACCGGAAGGGAAGTTTTTGCGCACACGACCCTCCATCTTTTGGCCTTCCAACCTTCGTTTGTCGCCCACCTTCCGGAGCTTCAGCCGAACGTAATCGGGGGAAGCAGGCACAGGATGCAATTACTGTCAGCACCGGGATAAAGGGAGAAGAGGCACTGGTCCGCTGTTGGGGTGCTACCAGCGTCAGTGGGAAGTCGGTGAAGTCGCCAGTTGCGCCAGAAGCCAGCAATTACCGTAGTACGCCTACACACGCGTTCCAGTTATTCACATTGCTTGCAGTCGCTCCATGCACAACAAGCGTGAGCCCGGATAGCTCAGTCGGTAGAGCATTAGGCTTTTAACCTAAGGGTCCAGGGTTCGAATCCCTGTTCGGGCGAAGATTTTAACGCTTCCGTAATGGCTCGTCTCGTAGCGCTGGTAGCCCTGCCGTAATCAGTGCACCGAGTTCGTTTCCTGTCAACATTCTGCGCAGACCGGTTGCATTTTTCACGATTCGAGGGAAGCTTTAGCTACGAGCAGTCGAGGCCGAGTGGTTAAGGCGTCTGACTAGAAATCAGATTCCCTCTGGGAGCGTAGGTTCGAGTCCTACCGACTGCGTCGGTTTTTTTTATTTTTTGTTTCAGAAGAGAGAGCAGAAAATTTCGCAGTTTGCCTGTCGTTTTGGTACCTCGCTACACCTCACCTCTCACAGTCGTTTATAGCGCCTGTCCTTTTGATAAGGGCGAATTCCAAGCGTCAGCTTTCGCGTCAGCCGAGCAAAGTCGGGACAAGTCGGGACATACTACAGGATGGCCTGCGTGGAGCGACGACGGAAAGAAAACGTTAATTCAACAGCACGTGGCTCACATACTCATACGCATAGATTTGCGCCCGTTGCGGTGGCCGGGAATCGAACGCGGCTCAACTGCTCGGAAGGCAACTATGCTCACCATTACACTACCACCGCACAGCCGCTGCTCGCAACGCCGCGCTGTGTCGGCTTCCCGCCCGCCGGCAGTGGCCCACGGTGATAGTAGCTGTAGGCGCTTTACGAGGTAGGAGGGTGCATTCGGGCAGCGCCTCCACGCACGCTGCGTCTTTGGGCAAGGCTCGTCGCCGCGGCCGCAACGTTACTCACGCAATAGTGACGAGCGGTCGCTTTGAGGCAGTGTAGTGGGGGACTCCGCGTGTGTAGCACTTTTTTCGGTTGTATCCGACGTCGCTGGGTGGCAATCCCACTTTCCCTGCAGACAGCTGCTCGGGAATATGCTCGGGAAGCACGGACGTCATCGGACGTCCGCCCCCAACAAATGCAACTAACAAAATGAGAACAACAACTAAAAAAGTGGTAGGTTGTTCGACTACCACGCGGGCGGCCCGGCTTCGATTCCCGGCCGATGCATCGTTTTGCTGTTCTCGCTATAGTGCTGCCGCGCCGATTGCTCGCTTGAGGTGCGCCAGCCTCAGGAATGTATAGCAGGATTCGCTGTGAGAAGAACCAAACATGCAGCACGCAAGAGACCCTACTTGGACGGCCGCGTGCTGTTACTGAACTCCAGCGTCGGCCTGGCCCTACAGGCCGCTGTGTTCAGGTGCCGCAAGGGCGATGTACTGTAACCTCAGGCAGTGCTGCTTTCCGTCGTTAAAAAAGCTGCGGCAGCAGTTTACTCTAGCAAGTCGGGAAAGCACGCGTAGCGACACAACAGATTCCTGAGAAAGCGCAAACTGTCTATCTCTAATATGTGAGACTTACCAAGATTCCTGGGATGATGGTTGCAACGAGCCTCGGTAGCGCAGTAGGTAGCGCGTAAGTCTCATAATCCTAAGGTCGTGAGTTCGATCCTCACCCGGGGCATTTAATTTGCTGTACATCACGGCTGAATTAACGGCGTTGCTATTGCTAGCGAACGAACTTAATTGTCGTTTGTTATCCACAAGGAGTCCACGCCTCAGCGTCACAATGTTTACTTCCAATTATGGCAAGGTACAACTTTGATCATTCTCCTCCCCTGTTATGAGTGAAATATGATGCAAACAGCAATGAATAGACAGTTTCGAGCTGTGCGCCATGCCAGTCTGCACGCGCAAAAATGCTCGCAAACAGATAACAACACTGAGTCCGGATTGAGCACGAAATGCGAGAAGAGAGGGAGTAAATCTCACGTTTCTCGAGCAAATCCGGTGTGGTCTAGTGGCTAGGATACCTGGCTTTCACCCAGGAGGCCCGGGTTCGATTCCCGGTACCGGAAGGGAAGTTTTTGCGCACACGACCCTCCATCTTTTGGCCTTCCAACCTTCGTTTGTCGCCCACCTTCCGGAGCTTCAGCCGAACGTAATCGGGGGAAGCAGGCACAGGATGCAATTACTGTCAGCACCGGGATAAAGGGAGAAGAGGCACTGGTCCGCTGTTGGGGTGCTACCAGCGTCAGTGGGAAGTCGGTGAAGTCGCCAGTTGCGCCAGAAGCCAGCAATTACCGTAGTACGCCTACACACGCGTTCCAGTTATTCACATTGCTTGCAGTCGCTCCATGCACAACAAGCGTGAGCCCGGATAGCTCAGTCGGTAGAGCATTAGGCTTTTAACCTAAGGGTCCAGGGTTCGAATCCCTGTTCGGGCGAAGATTTTAACGCTTCCGTAATGGCTCGTCTCGTAGCGCTGGTAGCCCTGCCGTAATCAGTGCACCGAGTTCGTTTCCTGTCAACATTCTGCGCAGACCGGTTGCATTTTTCACGATTCGAGGGAAGCTTAGGCTACGAGCAGTCGAGGCCGAGTGGTTAAGGCGTCTGACTAGAAATCAGATTCCCTCTGGGAGCGTAGGTTCGAGTCCTACCGACTGCGTCGGTTTTTTTTATTTTTTGTTTCAGAAGAGAGAGCAGAAAATTTCGCAGTTTGCCTGTCGTTTTGGTACCTCGCTACACCTCACCTCTCACAGTCGTTTATAGCGCCTGTCCTTTTGATAAGGGCGAATTCCAAGCGTCAGCTTTCGCGTCAGCCGAGCAAAGTCGGGACAAGTCGGGACATACTACAGGATGGCCTGCGTGGAGCGACGACGGAAAGAAAACGTTAATTCAACAGCACGTGGCTCACATACTCATACGCATAGATTTGCGCCCGTTGCGGTGGCCGGGAATCGAACGCGGCTCAACTGCTCGGAAGGCAACTATGCTCACCATTACACTACCACCGCACAGCCGCTGCTCGCAACGCCGCGCTGTGTCGGCTTCCCGCCCGCCGGCAGTGGCCCACGGTGATAGTAGCTGTAGGCGCTTTACGAGGTAGGAGGGTGCATTCGGGCAGCGCCTCCACGCACGCTGCGTCTTTGGGCAAGGCTCGTCGCCGCGGCCGCAACGTTACTCACGCAATAGTGACGAGCGGTCGCTTTGAGGCAGTGTAGTGGGGGACTCCGCGTGTGTAGCACTTTTTTCGGTTGTATCCGACGTCGCTGGGTGGCAATCCCACTTTCCCTGCAGACAGCTGCTCGGGAATATGCTCGGGAAGCACGGACGTCATCGGACGTCCGCCCCCAACAAATGCAACTAACAAAATGAGAACAACAACTAAAAAAGTGGTAGGTTGTTCGACTACCACGCGGGCGGCTCCGGCTTCGATTCCCGGCCGATGCATCGTTTTGCTGTTCTCGCAATAGTGCTGCCGCGCCGATTGCTCGCTTGAGGTGCGCCAGCCTCAGGAATGTATAGCAGGATTCGCTGTGAGAAGAACCAAACATGCAGCACGCAAGAGACCCTACTTGGACGGCCGCGTGCTGTTACTGAACTCCAGCGTCGGCCTGGCCCTACAGGCCGCTGTGTTCAGGTGCCGCAAGGGCGATGTACTGTAACCTCAGGCAGTGCTGCTTTCCGTCGTTAAAAAAGCTGCGGCAGCAGTTTACTCTAGCAAGTCGGGAAAGCACGCGTAGCGACACAACAGATTCCTGAGAAAGCGCAAACTGCCTATCTCTAATATGTGAGACTTACCAAGATTCCTGGGATGACGGTTGCAACGAGCCTCGGTAGCGCAGTAGGTAGCGCGTAAGTCTCATAATCCTAAGGTCGTGAGTTCGATCCTCACCCGGGGCATTTAATTTGCTGTACATCACGGCTGAATTAACGGCGTTGCTATTGCTAGCGAACGAACTTAATTGTCGTTTGTTATCCACAAGGAGTCCACGCCTCAGCGTCACAATGTTTACTTCCAATTATGGCAAGGTACAACTTTGATCATTCTCCTCCCCTGTTATGAGTGAAATATGATGCAAACAGCAATGAATAGACAGTTTCGAGCTGTGCGCCATGCCAGTCTGCACGCGCAAAAATGCTCGCAAACAGATAACAACACTGAGTCCGGATTGAGCACGAAATGCGAGAAGAGAGGGAGTAAATCTCACGTTTCTCGAGCAAATCCGGTGTGGTCTAGTGGCTAGGATACCTGGCTTTCACCCAGGAGGTTTCGATTCCCGGTACCGGAAGGGAAGTTTTTGCGCACACGACCCTCCATCTTTTGGCCTTCCAACCTTCGTTTGTCGCCCACCTTCCGGAGCTCCAGCCGAACGTAATCGGGGGAAGCAGGCACAGGATGCAATTACTGTCAGCACCGGGATAAAGGGAGAAGAGGCACTGGTCCGCTGTTGGGGTGCTACCAGCGTCAGTGGGAAGTCGGTGAAGTCGCCAGTTGCGCCAGAAGCCAGCAATTACCGTAGTACGCCTACACACGCGTTCCAGTTATTCACATTGCTTGCAGTCGCTCCATGCACAACAAGCGTGAGCCCGGATAGCTCAGTCGGTAGAGCATTAGGCTTTTAACCTAAGGGTCCAGGGTTCGAATCCCTGTTCGGGCGAAGATTTTAACGCTTCCGTAATGGCTCGTCTCGTAGCGCTGGTAGCCCTGCCGTAATCAGTGCACCGAGTTCGTTTCCTGTCAACATTCTGCGCAGACCGGTTGCATTTTTCACGATTCGAGGGAAGCTTTAGCTACGAGCAGTCGAGGCCGAGTGGTTAAGGCGTCTGACTAGAAATCAGATTCCCTCTGGGAGCGTAGGTTCGAGTCCTACCGACTGCGTCGGTTTTTTTTATTTTTTGTTTCAGAAGAGAGAGCAGAAAATTTCGCAGTTTGCCTGTCGTTTTGGTACCTCGCTACACCTCACCTCTCACAGTCGTTTATAGCGCCTGTCCTTTTGATAAGGGCGAATTCCAAGCGTCAGCTTTCGCGTCAGCCGAGCAAAGTCGGGACAAGTCGGGACATACTACAGGATGGCCTGCGTGGAGCGACGACGGAAAGAAAACGTTAATTCAACAGCACGTGGCTCACATACTCATACGCATAGATTTGCGCCCGTTGCGGTGGCCGGGAATCGAACGCGGCTCAACTGCTCGGAAGGCAACTATGCTCACCATTACACTACCACCGCACAGCCGCTGCTCGCAACGCCGCGCTGTGTCGGCTTCCCGCCCGCCGGCAGTGGCCCACGGTGATAGTAGCTGTAGGCGCTTTACGAGGTAGGAGGGTGCATTCGGGCAGCGCCTCCACGCACGCTGCGTCTTTGGGCAAGGCTCGTCGCCGCGGCCGCAACGTTACTCACGCAATAGTGACGAGCGGTCGCTTTGAGGCAGTGTAGTGGGGGACTCCGCGTGTGTAGCACTTTTTTCGGTTGTATCCGACGTCGCTGGGTGGCAATCCCACTTTCCCTGCAGACAGCTGCTCGGGAATATGCTCGGGAAGCACGGACGTCATCGGACGTCCGCCCCCAACAAATGCAACTAACAAAATGAGAACAACAACTAAAAAAGTGGTAGGTTGTTCGACTACCACGCGGGCGGCCCGGCTTCGATTCCCGGCCGATGCATCGTTTTGCTGTTCTCGCTATAGTGCTGCCGCGCCGATTGCTCGCTTGAGGTGCGCCAGCCTCAGGAATGTATAGCAGGATTCGCTGTGAGAAGAACCAAACATGCAGCACGCAAGAGACCCTACTTGGACGGCCGCGTGCTGTTACTGAACTCCAGCGTCGGCCTGGCCCTACAGGCCGCTGTGTTCAGGTGCCGCAAGGGCGATGTACTGTAACCTCAGGCAGTGCTGCTTTCCGTCGTTAAAAAAGCTGCGGCAGCAGTTTACTCTAGCAAGTCGGGAAAGCACGCGTAGCGACACAACAGATTCCTGAGAAAGCGCAAACTGCCTATCTCTAATATGTGAGACTTACCAAGATTCCTGGGATGACGGTTGCAACGAGCCTCGGTAGCGCAGTAGGTAGCGCGTAAGTCTCATAATCCTAAGGTCGTGAGTTCGATCCTCACCCGGGGCATTTAATTTGCTGTACATCACGGCTGAATTAACGGCGTTGCTATTGCTAGCGAACGAACTTAATTGTCGTTTGTTATCCACAAGGAGTCCACGCCTCAGCGTCACAATGTTTACTTCCAATTATGGCAAGGTACAACTTTGATCATTCTCCTCCCCTGTTATGAGTGAAATATGATGCAAACAGCAATGAATAGACAGTTTCGAGCTGTGCGCCATGCCAGTCTGCACGCGCAAAAATGCTCGCAAACAGATAACAACACTGAGTCCGGATTGAGCACGAAATGCGAGAAGAGAGGGAGTAAATCTCACGTTTCTCGAGCAAATCCGGTGTGGTCTAGTGGCTAGGATACCTGGCTTTCACCCAGGAGGTTTCGATTCCCGGTACCGGAAGGGAAGTTTTTGCGCACACGACCCTCCATCTTTTGGCCTTCCAACCTTCGTTTGTCGCCCACCTTCCGGAGCTCCAGCCGAACGTAATCGGGGGAAGCAGGCACAGGATGCAATTACTGTCAGCACCGGGATAAAGGGAGAAGAGGCACTGGTCCGCTGTTGGGGTGCTACCAGCGTCAGTGGGAAGTCGGTGAAGTCGCCAGTTGCGCCAGAAGCCAGCAATTACCGTAGTACGCCTACACACGCGTTCCAGTTATTCACATTGCTTGCAGTCGCTCCATGCACAACAAGCGTGAGCCCGGATAGCTCAGTCGGTAGAGCATTAGGCTTTTAACCTAAGGGTCCAGGGTTCGAATCCCTGTTCGGGCGAAGATTTTAACGCTTCCGTAATGGCTCGTCTCGTAGCGCTGGTAGCCCTGCCGTAATCAGTGCACCGAGTTCGTTTCCTGTCAACATTCTGCGCAGACCGGTTGCATTTTTCACGATTCGAGGGAAGCTTTAGCTACGAGCAGTCGAGGCCGAGTGGTTAAGGCGTCTGACTAGAAATCAGATTCCCTCTGGGAGCGTAGGTTCGAGTCCTACCGACTGCGTCGGTTTTTTTTATTTTTTGTTTCAGAAGAGAGAGCAGAAAATTTCGCAGTTTGCCTGTCGTTTTGGTACCTCGCTACACCTCACCTCTCACAGTCGTTTATAGCGCCTGTCCTTTTGATAAGGGCGAATTCCAAGCGTCAGCTTTCGCGTCAGCCGAGCAAAGTCGGGACAAGTCGGGACATACTACAGGATGGCCTGCGTGGAGCGACGACGGAAAGAAAACGTTAATTCAACAGCACGTGGCTCACATACTCATACGCATAGATTTGCGCCCGTTGCGGTGGCCGGGAATCGAACGCGGCTCAACTGCTCGGAAGGCAACTATGCTCACCATTACACTACCACCGCACAGCCGCTGCTCGCAACGCCGCGCTGTGTCGGCTTCCCGCCCGCCGGCAGTGGCCCACGGTGATAGTAGCTGTAGGCGCTTTACGAGGTAGGAGGGTGCATTCGGGCAGCGCCTCCACGCACGCTGCGTCTTTGGGCAAGGCTCGTCGCCGCGGCCGCAACGTTACTCACGCAATAGTGACGAGCGGTCGCTTTGAGGCAGTGTAGTGGGGGACTCCGCGTGTGTAGCACTTTTTTCGGTTGTATCCGACGTCGCTGGGTGGCAATCCCACTTTCCCTGCAGACAGCTGCTCGGGAATATGCTCGGGAAGCACGGACGTCATCGGACGTCCGCCCCCAACAAATGCAACTAACAAAATGAGAACAACAACTAAAAAAGTGGTAGGTTGTTCGACTACCACGCGGGCGGCCCGGCTTCGATTCCCGGCCGATGCATCGTTTTGCTGTTCTCGCTATAGTGCTGCCGCGCCGATTGCTCGCTTGAGGTGCGCCAGCCTCAGGAATGTATAGCAGGATTCGCTGTGAGAAGAACCAAACATGCAGCACGCAAGAGACCCTACTTGGACGGCCGCGTGCTGTTACTGAACTCCAGCGTCGGCCTGGCCCTACAGGCCGCTGTGTTCAGGTGCCGCAAGGGCGATGTACTGTAACCTCAGGCAGTGCTGCTTTCCGTCGTTAAAAAAGCTGCGGCAGCAGTTTACTCTAGCAAGTCGGGAAAGCACGCGTAGCGACACAACAGATTCCTGAGAAAGCGCAAACTGTCTATCTCTAATATGTGAGACTTACCAAGATTCCTGGGATGATGGTTGCAACGAGCCTCGGTAGCGCAGTAGGTAGCGCGTAAGTCTCATAATCCTAAGGTCGTGAGTTCGATCCTCACCCGGGGCATTTAATTTGCTGTACATCACGGCTGAATTAACGGCGTTGCTATTGCTAGCGAACGAACTTAATTGTCGTTTGTTATCCACAAGGAGTCCACGCCTCAGCGTCACAATGTTTACTTCCAATTATGGCAAGGTACAACTTTGATCATTCTCCTCCCCTGTTATGAGTGAAATATGATGCAAACAGCAATGAATATACAGTTTCGAGCTGTGCGCCATGCCAGTCTGCACGCGCAAAAATGCTCGCAAACAGATAACAACACTGAGTCCGGATTGAGCACGAAATGCGAGAAGAGAGGGAGTAAATCTCACGTTTCTCGAGCAAATCCGGTGTGGTCTAGTGGCTAGGATACCTGGCTTTCACCCAGGAGGCCCGGGTTCGATTCCCGGTACCGGAAGGGAAGTTTTTGCGCACACGACCCTCCATCTTTTGGCCTTCCAACCTTCGTTTGTCGCCCACCTTCCGGAGCTTCAGCCGAACGTAATCGGGGGAAGCAGGCACAGGATGCAATTACTGTCAGCACCGGGATAAAGGGAGAAGAGGCACTGGTCCGCTGTTGGGGTGCTACCAGCGTCAGTGGGAAGTCGGTGAAGTCGCCAGTTGCGCCAGAAGCCAGCAATTACCGTAGTACGCCTACACACGCGTTCCAGTTATTCACATTGCTTGCAGTCGCTCCATGCACAACAAGCGTGAGCCCGGATAGCTCAGTCGGTAGAGCATTAGGCTTTTAACCTAAGGGTCCAGGGTTCGAATCCCTGTTCGGGCGAAGATTTTAACGCTTCCGTAATGGCTCGTCTCGTAGCGCTGGTAGCCCTGCCGTAATCAGTGCACCGAGTTCGTTTCCTGTCAACATTCTGCGCAGACCGGTTGCATTTTTCACGATTCGAGGGAAGCTTAGGCTACGAGCAGTCGAGGCCGAGTGGTTAAGGCGTCTGACTAGAAATCAGATTCCCTCTGGGAGCGTAGGTTCGAGTCCTACCGACTGCGTCGGTTTTTTTTATTTTTTGTTTCAGAAGAGAGAGCAGAAAATTTCGCAGTTTGCCTGTCGTTTTGGTACCTCGCTACACCTCACCTCTCACAGTCGTTTATAGCGCCTGTCCTTTTGATAAGGGCGAATTCCAAGCGTCAGCTTTCGCGTCAGCCGAGCAAAGTCGGGACAAGTCGGGACATACTACAGGATGGCCTGCGTGGAGCGACGACGGAAAGAAAACGTTAATTCAACAGCACGTGGCTCACATACTCATACGCATAGATTTGCGCCCGTTGCGGTGGCCGGGAATCGAACGCGGCTCAACTGCTCGGAAGGCAACTATGCTCACCATTACACTACCACCGCACAGCCGCTGCTCGCAACGCCGCGCTGTGTCGGCTTCCCGCCCGCCGGCAGTGGCCCACGGTGATAGTAGCTGTAGGCGCTTTACGAGGTAGGAGGGTGCATTCGGGCAGCGCCTCCACGCACGCTGCGTCTTTGGGCAAGGCTCGTCGCCGCGGCCGCAACGTTACTCACGCAATAGTGACGAGCGGTCGCTTTGAGGCAGTGTAGTGGGGGACTCCGCGTGTGTAGCACTTTTTTCGGTTGTATCCGACGTCGCTGGGTGGCAATCCCACTTTCCCTGCAGACAGCTGCTCGGGAATATGCTCGGGAAGCACGGACGTCATCGGACGTCCGCCCCCAACAAATGCAACTAACAAAATGAGAACAACAACTAAAAAAGTGGTAGGTTGTTCGACTACCACGCGGGCGGCCCGGCTTCGATTCCCGGCCGATGCATCGTTTTGCTGTTCTCGCAATAGTGCTGCCGCGCCGATTGCTCGCTTGAGGTGCGCCAGCCTCAGGAATGTATAGCAGGATTCGCTGTGAGAAGAACCAAACATGCAGCACGCAAGAGACCCTACTTGGACGGCCGCGTGCTGTTACTGAACTCCAGCGTCGGCCTGGCCCTACAGGCCGCTGTGTTCAGGTGCCGCAAGGGCGATGTACTGTAACCTCAGGCAGTGCTGCTTTCCGTCGTTAAAAAAGCTGCGGCAGCAGTTTACTCTAGCAAGTCGGGAAAGCACGCGTAGCGACACAACAGATTCCTGAGAAAGCGCAAACTGTCTATCTCTAATATGTGAGACTTACCAAGATTCCTGGGATGATGGTTGCAACGAGCCTCGGTAGCGCAGTAGGTAGCGCGTAAGTCTCATAATCCTAAGGTCGTGAGTTCGATCCTCACCCGGGGCATTTAATTTGCTGTACATCACGGCTGAATTAACGGCGTTGCTATTGCTAGCGAACGAACTTAATTGTCGTTTGTTATCCACAAGGAGTCCACGCCTCAGCGTCACAATGTTTACTTCCAATTATGGCAAGGTACAACTTTGATCATTCTCCTCCCCTGTTATGAGTGAAATATGATGCAAACAGCAATGAATAGACAGTTTCGAGCTGTGCGCCATGCCAGTCTGCACGCGCAAAAATGCTCGCAAACAGATAACAACACTGAGTCCGGATTGAGCACGAAATGCGAGAAGAGAGGGAGTAAATCTCACGTTTCTCGAGCAAATCCGGTGTGGTCTAGTGGCTAGGATACCTGGCTTTCACCCAGGAGGCCCGGGTTCGATTCCCGGTACCGGAAGGGAAGTTTTTGCGCACACGACCCTCCATCTTTTGGCCTTCCAACCTTCGTTTGTCGCCCACCTTCCGGAGCTCCAGCCGAACGTAATCGGGGGAAGCAGGCACAGGATGCAATTACTGTCAGCACCGGGATAAAGGGAGAAGAGGCACTGGTCCGCTGTTGGGGTGCTACCAGCGTCAGTGGGAAGTCGGTGAAGTCGCCAGTTGCGCCAGAAGCCAGCAATTACCGTAGTACGCCTACACACGCGTTCCAGTTATTCACATTGCTTGCAGTCGCTCCATGCACAACAAGCGTGAGCCCGGATAGCTCAGTCGGTAGAGCATTAGGCTTTTAACCTAAGGGTCCAGGGTTCGAATCCCTGTTCGGGCGAAGATTTTAACGCTTCCGTAATGGCTCGTCTCGTAGCGCTGGTAGCCCTGCCGTAATCAGTGCACCGAGTTCGTTTCCTGTCAACATTCTGCGCAGACCGGTTGCATTTTTCACGATTCGAGGGAAGCTTTAGCTACGAGCAGTCGAGGCCGAGTGGTTAAGGCGTCTGACTAGAAATCAGATTCCCTCTGGGAGCGTAGGTTCGAGTCCTACCGACTGCGTCGGTTTTTTTTATTTTTTGTTTCAGAAGAGAGAGCAGAAAATTTCGCAGTTTGCCTGTCGTTTTGGTACCTCGCTACACCTCACCTCTCACAGTCGTTTATAGCGCCTGTCCTTTTGATAAGGGCGAATTCCAAGCGTCAGCTTTCGCGTCAGCCGAGCAAAGTCGGGACAAGTCGGGACATACTACAGGATGGCCTGCGTGGAGCGACGACGGAAAGAAAACGTTAATTCAACAGCACGTGGCTCACATACTCATACGCATAGATTTGC
Organism: Schistocerca cancellata; assembly: GCF_023864275.1. NCBI lineage: Eukaryota > Metazoa > Arthropoda > Insecta > Orthoptera > Acrididae > Schistocerca > Schistocerca cancellata. Next base: position 143,805 of record NW_026046608.1, read on the forward strand.
GCCCGTTGCGGTGGCCGGGAATCGAACGCGGCTCAACTGCTCGGAAGGCAACTATGCTCACCATTACACTACCACCGCACAGCCGCTGCTCGCAACGCCGCGCTGTGTCGGCTTCCCGCCCGCCGGCAGTGGCCCACGGTGATAGTAGCTGTAGGCGCTTTACGAGGTAGGAGGGTGCATTCGGGCAGCGCCTCCACGCACGCTGCGTCTTTGGGCAAGGCTCGTCGCCGCGGCCGCAACGTTACTCACGCAATAGTGACGAGCGGTCGCTTTGAGGCAGTGTAGTGGGGGACTCCGCGTGTGTAGCACTTTTTTCGGTTGTATCCGACGTCGCTGGGTGGCAATCCCACTTTCCCTGCAGACAGCTGCTCGGGAATATGCTCGGGAAGCACGGACGTCATCGGACGTCCGCCCCCAACAAATGCAACTAACAAAATGAGAACAACAACTAAAAAAGTGGTAGGTTGTTCGACTACCACGCGGGCGGCCCGGCTTCGATTCCCGGCCGATGCATCGTTTTGCTGTTCTCGCTATAGTGCTGCCGCGCCGATTGCTCGCTTGAGGTGCGCCAGCCTCAGGAATGTATAGCAGGATTCGCTGTGAGAAGAACCAAACATGCAGCACGCAAGAGACCCTACTTGGACGGCCGCGTGCTGTTACTGAACTCCAGCGTCGGCCTGGCCCTACAGGCCGCTGTGTTCAGGTGCCGCAAGGGCGATGTACTGTAACCTCAGGCAGTGCTGCTTTCCGTCGTTAAAAAAGCTGCGGCAGCAGTTTACTCTAGCAAGTCGGGAAAGCACGCGTAGCGACACAACAGATTCCTGAGAAAGCGCAAACTGTCTATCTCTAATATGTGAGACTTACCAAGATTCCTGGGATGATGGTTGCAACGAGCCTCGGTAGCGCAGTAGGTAGCGCGTAAGTCTCATAATCCTAAGGTCGTGAGTTCGATCCTCACCCGGGGCATTTAATTTGCTGTACATCACGGCTGAATTAACGGCGTTGCTATTGCTAGCGAACGAACTTAATTGTCGTTTGTTATCCACAAGGAGTCCACGCCTCAGCGTCACAATGTTTACTTCCAATTATGGCAAGGTACAACTTTGATCATTCTCCTCCCCTGTTATGAGTGAAATATGATGCAAACAGCAATGAATAGACAGTTTCGAGCTGTGCGCCATGCCAGTCTGCACGCGCAAAAATGCTCGCAAACAGATAACAACACTGAGTCCGGATTGAGCACGAAATGCGAGAAGAGAGGGAGTAAATCTCACGTTTCTCGAGCAAATCCGATGTGGTCTAGTGGCTAGGATACCTGGCTTTCACCCAGGAGGCCCGGGTTCGATTCCCGGTACCGGAAGGGAAGTTTTTGCGCACACGACCCTCCATCTTTTGGCCTTCCAACCTTCGTTTGTCGCCCACCTTCCGGAGCTTCAGCCGAACGTAATCGGGGGAAGCAGGCACAGGATGCAATTACTGTCAGCACCGGGATAAAGGGAGAAGAGGCACTGGTCCGCTGTTGGGGTGCTACCAGCGTCAGTGGGAAGTCGGTGAAGTCGCCAGTTGCGCCAGAAGCCAGCAATTACCGTAGTACGCCTACACACGCGTTCCAGTTATTCACATTGCTTGCAGTCGCTCCATGCACAACAAGCGTGAGCCCGGATAGCTCAGTCGGTAGAGCATTAGGCTTTTAACCTAAGGGTCCAGGGTTCGAATCCCTGTTCGGGCGAAGATTTTAACGCTTCCGTAATGGCTCGTCTCGTAGCGCTGGTAGCCCTGCCGTAATCAGTGCACCGAGTTCGTTTCCTGTCAACATTCTGCGCAGACCGGTTGCATTTTTCACGATTCGAGGGAAGCTTTAGCTACGAGCAGTCGAGGCCGAGTGGTTAAGGCGTCTGACTAGAAATCAGATTCCCTCTGGGAGCGTAGGTTCGAGTCCTACCGACTGCGTCGGTTTTTTTTATTTTTTGTTTCAGAAGAGAGAGCAGAAAATTTCGCAGTTTGCCTGTCGTTTTGGTACCTCGCTACACCTCACCTCTCACAGTCGTTTATAGCGCCTGTCCTTTTGATAAGGGCGAATTCCAAGCGTCAGCTTTCGCGTCAGCCGAGCAAAGTCGGGACAAGTCGGGACATACTACAGCATGGCCTGCGTGGAGCGACGACGGAAAGAAAACGTTAATTCAACAGCACGTGGCTCACATACTCATACGCATAGATTTGCGCCCGTTGCGGTGGCCGGGAATCGAACGCGGCTCAACTGCTCGGAAGGCAACTATGCTCACCATTACACTACCACCGCACAGCCGCTGCTCGCAACGCCGCGCTGTGTCGGCTTCCCGCCCGCCGGCAGTGGCCCACGGTGATAGTAGCTGTAGGCGCTTTACGAGGTAGGAGGGTGCATTCGGGCAGCGCCTCCACGCACGCTGCGTCTTTGGGCAAGGCTCGTCGCCGCGGCCGCAACGTTACTCACGCAATAGTGACGAGCGGTCGCTTTGAGGCAGTGTAGTGGGGGACTCCGCGTGTGTAGCACTTTTTTCGGTTGTATCCGACGTCGCTGGGTGGCAATCCCACTTTCCCTGCAGACAGCTGCTCGGGAATATGCTCGGGAAGCACGGACGTCATCGGACGTCCGCCCCCAACAAATGCAACTAACAAAATGAGAACAACAACTAAAAAAGTGGTAGGTTGTTCGACTACCACGCGGGCGGCTCCGGCTTCGATTCCCGGCCGATGCATCGTTTTGCTGTTCTCGCAATAGTGCTGCCGCGCCGATTGCTCGCTTGAGGTGCGCCAGCCTCAGGAATGTATAGCAGGATTCGCTGTGAGAAGAACCAAACATGCAGCACGCAAGAGACCCTACTTGGACGGCCGCGTGCTGTTACTGAACTCCAGCGTCGGCCTGGCCCTACAGGCCGCTGTGTTCAGGTGCCGCAAGGGCGATGTACTGTAACCTCAGGCAGTGCTGCTTTCCGTCGTTAAAAAAGCTGCGGCAGCAGTTTACTCTAGCAAGTCGGGAAAGCACGCGTAGCGACACAACAGATTCCTGAGAAAGCGCAAACTGCCTATCTCTAATATGTGAGACTTACCAAGATTCCTGGGATGACGGTTGCAACGAGCCTCGGTAGCGCAGTAGGTAGCGCGTAAGTCTCATAATCCTAAGGTCGTGAGTTCGATCCTCACCCGGGGCATTTAATTTGCTGTACATCACGGCTGAATTAACGGCGTTGCTATTGCTAGCGAACGAACTTAATTGTCGTTTGTTATCCACAAGGAGTCCACGCCTCAGCGTCACAATGTTTACTTCCAATTATGGCAAGGTACAACTTTGATCATTCTCCTCCCCTGTTATGAGTGAAATATGATGCAAACAGCAATGAATAGACAGTTTCGAGCTGTGCGCCATGCCAGTCTGCACGCGCAAAAATGCTCGCAAACAGATAACAACACTGAGTCCGGATTGAGCACGAAATGCGAGAAGAGAGGGAGTAAATCTCACGTTTCTCGAGCAAATCCGGTGTGGTCTAGTGGCTAGGATACCTGGCTTTCACCCAGGAGGTTTCGATTCCCGGTACCGGAAGGGAAGTTTTTGCGCACACGACCCTCCATCTTTTGGCCTTCCAACCTTCGTTTGTCGCCCACCTTCCGGAGCTCCAGCCGAACGTAATCGGGGGAAGCAGGCACAGGATGCAATTACTGTCAGCACCGGGATAAAGGGAGAAGAGGCACTGGTCCGCTGTTGGGGTGCTACCAGCGTCAGTGGGAAGTCGGTGAAGTCGCCAGTTGCGCCAGAAGCCAGCAATTACCGTAGTACGCCTACACACGCGTTCCAGTTATTCACATTGCTTGCAGTCGCTCCATGCACAACAAGCGTGAGCCCGGATAGCTCAGTCGGTAGAGCATTAGGCTTTTAACCTAAGGGTCCAGGGTTCGAATCCCTGTTCGGGCGAAGATTTTAACGCTTCCGTAATGGCTCGTCTCGTAGCGCTGGTAGCCCTGCCGTAATCAGTGCACCGAGTTCGTTTCCTGTCAACATTCTGCGCAGACCGGTTGCATTTTTCACGATTCGAGGGAAGCTTTAGCTACGAGCAGTCGAGGCCGAGTGGTTAAGGCGTCTGACTAGAAATCAGATTCCCTCTGGGAGCGTAGGTTCGAGTCCTACCGACTGCGTCGGTTTTTTTTATTTTTTGTTTCAGAAGAGAGAGCAGAAAATTTCGCAGTTTGCCTGTCGTTTTGGTACCTCGCTACACCTCACCTCTCACAGTCGTTTATAGCGCCTGTCCTTTTGATAAGGGCGAATTCCAAGCGTCAGCTTTCGCGTCAGCCGAGCAAAGTCGGGACAAGTCGGGACATACTACAGGATGGCCTGCGTGGAGCGACGACGGAAAGAAAACGTTAATTCAACAGCACGTGGCTCACATACTCATACGCATAGATTTGCGCCCGTTGCGGTGGCCGGGAATCGAACGCGGCTCAACTGCTCGGAAGGCAACTATGCTCACCATTACACTACCACCGCACAGCCGCTGCTCGCAACGCCGCGCTGTGTCGGCTTCCCGCCCGCCGGCAGTGGCCCACGGTGATAGTAGCTGTAGGCGCTTTACGAGGTAGGAGGGTGCATTCGGGCAGCGCCTCCACGCACGCTGCGTCTTTGGGCAAGGCTCGTCGCCGCGGCCGCAACGTTACTCACGCAATAGTGACGAGCGGTCGCTTTGAGGCAGTGTAGTGGGGGACTCCGCGTGTGTAGCACTTTTTTCGGTTGTATCCGACGTCGCTGGGTGGCAATCCCACTTTCCCTGCAGACAGCTGCTCGGGAATATGCTCGGGAAGCACGGACGTCATCGGACGTCCGCCCCCAACAAATGCAACTAACAAAATGAGAACAACAACTAAAAAAGTGGTAGGTTGTTCGACTACCACGCGGGCGGCCCGGCTTCGATTCCCGGCCGATGCATCGTTTTGCTGTTCTCGCTATAGTGCTGCCGCGCCGATTGCTCGCTTGAGGTGCGCCAGCCTCAGGAACGTATAGCAGGATTCGCTGTGAGAAGAACCAAACATGCAGCACGCAAGAGACCCTACTTGGACGGCCGCGTGCTGTTACTGAACTCCAGCGTCGGCCTGGCCCTACAGGCCGCTGTGTTCAGGTGCCGCAAGGGCGATGTACTGTAACCTCAGGCAGTGCTGCTTTCCGTCGTTAAAAAAGCTGCGGCAGCAGTTTACTCTAGCAAGTCGGGAAAGCACGCGTAGCGACACAACAGATTCCTGAGAAAGCGCAAACTGTCTATCTCTAATATGTGAGACTTACCAAGATTCCTGGGATGATGGTTGCAACGAGCCTCGGTAGCGCAGTAGGTAGCGCGTAAGTCTCATAATCCTAAGGTCGTGAGTTCGATCCTCACCCGGGGCATTTAATTTGCTGTACATCACGGCTGAATTAACGGCGTTGCTATTGCTAGCGAACGAACTTAATTGTCGTTTGTTATCCACAAGGAGTCCACGCCTCAGCGTCACAATGTTTACTTCCAATTATGGCAAGGTACAACTTTGATCATTCTCCTCCCCTGTTATGAGTGAAATATGATGCAAACAGCAATGAATAGACAGTTTCGAGCTGTGCGCCATGCCAGTCTGCACGCGCAAAAATGCTCGCAAACAGATAACAACACTGAGTCCGGATTGAGCACGAAATGCGAGAAGAGAGGGAGTAAATCTCACGTTTCTCGAGCAAATCCGGTGTGGTCTAGTGGCTAGGATACCTGGCTTTCACCCAGGAGGTTTCGATTCCCGGTACCGGAAGGGAAGTTTTTGCGCACACGACCCTCCATCTTTTGGCCTTCCAACCTTCGTTTGTCGCCCACCTTCCGGAGCTTCAGCCGAACGTAATCGGGGGAAGCAGGCACAGGATGCAATTACTGTCAGCACCGGGATAAAGGGAGAAGAGGCACTGGTCCGCTGTTGGGGTGCTACCAGCGTCAGTGGGAAGTCGGTGAAGTCGCCAGTTGCGCCAGAAGCCAGCAATTACCGTAGTACGCCTACACACGCGTTCCAGTTATTCACATTGCTTGCAGTCGCTCCATGCACAACAAGCGTGAGCCCGGATAGCTCAGTCGGTAGAGCATTAGGCTTTTAACCTAAGGGTCCAGGGTTCGAATCCCTGTTCGGGCGAAGATTTTAACGCTTCCGTAATGGCTCGTCTCGTAGCGCTGGTAGCCCTGCCGTAATCAGTGCACCGAGTTCGTTTCCTGTCAACATTCTGCGCAGACCGGTTGCATTTTTCACGATTCGAGGGAAGCTTTAGCTACGAGCAGTCGAGGCCGAGTGGTTAAGGCGTCTGACTAGAAATCAGATTCCCTCTGGGAGCGTAGGTTCGAGTCCTACCGACTGCGTCGGTTTTTTTTATTTTTTGTTTCAGAAGAGAGAGCAGAAAATTTCGCAGTTTGCCTGTCGTTTTGGTACCTCGCTACACCTCACCTCTCACAGTCGTTTATAGCGCCTGTCCTTTTGATAAGGGCGAATTCCAAGCGTCAGCTTTCGCGTCAGCCGAGCAAAGTCGGGACAAGTCGGGACATACTACAGGATGGCCTGCGTGGAGCGACGACGGAAAGAAAACGTTAATTCAACAGCACGTGGCTCACATACTCATACGCATAGATTTGCGCCCGTTGCGGTGGCCGGGAATCGAACGCGGCTCAACTGCTCGGAAGGCAACTATGCTCACCATTACACTACCACCGCACAGCCGCTGCTCGCAACGCCGCGCTGTGTCGGCTTCCCGCCCGCCGGCAGTGGCCCACGGTGATAGTAGCTGTAGGCGCTTTACGAGGTAGGAGGGTGCATTCGGGCAGCGCCTCCACGCACGCTGCGTCTTTGGGCAAGGCTCGTCGCCGCGGCCGCAACGTTACTCACGCAATAGTGACGAGCGGTCGCTTTGAGGCAGTGTAGTGGGGGACTCCGCGTGTGTAGCACTTTTTTCGGTTGTATCCGACGTCGCTGGGTGGCAATCCCACTTTCCCTGCAGACAGCTGCTCGGGAATATGCTCGGGAAGCACGGACGTCATCTGACGTCCGCCCCCAACAAATGCAACTAACAAAATGAGAACAACAACTAAAAAAGTGGTAGGTTGTTCGACTACCACGCGGGCGGCCCGGCTTCGATTCCCGGCCGATGCATCGTTTTGCTGTTCTCGCTATAGTGCTGCCGCGCCGATTGCTCGCTTGAGGTGCGCCAGCCTCAGGAATGTATAGCAGGATTCGCTGTGAGAAGAACCAAACATGCAGCACGCAAGAGACCCTACTTGGACGGCCGCGTGCTGTTACTGAACTCCAGCGTCGGCCTGGCCCTACAGGCCGCTGTGTTCAGGTGCCGCAAGGGCGATGTACTGTAACCTCAGGCAGTGCTGCTTTCCGTCGTTAAAAAAGCTGCGGCAGCAGTTTACTCTAGCAAGTCGGGAAAGCACGCGTAGCGACACAACAGATTCCTGAGAAAGCGCAAACTGTCTATCTCTAATATGTGAGACTTACCAAGATTCCTGGGATGATGGTTGCAACGAGCCTCGGTAGCGCAGTAGGTAGCGCGTAAGTCTCATAATCCTAAGGTCGTGAGTTCGATCCTCACCCGGGGCATTTAATTTGCTGTACATCACGGCTGAATTAACGGCGTTGCTATTGCTAGCGAACGAACTTAATTGTCGTTTGTTATCCACAAGGAGTCCACGCCTCAGCGTCACAATGTTTACTTCCAATTATGGCAAGGTACAACTTTGATCATTCTCCTCCCCTGTTATGAGTGAAATATGATGCAAACAGCAATGAATAGACAGTTTCGAGCTGTGCGCCATGCCAGTCTGCACGCGCAAAAATGCTCGCAAACAGATAACAACACTGAGTCCGGATTGAGCACGAAATGCGAGAAGAGAGGGAGTAAATCTCACGTTTCTCGAGCAAATCCGGTGTGGTCTAGTGGCTAGGATACCTGGCTTTCACCCAGGAGGTTTCGATTCCCGGTACCGGAAGGGAAGTTTTTGCGCACACGACCCTCCATCTTTTGGCCTTCCAACCTTCGTTTGTCGCCCACCTTCCGGAGCTTCAGCCGAACGTAATCGGGGGAAGCAGGCACAGGATGCAATTACTGTCAGCACCGGGATAAAGGGAGAAGAGGCACTGGTCCGCTGTTGGGGTGCTACCAGCGTCAGTGGGAAGTCGGTGAAGTCGCCAGTTGCGCCAGAAGCCAGCAATTACCGTAGTACGCCTACACACGCGTTCCAGTTATTCACATTGCTTGCAGTCGCTCCATGCACAACAAGCGTGAGCCCGGATAGCTCAGTCGGTAGAGCATTAGGCTTTTAACCTAAGGGTCCAGGGTTCGAATCCCTGTTCGGGCGAAGATTTTAACGCTTCCGTAATGGCTCGTCTCGTAGCGCTGGTAGCCCTGCCGTAATCAGTGCACCGAGTTCGTTTCCTGTCAACATTCTGCGCAGACCGGTTGCATTTTTCACGATTCGAGGGAAGCTTTAGCTACGAGCAGTCGAGGCCGAGTGGTTAAGGCGTCTGACTAGAAATCAGATTCCCTCTGGGAGCGTAGGTTCGAGTCCTACCGACTGCGTCGGTTTTTTTTATTTTTTGTTTCAGAAGAGAGAGCAGAAAATTTCGCAGTTTGCCTGTCGTTTTGGTACCTCGCTACACCTCACCTCTCACAGTCGTTTATAGCGCCTGTCCTTTTGATAAGGGCGAATTCCAAGCGTCAGCTTTCGCGTCAGCCGAGCAAAGTCGGGACAAGTCGGGACATACTACAGGATGGCCTGCGTGGAGCGACGACGGAAAGAAAACGTTAATTCAACAGCACGTGGCTCACATACTCATACGCATAGATTTGCGCCCGTTGCGGTGGCCGGGAATCGAACGCGGCTCAACTGCTCGGAAGGCAACTATGCTCACCATTACACTACCACCGCACAGCCGCTGCTCGCAACGCCGCGCTGTGTCGGCTTCCCGCCCGCCGGCAGTGGCCCACGGTGATAGTAGCTGTAGGCGCTTTACGAGGTAGGAGGGTGCATTCGGGCAGCGCCTCCACGCACGCTGCGTCTTTGGGCAAGGCTCGTCGCCGCGGCCGCAACGTTACTCACGCAATAGTGACGAGCGGTCGCTTTGAGGCAGTGTAGTGGGGGACTCCGCGTGTGTAGCACTTTTTTCGGTTGTATCCGACGTCGCTGGGTGGCAATCCCACTTTCCCTGCAGACAGCTGCTCGGGAATATGCTCGGGAAGCACGGACGTCATCGGACGTCCGCCCCCAACAAATGCAACTAACAAAATGAGAACAACAACTAAAAAAGTGGTAGGTTGTTCGACTACCACGCGGGCGGCCCGGCTTCGATTCCCGGCCGATGCATCGTTTTGCTGTTCTCGCTATAGTGCTGCCGCGCCGATTGCTCGCTTGAGGTGCGCCAGCCTCAGGAATGTATAGCAGGATTCGCTGTGAGAAGAACCAAACATGCAGCACGCAAGAGACCCTACTTGGACGGCCGCGTGCTGTTACTGAACTCCAGCGTCGGCCTGGCCCTACAGGCCGCTGTGTTCAGGTGCCGCAAGGGCGATGTACTGTAACCTCAGGCAGTGCTGCTTTCCGTCGTTAAAAAAGCTGCGGCAGCAGTTTACTCTAGCAAGTCGGGAAAGCACGCGTAGCGACACAACAGATTCCTGAGAAAGCGCAAACTGTCTATCTCTAATATGTGAGACTTACCAAGATTCCTGGGATGATGGTTGCAACGAGCCTCGGTAGCGCAGTAGGTAGCGCGTAAGTCTCATAATCCTAAGGTCGTGAGTTCGATCCTCACCCGGGGCATTTAATTTGCTGTACATCACGGCTGAATTAACGGCGTTGCTATTGCTAGCGAACGAACTTAATTGTCGTTTGTTATCCACAAGGAGTCCACGCCTCAGCGTCACAATGTTTACTTCCAATTATGGCAAGGTACAACTTTGATCATTCTCCTCCCCTGTTATGAGTGAAATATGATGCAAACAGCAATGAATAGACAGTTTCGAGCTGTGCGCCATGCCAGTCTGCACGCGCAAAAATGCTCGCAAACAGATAACAACACTGAGTCCGGATTGAGCACGAAATGCGAGAAGAGAGGGAGTAAATCTCACGTTTCTCGAGCAAATCCGGTGTGGTCTAGTGGCTAGGATACCTGGCTTTCACCCAGGAGGCCCGGGTTCGATTCCCGGTACCGGAAGGGAAGTTTTTGCGCACACGACCCTCCATCTTTTGGCCTTCCAACCTTCGTTTGTCGCCCACCTTCCGGAGCTTCAGCCGAACGTAATCGGGGGAAGCAGGCACAGGATGCAATTACTGTCAGCACCGGGATAAAGGGAGAAGAGGCACTGGTCCGCTGTTGGGGTGCTACCAGCGTCAGTGGGAAGTCGGTGAAGTCGCCAGTTGCGCCAGAAGCCAGCAATTACCGTAGTACGCCTACACACGCGTTCCAGTTATTCACATTGCTTGCAGTCGCTCCATGCACAACAAGCGTGAGCCCGGATAGCTCAGTCGGTAGAGCATTAGGCTTTTAACCTAAGGGTCCAGGGTTCGAATCCCTGTTCGGGCGAAGATTTTAACGCTTCCGTAATGGCTCGTCTCGTAGCGCTGGTAGCCCTGCCGTAATCAGTGCACCGAGTTCGTTTCCTGTCAACATTCTGCGCAGACCGGTTGCATTTTTCACGATTCGAGGGAAGCTTTAGCTACGAGCAGTCGAGGCCGAGTGGTTAAGGCGTCTGACTAGAAATCAGATTCCCTCTGGGAGCGTAGGTTCGAGTCCTACCGACTGCGTCGGTTTTTTTTATTTTTTGTTTCAGAAGAGAGAGCAGAAAATTTCGCAGTTTGCCTGTCGTTTTGGTACCTCGCTACACCTCACCTCTCACAGTCGTTTATAGCGCCTGTCCTTTTGATAAGGGCGAATTCCAAGCGTCAGCTTTCGCGTCAGCCGAGCAAAGTCGGGACAAGTCGGGACATACTACAGGATGGCCTGCGTGGAGCGACGACGGAAAGAAAACGTTAATTCAACAGCACGTGGCTCACATACTCATACGCATAGATTTGCGCCCGTTGCGGTGGCCGGGAATCGAACGCGGCTCAACTGCTCGGAAGGCAACTATGCTCACCATTACACTACCACCGCACAGCCGCTGCTCGCAACGCCGCGCTGTGTCGGCTTCCCGCCCGCCGGCAGTGGCCCACGGTGATAGTAGCTGTAGGCGCTTTACGAGGTAGGAGGGTGCATTCGGGCAGCGCCTCCACGCACGCTGCGTCTTTGGGCAAGGCTCGTCGCCGCGGCCGCAACGTTACTCACGCAATAGTGACGAGCGGTCGCTTTGAGGCAGTGTAGTGGGGGACTCCGCGTGTGTAGCACTTTTTTCGGTTGTATCCGACGTCGCTGGGTGGCAATCCCACTTTCCCTGCAGACAGCTGCTCGGGAATATGCTCGGGAAGCACGGACGTCATCGGACGTCCGCCCCCAACAAATGCAACTAACAAAATGAGAACAACAACTAAAAAAGTGGTAGGTTGTTCGACTACCACGCGGGCGGCCCGGCTTCGATTCCCGGCCGATGCATCGTTTTGCTGTTCTCGCTATAGTGCTGCCGCGCCGATTGCTCGCTTGAGGTGCGCCAGCCTCAGGAATGTATAGCAGGATTCGCTGTGAGAAGAACCAAACATGCAGCACGCAAGAGACCCTACTTGGACGGCCGCGTGCTGTTACTGAACTCCAGCGTCGGCCTGGCCCTACAGGCCGCTGTGTTCAGGTGCCGCAAGGGCGATGTACTGTAACCTCAGGCAGTGCTGCTTTCCGTCGTTAAAAAAGCTGCGGCAGCAGTTTACTCTAGCAAGTCGGGAAAGCACGCGTAGCGACACAACAGATTCCTGAGAAAGCGCAAACTGTCTATCTCTAATATGTGAGACTTACCAAGATTCCTGGGATGATGGTTGCAACGAGCCTCGGTAGCGCAGTAGGTAGCGCGTAAGTCTCATAATCCTAAGGTCGTGAGTTCGATCCTCACCCGGGGCATTTAATTTGCTGTACATCACGGCTGAATTAACGGCGTTGCTATTGCTAGCGAACGAACTTAATTGTCGTTTGTTATCCACAAGGAGTCCACGCCTCAGCGTCACAATGTTTACTTCCAATTATGGCAAGGTACAACTTTGATCATTCTCCTCCCCTGTTATGAGTGAAATATGATGCAAACAGCAATGAATAGACAGTTTCGAGCTGTGCGCCATGCCAGTCTGCACGCGCAAAAATGCTCGCAAACAGATAACAACACTGAGTCCGGATTGAGCACGAAATGCGAGAAGAGAGGGAGTAAATCTCACGTTTCTCGAGCAAATCCGGTGTGGTCTAGTGGCTAGGATACCTGGCTTTCACCCAGGAGGCCCGGGTTCGATTCCCGGTACCGGAAGGGAAGTTTTTGCGCACACGACCCTCCATCTTTTGGCCTTCCAACCTTCGTTTGTCGCCCACCTTCCGGAGCTTCAGCCGAACGTAATCGGGGGAAGCAGGCACAGGATGCAATTACTGTCAGCACCGGGATAAAGGGAGAAGAGGCACTGGTCCGCTGTTGGGGTGCTACCAGCGTCAGTGGGAAGTCGGTGAAGTCGCCAGTTGCGCCAGAAGCCAGCAATTACCGTAGTACGCCTACACACGCGTTCCAGTTATTCACATTGCTTGCAGTCGCTCCATGCACAACAAGCGTGAGCCCGGATAGCTCAGTCGGTAGAGCATTAGGCTTTTAACCTAAGGGTCCAGGGTTCGAATCCCTGTTCGGGCGAAGATTTTAACGCTTCCGTAATGGCTCGTCTCGTAGCGCTGGTAGCCCTGCCGTAATCAGTGCACCGAGTTCGTTTCCTGTCAACATTCTGCGCAGACCGGTTGCATTTTTCACGATTCGAGGGAAGCTTAGGCTACGAGCAGTCGAGGCCGAGTGGTTAAGGCGTCTGACTAGAAATCAGATTCCCTCTGGGAGCGTAGGTTCGAGTCCTACCGACTGCGTCGGTTTTTTTTATTTTTTGTTTCAGAAGAGAGAGCAGAAAATTTCGCAGTTTGCCTGTCGTTTTGGTACCTCGCTACACCTCACCTCTCACAGTCGTTTATAGCGCCTGTCCTTTTGATAAGGGCGAATTCCAAGCGTCAGCTTTCGCGTCAGCCGAGCAAAGTCGGGACAAGTCGGGACATACTACAGGATGGCCTGCGTGGAGCGACGACGGAAAGAAAACGTTAATTCAACAGCACGTGGCTCACATACTCATACGCATAGATTTGCGCCCGTTGCGGTGGCCGGGAATCGAACGCGGCTCAACTGCTCGGAAGGCAACTATGCTCACCATTACACTACCACCGCACAGCCGCTGCTCGCAACGCCGCGCTGTGTCGGCTTCCCGCCCGCCGGCAGTGGCCCACGGTGATAGTAGCTGTAGGCGCTTTACGAGGTAGGAGGGTGCATTCGGGCAGCGCCTCCACGCACGCTGCGTCTTTGGGCAAGGCTCGTCGCCGCGGCCGCAACGTTACTCACGCAATAGTGACGAGCGGTCGCTTTGAGGCAGTGTAGTGGGGGACTCCGCGTGTGTAGCACTTTTTTCGGTTGTATCCGACGTCGCTGGGTGGCAATCCCACTTTCCCTGCAGACAGCTGCTCGGGAATATGCTCGGGAAGCACGGACGTCATCGGACGTCCGCCCCCAACAAATGCAACTAACAAAATGAGAACAACAACTAAAAAAGTGGTAGGTTGTTCGACTACCACGCGGGCGGCCCGGCTTCGATTCCCGGCCGATGCATCGTTTTGCTGTTCTCGCAATAGTGCTGCCGCGCCGATTGCTCGCTTGAGGTGCGCCAGCCTCAGGAATGTATAGCAGGATTCGCTGTGAGAAGAACCAAACATGCAGCACGCAAGAGACCCTACTTGGACGGCCGCGTGCTGTTACTGAACTCCAGCGTCGGCCTGGCCCTACAGGCCGCTGTGTTCAGGTGCCGCAAGGGCGATGTACTGTAACCTCAGGCAGTGCTGCTTTCCGTCGTTAAAAAAGCTGCGGCAGCAGTTTACTCTAGCAAGTCGGGAAAGCACGCGTAGCGACACAACAGATTCCTGAGAAAGCGCAAACTGTCTATCTCTAATATGTGAGACTTACCAAGATTCCTGGGATGATGGTTGCAACGAGCCTCGGTAGCGCAGTAGGTAGCGCGTAAGTCTCATAATCCTAAGGTCGTGAGTTCGATCCTCACCCGGGGCATTTAATTTGCTGTACATCACGGCTGAATTAACGGCGTTGCTATTGCTAGCGAACGAACTTAATTGTCGTTTGTTATCCACAAGGAGTCCACGCCTCAGCGTCACAATGTTTACTTCCAATTATGGCAAGGTACAACTTTGATCATTCTCCTCCCCTGTTATGAGTGAAATATGATGCAAACAGCAATGAATAGACAGTTTCGAGCTGTGCGCCATGCCAGTCTGCACGCGCAAAAATGCTCGCAAACAGATAACAACACTGAGTCCGGATTGAGCACGAAATGCGAGAAGAGAGGGAGTAAATCTCACGTTTCTCGAGCAAATCCGGTGTGGTCTAGTGGCTAGGATACCTGGCTTTCACCCAGGAGGCCCGGGTTCGATTCCCGGTACCGGAAGGGAAGTTTTTGCGCACACGACCCTCCATCTTTTGGCCTTCCAACCTTCGTTTGTCGCCCACCTTCCGGAGCTTCAGCCGAACGTAATCGGGGGAAGCAGGCACAGGATGCAATTACTGTCAGCACCGGGATAAAGGGAGAAGAGGCACTGGTCCGCTGTTGGGGTGCTACCAGCGTCAGTGGGAAGTCGGTGAAGTCGCCAGTTGCGCCAGAAGCCAGCAATTACCGTAGTACGCCTACACACGCGTTCCAGTTATTCACATTGCTTGCAGTCGCTCCATGCACAACAAGCGTGAGCCCGGATAGCTCAGTCGGTAGAGCATTAGGCTTTTAACCTAAGGGTCCAGGGTTCGAATCCCTGTTCGGGCGAAGATTTTAACGCTTCCGTAATGGCTCGTCTCGTAGCGCTGGTAGCCCTGCCGTAATCAGTGCACCGAGTTCGTTTCCTGTCAACATTCTGCGCAGACCGGTTGCATTTTTCACGATTCGAGGGAAGCTTTAGCTACGAGCAGTCGTGGCCGATTGGTTAAGGCGTCTGACTAGAAATCAGATTCCCTCTGGGAGCGTAGGTTCGAGTCCTACAGACTGCGTCGGTTTTTTTTATTTTTTGTTTCAGAAGAGAGAGCAGAAAATTTCGCAGTTTGCCTGTCGTTTTGGTACCTCGCTACACCTCACCTCTCACAGTCGTTTATAGCGCCTGCCCTTTTGATAAGGGCGAATTCCAAGCGTCAGCTTTCGCGTCAGCCGAGCAAAGTCGGGACAAGTCGGGACATACTACAGGATGGCCTGCGTGGAGCGACGACGGAAAGAAAACGTTAATTCAACAGCACGTGGCTCACATACTCATACGCATAGATTTGCGCCCGTTGCGGTGGCCGGGAATCGAACGCGGCTCAACTGCTCGGAAGGCAACTATGCTCACCATTACACTACCACCGCACAGCCGCTGCTCGCAACGCCGCGCTGTGTCGGCTTCCCGCCCGCCGGCAGTGGCCCACGGTGATAGTAGCTGTAGGCGCTTTACGAGGTAGGAGGGTGCATTCGGGCAGCGCCTCCACGCACGCTGCGTCTTTGGGCAAGGCTCGTCGCCGCGGCCGCAACGTTACTCACGCAATAGTGACGAGCGGTCGCTTTGAGGCAGTGTAGTGGGGGACTCCGCGTGTGTAGCACTTTTTTCGGTTGTATCCGACGTCGCTGGGTGGCAATCCCACTTTCCCTGCAGACAGCTGCTCGGGAATATGCTCGGGAAGCACGGACGTCATCGGACGTCCGCCCCCAACAAATGCAACTAACAAAATGAGAACAACAACTAAAAAAGTGGTAGGTTGTTCGACTACCACGCGGGCGGCCCGGCTTCGATTCCCGGCCGATGCATCGTTTTGCTGTTCTCGCAATAGTGCTGCCGCGCCGATTGCTCGCTTGAGGTGCGCCAGCCTCAGGAATGTATAGCAGGATTCGCTGTGAGAAGAACCAAACATGCAGCACGCAAGAGACCCTACTTGGACGGCCGCGTGCTGTTACTGAACTCCAGCGTCGGCCTGGCCCTACAGGCCGCTGTGTTCAGGTGCCGCAAGGGCGATGTACTGTAACCTCAGGCAGTGCTGCTTTCCGTCGTTAAAAAAGCTGCGGCAGCAGTTTACTCTAGCAAGTCGGGAAAGCACGCGTAGCGACACAACAGATTCCTGAGAAAGCGCAAACTGTCTATCTCTAATATGTGAGACTTACCAAGATTCCTGGGATGATGGTTGCAACGAGCCTCGGTAGCGCAGTAGGTAGCGCGTAAGTCTCATAATCCTAAGGTCGTGAGTTCGATCCTCACCCGGGGCATTTAATTTGCTGTACATCACGGCTGAATTAACGGCGTTGCTATTGCTAGCGAACGAACTTAATTGTCGTTTGTTATCCACAAGGAGTCCACGCCTCAGCGTCACAATGTTTACTTCCAATTATGGCAAGGTACAACTTTGATCATTCTCCTCCCCTGTTATGAGTGAAATATGATGCAAACAGCAATGAATAGACAGTTTCGAGCTGTGCGCCATGCCAGTCTGCACGCGCAAAAATGCTCGCAAACAGATAACAACACTGAGTCCGGATTGAGCACGAAATGCGAGAAGAGAGGGAGTAAATCTCACGTTTCTCGAGCAAATCCGGTGTGGTCTAGTGGCTAGGATACCTGGCTTTCACCCAGGAGGCCCGGGTTCGATTCCCGGTACCGGAAGGGAAGTTTTTGCGCACACGACCCTCCATCTTTTGGCCTTCCAACCTTCGTTTGTCGCCCACCTTCCGGAGCTTCAGCCGAACGTAATCGGGGGAAGCAGGCACAGGATGCAATTACTGTCAGCACCGGGATAAAGGGAGAAGAGGCACTGGTCCGCTGTTGGGGTGCTACCAGCGTCAGTGGGAAGTCGGTGAAGTCGCCAGTTGCGCCAGAAGCCAGCAATTACCGTAGTACGCCTACACACGCGTTCCAGTTATTCACATTGCTTGCAGTCGCTCCATGCACAACAAGCGTGAGCCCGGATAGCTCAGTCGGTAGAGCATTAGGCTTTTAACCTAAGGGTCCAGGGTTCGAATCCCTGTTCGGGCGAAGATTTTAACGCTTCCGTAATGGCTCGTCTCGTAGCGCTGGTAGCCCTGCCGTAATCAGTGCACCGAGTTCGTTTCCTGTCAACATTCTGCGCAGACCGGTTGCATTTTTCACGATTCGAGGGAAGCTTTAGCTACGAGCAGTCGTGGCCGATTGGTTAAGGCGTCTGACTAGAAATCAGATTCCCTCTGGGAGCGTAGGTTCGAGTCCTACAGACTGCGTCGGTTTTTTTTATTTTTTGTTTCAGAAGAGAGAGCAGAAAATTTCGCAGTTTGCCTGTCGTTTTGGTACCTCGCTACACCTCACCTCTCACAGTCGTTTATAGCGCCTGCCCTTTTGATAAGGGCGAATTCCAAGCGTCAGCTTTCGCGTCAGCCGAGCAAAGTCGGGACAAGTCGGGACATACTACAGGATGGCCTGCGTGGAGCGACGACGGAAAGAAAACGTTAATTCAACAGCACGTGGCTCACATACTCATACGCATAGATTTGCGCCCGTTGCGGTGGCCGGGAATCGAACGCGGCTCAACTGCTCGGAAGGCAACTATGCTCACCATTACACTACCACCGCACAGCCGCTGCTCGCAACGCCGCGCTGTGTCGGCTTCCCGCCCGCCGGCAGTGGCCCACGGTGATAGTAGCTGTAGGCGCTTTACGAGGTAGGAGGGTGCATTCGGGCAGCGCCTCCACGCACGCTGCGTCTTTGGGCAAGGCTCGTCGCCGCGGCCGCAACGTTACTCACGCAATAGTGACGAGCGGTCGCTTTGAGGCAGTGTAGTGGGGGACTCCGCGTGTGTAGCACTTTTTTCGGTTGTATCCGACGTCGCTGGGTGGCAATCCCACTTTCCCTGCAGACAGCTGCTCGGGAATATGCTCGGGAAGCACGGACGTCATCGGACGTCCGCCCCCAACAAATGCAACTAACAAAATGAGAACAACAACTAAAAAAGTGGTAGGTTGTTCGACTACCACGCGGGCGGCCCGGCTTCGATTCCCGGCCGATGCATCGTTTTGCTGTTCTCGCAATAGTGCTGCCGCGCCGATTGCTCGCTTGAGGTGCGCCAGCCTCAGGAATGTATAGCAGGATTCGCTGTGAGAAGAACCAAACATGCAGCACGCAAGAGACCCTACTTGGACGGCCGCGTGCTGTTACTGAACTCCAGCGTCGGCCTGGCCCTACAGGCCGCTGTGTTCAGGTGCCGCAAGGGCGATGTACTGTAACCTCAGGCAGTGCTGCTTTCCGTCGTTAAAAAAGCTGCGGCAGCAGTTTACTCTAGCAAGTCGGGAAAGCACGCGTAGCGACACAACAGATTCCTGAGAAAGCGCAAACTGCCTATCTCTAATATGTGAGACTTACCAAGATTCCTGGGATGACGGTTGCAACGAGCCTCGGTAGCGCAGTAGGTAGCGCGTAAGTCTCATAATCCTAAGGTCGTGAGTTCGATCCTCACCCGGGGCATTTAATTTGCTGTACATCACGGCTGAATTAACGGCGTTGCTATTGCTAGCGAACGAACTTAATTGTCGTTTGTTATCCACAAGGAGTCCACGCCTCAGCGTCACAATGTTTACTTCCAATTATGGCAAGGTACAACTTTGATCATTCTCCTCCCCTGTTATGAGTGAAATATGATGCAAACAGCAATGAATAGACAGTTTCGAGCTGTGCGCCATGCCAGTCTGCACGCGCAAAAATGCTCGCAAACAGATAACAACACTGAGTCCGGATTGAGCACGAAATGCGAGAAGAGAGGGAGTAAATCTCACGTTTCTCGAGCAAATCCGGTGTGGTCTAGTGGCTAGGATACCTGGCTGTCACCCAGGAGGTTTCGATTCCCGG
Organism: Schistocerca cancellata; assembly: GCF_023864275.1. Lineage (NCBI taxonomy): Eukaryota > Metazoa > Arthropoda > Insecta > Orthoptera > Acrididae > Schistocerca > Schistocerca cancellata. Next base: position 162,906 of record NW_026046608.1, read on the forward strand.
TACCGGAAGGGAAGTTTTTGCGCACACGACCCTCCATCTTTTGGCCTTCCAACCTTCGTTTGTCGCCCACCTTCCGGAGCTTCAGCCGAACGTAATCGGGGGAAGCAGGCACAGGATGCAATTACTGTCAGCACCGGGATAAAGGGAGAAGAGGCACTGGTCCGCTGTTGGGGTGCTACCAGCGTCAGTGGGAAGTCGGTGAAGTCGCCAGTTGCGCCAGAAGCCAGCAATTACCGTAGTACGCCTACACACGCGTTCCAGTTATTCACATTGCTTGCAGTCGCTCCATGCACAACAAGCGTGAGCCCGGATAGCTCAGTCGGTAGAGCATTAGGCTTTTAACCTAAGGGTCCAGGGTTCGAATCCCTGTTCGGGCGAAGATTTTAACGCTTCCGTAATGGCTCGTCTCGTAGCGCTGGTAGCCCTGCCGTAATCAGTGCACCGAGTTCGTTTCCTGTCAACATTCTGCGCAGACCGGTTGCATTTTTCACGATTCGAGGGAAGCTTTAGCTACGAGCAGTCGTGGCCGAGTGGTTAAGGCGTCTGACTAGAAATCAGATTCCCTCTGGGAGCGTAGGTTCGAGTCCTACCGACTGCGTCGGTTTTTTTTATTTTTTGTTTCAGAAGAGAGAGCAGAAAATTTCGCAGTTTGCCTGTCGTTTTGGTACCTCGCTACACCTCACCTCTCACAGTCGTTTATAGCGCCTGTCCTTTTGATAAGGGCGAATTCCAAGCGTCAGCTTTCGCGTCAGCCGAGCAAAGTCGGGACAAGTCGGGACATACTACAGGATGGCCTGCGTGGAGCGACGACGGAAAGAAAACGTTAATTCAACAGCACGTGGCTCACATACTCATACGCATAGATTTGCGCCCGTTGCGGTGGCCGGGAATCGAACGCGGCTCAACTGCTCGGAAGGCAACTATGCTCACCATTACACTACCACCGCACAGCCGCTGCTCGCAACGCCGCGCTGTGTCGGCTTCCCGCCCGCCGGCAGTGGCCCACGGTGATAGTAGCTGTAGGCGCTTTACGAGGTAGGAGGGTGCATTCGGGCAGCGCCTCCACGCACGCTGCGTCTTTGGGCAAGGCTCGTCGCCGCGGCCGCAACGTTACTCACGCAATAGTGACGAGCGGTCGCTTTGAGGCAGTGTAGTGGGGGACTCCGCGTGTGTAGCACTTTTTTCGGTTGTATCCGACGTCGCTGGGTGGCAATCCCACTTTCCCTGCAGACAGCTGCTCGGGAATATGCTCGGGAAGCACGGACGTCATCGGACGTCCGCCCCCAACAAATGCAACTAACAAAATGAGAACAACAACTAAAAAAGTGGTAGGTTGTTCGACTACCACGCGGGCGGCCCGGCTTCGATTCCCGGCCGATGCATCGTTTTGCTGTTCTCGCAATAGTGCTGCCGCGCCGATTGCTCGCTTGAGGTGCGCCAGCCTCAGGAATGTATAGCAGGATTCGCTGTGAGAAGAACCAAACATGCAGCACGCAAGAGACCCTACTTGGACGGCCGCGTGCTGTTACTGAACTCCAGCGTCGGCCTGGCCCTACAGGCCGCTGTGTTCAGGTGCCGCAAGGGCGATGTACTGTAACCTCAGGCAGTGCTGCTTTCCGTCGTTAAAAAAGCTGCGGCAGCAGTTTACTCTAGCAAGTCGGGAAAGCACGCGTAGCGACACAACAGATTCCTGAGAAAGCGCAAACTGTCTATCTCTAATATGTGAGACTTACCAAGATTCCTGGGATGATGGTTGCAACGAGCCTCGGTAGCGCAGTAGGTAGCGCGTAAGTCTCATAATCCTAAGGTCGTGAGTTCGATCCTCACCCGGGGCATTTAATTTGCTGTACATCACGGCTGAATTAACGGCGTTGCTATTGCTAGCGAACGAACTTAATTGTCGTTTGTTATCCACAAGGAGTCCACGCCTCAGCGTCACAATGTTTACTTCCAATTATGGCAAGGTACAACTTTGATCATTCTCCTCCCCTGTTATGAGTGAAATATGATGCAAACAGCAATGAATAGACAGTTTCGAGCTGTGCGCCATGCCAGTCTGCACGCGCAAAAATGCTCGCAAACAGATAACAACACTGAGTCCGGATTGAGCACGAAATGCGAGAAGAGAGGGAGTAAATCTCACGTTTCTCGAGCAAATCCGGTGTGGTCTAGTGGCTAGGATACCTGGCTTTCACCCAGGAGGCCCGGGTTCGATTCCCGGTACCGGAAGGGAAGTTTTTGCGCACACGACCCTCCATCTTTTGGCCTTCCAACCTTCGTTTGTCGCCCACCTTCCGGAGCTTCAGCCGAACGTAATCGGGGGAAGCAGGCACAGGATGCAATTACTGTCAGCACCGGGATAAAGGGAGAAGAGGCACTGGTCCGCTGTTGGGGTGCTACCAGCGTCAGTGGGAAGTCGGTGAAGTCGCCAGTTGCGCCAGAAGCCAGCAATTACCGTAGTACGCCTACACACGCGTTCCAGTTATTCACATTGCTTGCAGTCGCTCCATGCACAACAAGCGTGAGCCCGGATAGCTCAGTCGGTAGAGCATTAGGCTTTTAACCTAAGGGTCCAGGGTTCGAATCCCTGTTCGGGCGAAGATTTTAACGCTTCCGTAATGGCTCGTCTCGTAGCGCTGGTAGCCCTGCCGTAATCAGTGCACCGAGTTCGTTTCCTGTCAACATTCTGCGCAGACCGGTTGCATTTTTCACGATTCGAGGGAAGCTTTAGCTACGAGCAGTCGTGGCCGATTGGTTAAGGCGTCTGACTAGAAATCAGATTCCCTCTGGGAGCGTAGGTTCGAGTCCTACAGACTGCGTCGGTTTTTTTTATTTTTTGTTTCAGAAGAGAGAGCAGAAAATTTCGCAGTTTGCCTGTCGTTTTGGTACCTCGCTACACCTCACCTCTCACAGTCGTTTATAGCGCCTGTCCTTTTGATAAGGGCGAATTCCAAGCGTCAGCTTTCGCGTCAGCCGAGCAAAGTCGGGACAAGTCGGGACATACTACAGGATGGCCTGCGTGGAGCGACGACGGAAAGAAAACGTTAATTCAACAGCACGTGGCTCACATACTCATACGCATAGATTTGCGCCCGTTGCGGTGGCCGGGAATCGAACGCGGCTCAACTGCTCGGAAGGCAACTATGCTCACCATTACACTACCACCGCACAGCCGCTGCTCGCAACGCCGCGCTGTGTCGGCTTCCCGCCCGCCGGCAGTGGCCCACGGTGATAGTAGCTGTAGGCGCTTTACGAGGTAGGAGGGTGCATTCGGGCAGCGCCTCCACGCACGCTGCGTCTTTGGGCAAGGCTCGTCGCCGCGGCCGCAACGTTACTCACGCAATAGTGACGAGCGGTCGCTTTGAGGCAGTGTAGTGGGGGACTCCGCGTGTGTAGCACTTTTTTCGGTTGTATCCGACGTCGCTGGGTGGCAATCCCACTTTCCCTGCAGACAGCTGCTCGGGAATATGCTCGGGAAGCACGGACGTCATCGGACGTCCGCCCCCAACAAATGCAACTAACAAAATGAGAACAACAACTAAAAAAGTGGTAGGTTGTTCGACTACCACGCGGGCGGCCCGGCTTCGATTCCCGGCCGATGCATCGTTTTGCTGTTCTCGCAATAGTGCTGCCGCGCCGATTGCTCGCTTGAGGTGCGCCAGCCTCAGGAATGTATAGCAGGATTCGCTGTGAGAAGAACCAAACATGCAGCACGCAAGAGACCCTACTTGGACGGCCGCGTGCTGTTACTGAACTCCAGCGTCGGCCTGGCCCTACAGGCCGCTGTGTTCAGGTGCCGCAAGGGCGATGTACTGTAACCTCAGGCAGTGCTGCTTTCCGTCGTTAAAAAAGCTGCGGCAGCAGTTTACTCTAGCAAGTCGGGAAAGCACGCGTAGCGACACAACAGATTCCTGAGAAAGCGCAAACTGCCTATCTCTAATATGTGAGACTTACCAAGATTCCTGGGATGACGGTTGCAACGAGCCTCGGTAGCGCAGTAGGTAGCGCGTAAGTCTCATAATCCTAAGGTCGTGAGTTCGATCCTCACCCGGGGCATTTAATTTGCTGTACATCACGGCTGAATTAACGGCGTTGCTATTGCTAGCGAACGAACTTAATTGTCGTTTGTTATCCACAAGGAGTCCACGCCTCAGCGTCACAATGTTTACTTCCAATTATGGCAAGGTACAACTTTGATCATTCTCCTCCCCTGTTATGAGTGAAATATGATGCAAACAGCAATGAATAGACAGTTTCGAGCTGTGCGCCATGCCAGTCTGCACGCGCAAAAATGCTCGCAAACAGATAACAACACTGAGTCCGGATTGAGCACGAAATGCGAGAAGAGAGGGAGTAAATCTCACGTTTCTCGAGCAAATCCGGTGTGGTCTAGTGGCTAGGATACCTGGCTTTCACCCAGGAGGTTTCGATTCCCGGTACCGGAAGGGAAGTTTTTGCGCACACGACCCTCCATCTTTTGGCCTTCCAACCTTCGTTTGTCGCCCACCTTCCGGAGCTTCAGCCGAACGTAATCGGGGGAAGCAGGCACAGGATGCAATTACTGTCAGCACCGGGATAAAGGGAGAAGAGGCACTGGTCCGCTGTTGGGGTGCTACCAGCGTCAGTGGGAAGTCGGTGAAGTCGCCAGTTGCGCCAGAAGCCAGCAATTACCGTAGTACGCCTACACACGCGTTCCAGTTATTCACATTGCTTGCAGTCGCTCCATGCACAACAAGCGTGAGCCCGGATAGCTCAGTCGGTAGAGCATTAGGCTTTTAACCTAAGGGTCCAGGGTTCGAATCCCTGTTCGGGCGAAGATTTTAACGCTTCCGTAATGGCTCGTCTCGTAGCGCTGGTAGCCCTGCCGTAATCAGTGCACCGAGTTCGTTTCCTGTCAACATTCTGCGCAGACCGGTTGCATTTTTCACGATTCGAGGGAAGCTTTAGCTACGAGCAGTCGTGGCCGAGTGGTTAAGGCGTCTGACTAGAAATCAGATTCCCTCTGGGAGCGTAGGTTCGAGTCCTACCGACTGCGTCGGTTTTTTTTATTTTTTGTTTCAGAAGAGAGAGCAGAAAATTTCGCAGTTTGCCTGTCGTTTTGGTACCTCGCTACACCTCACCTCTCACAGTCGTTTATAGCGCCTGTCCTTTTGATAAGGGCGAATTCCAAGCGTCAGCTTTCGCGTCAGCCGAGCAAAGTCGGGACAAGTCGGGACATACTACAGGATGGCCTGCGTGGAGCGACGACGGAAAGAAAACGTTAATTCAACAGCACGTGGCTCACATACTCATACGCATAGATTTGCGCCCGTTGCGGTGGCCGGGAATCGAACGCGGCTCAACTGCTCGGAAGGCAACTATGCTCACCATTACACTACCACCGCACAGCCGCTGCTCGCAACGCCGCGCTGTGTCGGCTTCCCGCCCGCCGGCAGTGGCCCACGGTGATAGTAGCTGTAGGCGCTTTACGAGGTAGGAGGGTGCATTCGGGCAGCGCCTCCACGCACGCTGCGTCTTTGGGCAAGGCTCGTCGCCGCGGCCGCAACGTTACTCACGCAATAGTGACGAGCGGTCGCTTTGAGGCAGTGTAGTGGGGGACTCCGCGTGTGTAGCACTTTTTTCGGTTGTATCCGACGTCGCTGGGTGGCAATCCCACTTTCCCTGCAGACAGCTGCTCGGGAATATGCTCGGGAAGCACGGACGTCATCGGACGTCCGCCCCCAACAAATGCAACTAACAAAATGAGAACAACAACTAAAAAAGTGGTAGGTTGTTCGACTACCACGCGGGCGGCCCGGCTTCGATTCCCGGCCGATGCATCGTTTTGCTGTTCTCGCAATAGTGCTGCCGCGCCGATTGCTCGCTTGAGGTGCGCCAGCCTCAGGAATGTATAGCAGGATTCGCTGTGAGAAGAACCAAACATGCAGCACGCAAGAGACCCTACTTGGACGGCCGCGTGCTGTTACTGAACTCCAGCGTCGGCCTGGCCCTACAGGCCGCTGTGTTCAGGTGCCGCAAGGGCGATGTACTGTAACCTCAGGCAGTGCTGCTTTCCGTCGTTAAAAAAGCTGCGGCAGCAGTTTACTCTAGCAAGTCGGGAAAGCACGCGTAGCGACACAACAGATTCCTGAGAAAGCGCAAACTGTCTATCTCTAATATGTGAGACTTACCAAGATTCCTGGGATGATGGATGCAACGAGCCTCGGTAGCGCAGTAGGTAGCGCGTAAGTCTCATAATCCTAAGGTCGTGAGTTCGATCCTCACCCGGGGCATTTAATTTGCTGTACATCACGGCTGAATTAACGGCGTTGCTATTGCTAGCGAACGAACTTAATTGTCGTTTGTTATCCACAAGGAGTCCACGCCTCAGCGTCACAATGTTTACTTCCAATTATGGCAAGGTACAACTTTGATCATTCTCCTCCCCTGTTATGAGTGAAATATGATGCAAACAGCAATGAATAGACAGTTTCGAGCTGTGCGCCATGCCAGTCTGCACGCGCAAAAATGCTCGCAAACAGATAACAACACTGAGTCCGGATTGAGCACGAAATGCGAGAAGAGAGGGAGTAAATCTCACGTTTCTCGAGCAAATCCGGTGTGGTCTAGTGGCTAGGATACCTGGCTTTCACCCAGGAGGCCCGGGTTCGATTCCCGGTACCGGAAGGGAAGTTTTTGCGCACACGACCCTCCATCTTTTGGCCTTCCAACCTTCGTTTGTCGCCCACCTTCCGGAGCTTCAGCCGAACGTAATCGGGGGAAGCAGGCACAGGATGCAATTACTGTCAGCACCGGGATAAAGGGAGAAGAGGCACTGGTCCGCTGTTGGGGTGCTACCAGCGTCAGTGGGAAGTCGGTGAAGTCGCCAGTTGCGCCAGAAGCCAGCAATTACCGTAGTACGCCTACACACGCGTTCCAGTTATTCACATTGCTTGCAGTCGCTCCATGCACAACAAGCGTGAGCCCGGATAGCTCAGTCGGTAGAGCATTAGGCTTTTAACCTAAGGGTCCAGGGTTCGAATCCCTGTTCGGGCGAAGATTTTAACGCTTCCGTAATGGCTCGTCTCGTAGCGCTGGTAGCCCTGCCGTAATCAGTGCACCGAGTTCGTTTCCTGTCAACATTCTGCGCAGACCGGTTGCATTTTTCACGATTCGAGGGAAGCTTTAGCTACGAGCAGTCGTGGCCGAGTGGTTAAGGCGTCTGACTAGAAATCAGATTCCCTCTGGGAGCGTAGGTTCGAGTCCTACCGACTGCGTCGGTTTTTTTTATTTTTTGTTTCAGAAGAGAGAGCAGAAAATTTCGCAGTTTGCCTGTCGTTTTGGTACCTCGCTACACCTCACCTCTCACAGTCGTTTATAGCGCCTGTCCTTTTGATAAGGGCGAATTCCAAGCGTCAGCTTTCGCGTCAGCCGAGCAAAGTCGGGACAAGTCGGGACATACTACAGGATGGCCTGCGTGGAGCGACGACGGAAAGAAAACGTTAATTCAACAGCACGTGGCTCACATACTCATACGCATAGATTTGCGCCCGTTGCGGTGGCCGGGAATCGAACGCGGCTCAACTGCTCGGAAGGCAACTATGCTCACCATTACACTACCACCGCACAGCCGCTGCTCGCAACGCCGCGCTGTGTCGGCTTCCCGCCCGCCGGCAGTGGCCCACGGTGATAGTAGCTGTAGGCGCTTTACGAGGTAGGAGGGTGCATTCGGGCAGCGCCTCCACGCACGCTGCGTCTTTGGGCAAGGCTCGTCGCCGCGGCCGCAACGTTACTCACGCAATAGTGACGAGCGGTCGCTTTGAGGCAGTGTAGTGGGGGACTCCGCGTGTGTAGCACTTTTTTCGGTTGTATCCGACGTCGCTGGGTGGCAATCCCACTTTCCCTGCAGACAGCTGCTCGGGAATATGCTCGGGAAGCACGGACGTCATCGGACGTCCGCCCCCAACAAATGCAACTAACAAAATGAGAACAACAACTAAAAAAGTGGTAGGTTGTTCGACTACCACGCGGGCGGCTCGGCTTCGATTCCCGGCCGATGCATCGTTTTGCTGTTCTCGCAATAGTGCTGCCGCGCCGATTGCTCGCTTGAGGTGCGCCAGCCTCAGGAATGTATAGCAGGATTCGCTGTGAGAAGAACCAAACATGCAGCACGCAAGAGACCCTACTTGGACGGCCGCGTGCTGTTACTGAACTCCAGCGTCGGCCTGGCCCTACAGGCCGCTGTGTTCAGGTGCCGCAAGGGCGATGTACTGTAACCTCAGGCAGTGCTGCTTTCCGTCGTTAAAAAAGCTGCGGCAGCAGTTTACTCTAGCAAGTCGGGAAAGCACGCGTAGCGACACAACAGATTCCTGAGAAAGCGCAAACTGTCTATCTCTAATATGTGAGACTTACCAAGATTCCTGGGATGATGGTTGCAACGAGCCTCGGTAGCGCAGTAGGTAGCGCGTAAGTCTCATAATCCTAAGGTCGTGAGTTCGATCCTCACCCGGGGCATTTAATTTGCTGTACATCACGGCTGAATTAACGGCGTTGCTATTGCTAGCGAACGAACTTAATTGTCGTTTGTTATCCACAAGGAGTCCACGCCTCAGCGTCACAATGTTTACTTCCAATTATGGCAAGGTACAACTTTGATCATTCTCCTCCCCTGTTATGAGTGAAATATGATGCAAACAGCAATGAATAGACAGTTTCGAGCTGTGCGCCATGCCAGTCTGCACGCGCAAAAATGCTCGCAAACAGAGAACAACACTGAGTCCGGATTGAGCACGAAATGCGAGAAGAGAGGGAGTAAATCTCACGTTTCTCGAGCAAATCCGGTGTGGTCTAGTGGCTAGGATACCTGGCTTTCACCCAGGAGGCCCGGGTTCGATTCCCGGTACCGGAAGGGAAGTTTTTGCGCACACGACCCTCCATCTTTTGGCCTTCCAACCTTCGTTTGTCGCCCACCTTCCGGAGCTTCAGCCGAACGTAATCGGGGGAAGCAGGCACAGGATGCAATTACTGTCAGCACCGGGATAAAGGGAGAAGAGGCACTGGTCCGCTGTTGGGGTGCTACCAGCGTCAGTGGGAAGTCGGTGAAGTCGCCAGTTGCGCCAGAAGCCAGCAATTACCGTAGTACGCCTACACACGCGTTCCAGTTATTCACATTGCTTGCAGTCGCTCCATGCACAACAAGCGTGAGCCCGGATAGCTCAGTCGGTAGAGCATTAGGCTTTTAACCTAAGGGTCCAGGGTTCGAATCCCTGTTCGGGCGAAGATTTTAACGCTTCCGTAATGGCTCGTCTCGTAGCGCTGGTAGCCCTGCCGTAATCAGTGCACCGAGTTCGTTTCCTGTCAACATTCTGCGCAGACCGGTTGCATTTTTCACGATTCGAGGGAAGCTTTAGCTACGAGCAGTCGTGGCCGAGTGGTTAAGGCGTCTGACTAGAAATCAGATTCCCTCTGGGAGCGTATGTTCGAGTCCTACCGACTGCGTCGGTTTTTTTTTATTTTTTGTTTCAGAAGAGAGAGCAGAAAATTTCGCAGTTTGCCTGTCGTTTTGGTACCTCGCTACACCTCACCTCTCACAGTCGTTTATAGCGCCTGTCCTTTTGATAAGGGCGAATTCCAAGCGTCAGCTTTCGCGTCAGCCGAGCAAAGTCGGGACAAGTCGGGACATACTACAGGATGGCCTGCGTGGAGCGACGACGGAAAGAAAACGTTAATTCAACAGCACGTGGCTCACATACTCATACGCATAGATTTGCGCCCGTTGCGGTGGCCGGGAATCGAACGCGGCTCAACTGCTCGGAAGGCAACTATGCTCACCATTACACTACCACCGCACAGCCGCTGCTCGCAACGCCGCGCTGTGTCGGCTTCCCGCCCGCCGGCAGTGGCCCACGGTGATAGTAGCTGTAGGCGCTTTACGAGGTAGGAGGGTGCATTCGGGCAGCGCCTCCACGCACGCTGCGTCTTTGGGCAAGGCTCGTCGCCGCGGCCGCAACGTTACTCACGCAATAGTGACGAGCGGTCGCTTTGAGGCAGTGTAGTGGGGGACTCCGCGTGTGTAGCACTTTTTTCGGTTGTATCCGACGTCGCTGGGTGGCAATCCCACTTTCCCTGCAGACAGCTGCTCGGGAATATGCTCGGGAAGCACGGACGTCATCGGACGTCCGCCCCCAACAAATGCAACTAACAAAATGAGAACAACAACTAAAAAAGTGGTAGGTTGTTCGACTACCACGCGGGCGGCCCGGCTTCGATTCCCGGCCGATGCATCGTTTTGCTGTTCTCGCAATAGTGCTGCCGCGCCGATTGCTCGCTTGAGGTGCGCCAGCCTCAGGAATGTATAGCAGGATTCGCTGTGAGAAGAACCAAACATGCAGCACGCAAGAGACCCTACTTGGACGGCCGCGTGCTGTTACTGAACTCCAGCGTCGGCCTGGCCCTACAGGCCGCTGTGTTCAGGTGCCGCAAGGGCGATGTACTGTAACCTCAGGCAGTGCTGCTTTCCGTCGTTAAAAAAGCTGCGGCAGCAGTTTACTCTAGCAAGTCGGGAAAGCACGCGTAGCGACACAACAGATTCCTGAGAAAGCGCAAACTGTCTATCTCTAATATGTGAGACTTACCAAGATTCCTGGGATGATGGTTGCAACGAGCCTCGGTAGCGCAGTAGGTAGCGCGTAAGTCTCATAATCCTAAGGTCGTGAGTTCGATCCTCACCCGGGGCATTTAATTTGCTGTACATCACGGCTGAATTAACGGCGTTGCTATTGCTAGCGAACGAACTTAATTGTCGTTTGTTATCCACAAGGAGTCCACGCCTCAGCGTCACAATGTTTACTTCCAATTATGGCAAGGTACAACTTTGATCATTCTCCTCCCCTGTTATGAGTGAAATATGATGCAAACAGCAATGAATAGACAGTTTCGAGCTGTGCGCCATGCCAGTCTGCACGCGCAAAAATGCTCGCAAACAGAGAACAACACTGAGTCCGGATTGAGCACGAAATGCGAGAAGAGAGGGAGTAAATCTCACGTTTCTCGAGCAAATCCGGTGTGGTCTAGTGGCTAGGATACCTGGCTTTCACCCAGGAGGCCCGGGTTCGATTCCCGGTACCGGAAGGGAAGTTTTTGCGCACACGACCCTCCATCTTTTGGCCTTCCAACCTTCGTTTGTCGCCCACCTTCCGGAGCTTCAGCCGAACGTAATCGGGGGAAGCAGGCACAGGATGCAATTACTGTCAGCACCGGGATAAAGGGAGAAGAGGCACTGGTCCGCTGTTGGGGTGCTACCAGCGTCAGTGGGAAGTCGGTGAAGTCGCCAGTTGCGCCAGAAGCCAGCAATTACCGTAGTACGCCTACACACGCGTTCCAGTTATTCACATTGCTTGCAGTCGCTCCATGCACAACAAGCGTGAGCCCGGATAGCTCAGTCGGTAGAGCATTGGGCTTTTAACCTAAGGGTCCAGGGTTCGAATCCCTGTTCGGGCGAAGATTTTAACGCTTCCGTAATGGCTCGTCTCGTAGCGCTGGTAGCCCTGCCGTAATCAGTGCACCGAGTTCGTTTCCTGTCAACATTCTGCGCAGACCGGTTGCATTTTTCACGATTCGAGGGAAGCTTTAGCTACGAGCAGTCGTGGCCGAGTGGTTAAGGCGTCTGACTAGAAATCAGATTCCCTCTGGGAGCGTAGGTTCGAGTCATACCGACTGCGTCGGTTTTTTTAATTTTTTGTTTCAGAAGAGAGAGCAGAAAATTTCGCAGTTTGCCTGTCGTTTTGGTACCTCGCTACACCTCACCTCTCACAGTCGTTTATAGCGCCTGTCCTTTTGATAAGGGCGAATTCCAAGCGTCAGCTTTCGCGTCAGCCGAGCAAAGTCGGGACAAGTCGGGACATACTACAGGATGGCCTGCGTGGAGCGACGACGGAAAGAAAACGTTAATTCAACAGCACGTGGCTCACATACTCATACGCATAGATTTGCGCCCGTTGCGGTGGCCGGGAATCGAACGCGGCTCAACTGCTCGGAAGGCAACTATGCTCACCATTACACTACCACCGCACAGCCGCTGCTCGCAACGCCGCGCTGTGTCGGCTTCCCGCCCGCCGGCAGTGGCCCACGGTGATAGTAGCTGTAGGCGCTTTACGAGGTAGGAGGGTGCATTCGGGCAGCGCCTCCACGCACGCTGCGTCTTTGGGCAAGGCTCGTCGCCGCGGCCGCAACGTTACTCACGCAATAGTGACGAGCGGTCGCTTTGAGGCAGTGTAGTGGGGGACTCCGCGTGTGTAGCACTTTTTTCGGTTGTATCCGACGCGCTGGGTGGCAATCCCACTTTCCCTGCAGACAGCTGCTCGGGAATATGCTCGGGAAGCACGGACGTCATCGGACGTCCGCCCCCAACAAATGCAACTAACAAAATGAGAACAACAACTAAAAAAGTGGTAGGTTGTTCGACTACCACGCGGGCGGCCCGGCTTCGATTCCCGGCCGATGCATCGTTTTGCTGTTCTCGCAATAGTGCTGCCGCGCCGATTGCTCGCTTGAGGTGCGCCAGCCTCAGGAATGTATAGCAGGATTCGCTGTGAGAAGAACCAAACATGCAGCACGCAAGAGACCCTACTTGGACGGCCGCGTGCTGTTACTGAACTCCAGCGTCGGCCTGGCCCTACAGGCCGCTGTGTTCAGGTGCCGCAAGGGCGATGTACTGTAACCTCAGGCAGTGCTGCTTTCCGTCGTTAAAAAAGCTGCGGCAGCAGTTTACTCTAGCAAGTCGGGAAAGCACGCGTAGCGACACAACAGATTCCTGAGAAAGCGCAAACTGTCTATCTCTAATATGTGAGACTTACCAAGATTCCTGGGATGATGGTTGCAACGAGCCTCGGTAGCGCAGTAGGTAGCGCGTAAGTCTCATAATCCTAAGGTCGTGAGTTCGATCCTCACCCGGGGCATTTAATTTGCTGTACATCACGGCTGAATTAACGGCGTTGCTATTGCTAGCGAACGAACTTAATTGTCGTTTGTTATCCACAAGGAGTCCACGCCTCAGCGTCACAATGTTTACTTCCAATTATGGCAAGGTACAACTTTGATCATTCTCCTCCCCTGTTATGAGTGAAATATGATGCAAACAGCAATGAATAGACAGTTTCGAGCTGTGCGCCATGCCAGTCTGCACGCGCAAAAATGCTCGCAAACAGAGAACAACACTGAGTCCGGATTGAGCACGAAATGCGAGAAGAGAGGGAGTAAATCTCACGTTCCTCGAGCAAATCCGGTGTGGTCTAGTGGCTAGGATACCTGGCTTTCACCCAGGAGGCCCGGGTTCGATTCCCGGTACCGGAAGGGAAGTTTTTGCGCACACGACCCTCCATCTTTTGGCCTTCCAACCTTCGTTTGTCGCCCACCTTCCGGAGCTTCAGCCGAACGTAATCGGGGGAAGCAGGCACAGGATGCAATTACTGTCAGCACCGGGATAAAGGGAGAAGAGGCACTGGTCCGCTGTTGGGGTGCTACCAGCGTCAGTGGGAAGTCGGTGAAGTCGCCAGTTGCGCCAGAAGCCAGCAATTACCGTAGTACGCCTACACACGCGTTCCAGTTATTCACATTGCTTGCAGTCGCTCCATGCACAACAAGCGTGAGCCCGGATAGCTCAGTCGGTAGAGCATTGGGCTTTTAACCTAAGGGTCCAGGGTTCGAATCCCTGTTCGGGCGAAGATTTTAACGCTTCCGTAATGGCTCGTCTCGTAGCGCTGGTAGCCCTGCCGTAATCAGTGCACCGAGTTCGTTTCCTGTCAACATTCTGCGCAGACCGGTTGCATTTTTCACGATTCGAGGGAAGCTTTAGCTACGAGCAGTCGTGGCCGAGTGGTTAAGGCGTCTGACTAGAAATCAGATTCCCTCTGGGAGCGTAGGTTCGAGTCATACCGACTGCGTCGGTTTTTTTAATTTTTTGTTTCAGAAGAGAGAGCAGAAAATTTCGCAGTTTGCCTGTCGTTTTGGTACCTCGCTACACCTCACCTCTCACAGTCGTTTATAGCGCCTGTCCTTTTGATAAGGGCGAATTCCAAGCGTCAGCTTTCGCGTCAGCCGAGCAAAGTCGGGACAAGTCGGGACATACTACAGGATGGCCTGCGTGGAGCGACGACGGAAAGAAAACGTTAATTCAACAGCACGTGGCTCACATACTCATACGCATAGATTTGCGCCCGTTGCGGTGGCCGGGAATCGAACGCGGCTCAACTGCTCGGAAGGCAACTATGCTCACCATTACACTACCACCGCACAGCCGCTGCTCGCAACGCCGCGCTGTGTCGGCTTCCCGCCCGCCGGCAGTGGCCCACGGTGATAGTAGCTGTAGGCGCTTTACGAGGTAGGAGGGTGCATTCGGGCAGCGCCTCCACGCACGCTGCGTCTTTGGGCAAGGCTCGTCGCCGCGGCCGCAACGTTACTCACGCAATAGTGACGAGCGGTCGCTTTGAGGCAGTGTAGTGGGGGACTCCGCGTGTGTAGCACTTTTTTCGGTTGTATCCGACGCGCTGGGTGGCAATCCCACTTTCCCTGCAGACAGCTGCTCGGGAATATGCTCGGGAAGCACGGACGTCATCGGACGTCCGCCCCCAACAAATGCAACTAACAAAATGAGAACAACAACTAAAAAAGTGGTAGGTTGTTCGACTACCACGCGGGCGGCCCGGCTTCGATTCCCGGCCGATGCATCGTTTTGCTGTTCTCGCAATAGTGCTGCCGCGCCGATTGCTCGCTTGAGGTGCGCCAGCCTCAGGAATGTATAGCAGGATTCGCTGTGAGAAGAACCAAACATGCAGCACGCAAGAGACCCTACTTGGACGGCCGCGTGCTGTTACTGAACTCCAGCGTCGGCCTGGCCCTACAGGCCGCTGTGTTCAGGTGCCGCAAGGGCGATGTACTGTAACCTCAGGCAGTGCTGCTTTCCGTCGTTAAAAAAGCTGCGGCAGCAGTTTACTCTAGCAAGTCGGGAAAGCACGCGTAGCGACACAACAGATTCCTGAGAAAGCGCAAACTGTCTATCTCTAATATGTGAGACTTACCAAGATTCCTGGGATGATGGTTGCAACGAGCCTCGGTAGCGCAGTAGGTAGCGCGTAAGTCTCATAATCCTAAGGTCGTGAGTTCGATCCTCACCCGGGGCATTTAATTTGCTGTACATCACGGCTGAATTAACGGCGTTGCTATTGCTAGCGAACGAACTTAATTGTCGTTTGTTATCCACAAGGAGTCCACGCCTCAGCGTCACAATGTTTACTTCCAATTATGGCAAGGTACAACTTTGATCATTCTCCTCCCCTGTTATGAGTGAAATATGATGCAAACAGCAATGAATAGACAGTTTCGAGCTGTGCGCCATGCCAGTCTGCACGCGCAAAAATGCTCGCAAACAGAGAACAACACTGAGTCCGGATTGAGCACGAAATGCGAGAAGAGAGGGAGTAAATCTCACGTTCCTCGAGCAAATCCGGTGTGGTCTAGTGGCTAGGATACCTGGCTTTCACCCAGGAGGCCCGGGTTCGATTCCCGGTACCGGAAGGGAAGTTTTTGCGCACACGACCCTCCATCTTTTGGCCTTCCAACCTTCGTTTGTCGCCCACCTTCCGGAGCTTCAGCCGAACGTAATCGGGGGAAGCAGGCACAGGATGCAATTACTGTCAGCACCGGGATAAAGGGAGAAGAGGCACTGGTCCGCTGTTGGGGTGCTACCAGCGTCAGTGGGAAGTCGGTGAAGTCGCCAGTTGCGCCAGAAGCCAGCAATTACCGTAGTACGCCTACACACGCGTTCCAGTTATTCACATTGCTTGCAGTCGCTCCATGCACAACAAGCGTGAGCCCGGATAGCTCAGTCGGTAGAGCATTAGGCTTTTAACCTAAGGGTCCAGGGTTCGAATCCCTGTTCGGGCGAAGATTTTAACGCTTCCGTAATGGCTCGTCTCGTAGCGCTGGTAGCCCTGCCGTAATCAGTGCACCGAGTTCGTTTCCTGTCAACATTCTGCGCAGACCGGTTGCATTTTTCACGATTCGAGGGAAGCTTTAGCTACGAGCAGTCGTGGCCGAGTAGTTAAGGCGTCTGACTAGAAATCAGATTCCCTCTGGGAGCGTAGGTTCGAGTCCTACCGACTGCGTCGGTTTTTTTTATTTTTTGTTTCAGAAGAGAGAGCAGAAAATTTCGCAGTTTGCCTGTCGTTTTGGTACCTCGCTACACCTCACCTCTCACAGTCGTTTATAGCGCCTGTCCTTTTGATAAGGGCGAATTCCAAGCGTCAGCTTTCGCGTCAGCCGAGCAAAGTCGGGACAAGTCGGGACATACTACAGGATGGCCTGCGTGGAGCGACGACGGAAAGAAAACGTTAATTCAACAGCACGTGGCTCACATACTCATACGCATAGATTTGCGCCCGTTGCGGTGGCCGGGAATCGAACGCGGCTCAACTGCTCGGAAGGCAACTATGCTCACCATTACACTACCACCGCACAGCCGCTGCTCGCAACGCCGCGCTGTGTCGGCTTCCCGCCCGCCGGCAGTGGCCCACGGTGATAGTAGCTGTAGGCGCTTTACGAGGTAGGAGGGTGCATTCGGGCAGCGCCTCCACGCACGCTGCGTCTTTGGGCAAGGCTCGTCGCCGCGGCCGCAACGTTACTCACGCAATAGTGACGAGCGGTCGCTTTGAGGCAGTGTAGTGGGGGACTCCGCGTGTGTAGCACTTTTTTCGGTTGTATCCGACGTCGCTGGGTGGCAATCCCACTTTCCCTGCAGACAGCTGCTCGGGAATATGCTCGGGAAGCACGGACGTCATCGGACGTCCGCCCCCAACAAATGCAACTAACAAAATGAGAACAACAACTAAAAAAGTGGTAGGTTGTTCGACTACCACGCGGGCGGCCCGGCTTCGATTCCCGGCCGATGCATCGTTTTGCTGTTCTCGCAATAGTGCTGCCGCGCCGATTGCTCGCTTGAGGTGCGCCAGCCTCAGGAATGTATAGCAGGATTCGCTGTGAGAAGAACCAAACATGCAGCACGCAAGAGACCCTACTTGGACGGCCGCGTGCTGTTACTGAACTCCAGCGTCGGCCTGGCCCTACAGGCCGCTGTGTTCAGGTGCCGCAAGGGCGATGTACTGTAACCTCAGGCAGTGCTGCTTTCCGTCGTTAAAAAAGCTGCGGCAGCAGTTTACTCTAGCAAGTCGGGAAAGCACGCGTAGCGACACAACAGATTCCTGAGAAAACGCAAACTGTCTATCTCTAATATGTGAGACTTACCAAGATTCCTGGGATGATGGTTGCAACGAGCCTCGGTAGCGCAGTAGGTAGCGCGTAAGTCTCATAATCCTAAGGTCGTGAGTTCGATCCTCACCCGGGGCATTTAATTTGCTGTACATCACGGCTGAATTAACGGCGTTGCTATTGCTAGCGAACGAACTTAATTGTCGTTTGTTATCCACAAGGAGTCCACGCCTCAGCGTCACAATGTTTACTTCCAATTATGGCAAGGTACAACTTTGATCATTCTCCTCCCCTGTTATGAGTGAAATATGATGCAAACAGCAATGAATAGACAGTTTCGAGCTGTGCGCCATGCCAGTCTGCACGCGCAAAAATGCTCGCAAACAGAGAACAACACTGAGTCCGGATTGAGCACGAAATGCGAGAAGAGAGGGAGTAAATCTCACGTTTCTCGAGCAAATCCGGTGTGGTCTAGTGGCTAGGATACCTGGCTTTCACCCAGGAGGCCCGGGTTCGATTCCCGGTACCGGAAGGGAAGTTTTTGCGCACACGACCCTCCATCTTTTGGCCTTCCAACCTTCGTTTGTCGCCCACCTTCCGGAGCTCCAGCCGAACGTAATCGGGGGAAGCAGGCACAGGATGCAATTACTGTCAGCACCGGGATAAAGGGAGAAGAGGCACTGGTCCGCTGTTGGGGTGCTACCAGCGTCAGTGGGAAGTCGGTGAAGTCGCCAGTTGCGCCAGAAGCCAGCAATTACCGTAGTACGCCTACACACGCGTTCCAGTTATTCACATTGCTTGCAGTCGCTCCATGCACAACAAGCGTGAGCCCGGATAGCTCAGTCGGTAGAGCATTAGGCTTTTAACCTAAGGGTCCAGGGTTCGAATCCCTGTTCGGGCGAAGATTTTAACGCTTCCGTAATGGCTCGTCTCGTAGCGCTGGTAGCCCTGCCGTAATCAGTGCACCGAGTTCGTTTCCTGTCAACATTCTGCGCAGACCGGTTGCATTTTTCACGATTCGAGGGAAGCTTTAGCTACGAGCAGTCGTGGCCGAGTGGTTAAGGCGTCTGACTAGAAATCAGATTCCCTCTGGGAGCGTAGGTTCGAGTCCTACCGACTGCGTCGGTTTTTTTAATTTTTTGTTTCAGAAGAGAGAGCAGAAAATTTCGCAGTTTGCCTGTCGTTTTGGTACCTCGCTACACCTCACCTCTCACAGTCGTTTATAGCGCCTGTCCTTTTGATAAGGGCGAATTCCAAGCGTCAGCTTTCGCGTCAGCCGAGCAAAGTCGGGACAAGTCGGGACATACTACAGGATGGCCTGCGTGGAGCGACGACGGAAAGAAAACGTTAATTCAACAGCACGTGGCTCACATACTCATACGCATAGATTTGCGCCCGTTGCGGTGGCCGGGAATCGAACGCGGCTCAACTGCTCGGAAGGCAACTATGCTCACCATTACACTACCACCGCACAGCCGCTGCTCGCAACGCCGCGCTGTGTCGGCTTCCCGCCCGCCGGCAGTGGCCCACGGTGATAGTAGCTGTAGGCGCTTTACGAGGTAGGAGGGTGCATTCGGGCAGCGCCTCCACGCACGCTGCGTCTTTGGGCAAGGCTCGTCGCCGCGGCCGCAACGTTACTCACGCAATAGTGACGAGCGGTCGCTTTGAGGCAGTGTAGTGGGGGACTCCGCGTGTGTAGCACTTTTTTCGGTTGTATCCGACGTCGCTGGGTGGCAATCCCACTTTCCCTGCAGACAGCTGCTCGGGAATATGCTCGGGAAGCACGGACGTCATCGGACGTCCGCCCCCAACAAATGCAACTAACAAAATGAGAACAACAACTAAAAAAGTGGTAGGTTGTTCGACTACCACGCGGGCGGCCCGGCTTCGATTCCCGGCCGATGCATCGTTTTGCTGTTCTCGCAATAGTGCTGCCGCGCCGATTGCTCGCTTGAGGTGCGCCAGCCTCAGGAATGTATAGCAGGATTCGCTGTGAGAAGAACCAAACATGCAGCACGCAAGAGACCCTACTTGGACGGCCGCGTGCTGTTACTGAACTCCAGCGTCGGCCTGGCCCTACAGGCCGCTGTGTTCAGGTGCCGCAAGGGCGATGTACTGTAACCTCAGGCAGTGCTGCTTTCCGTCGTTAAAAAAGCTGCGGCAGCAGTTTACTCTAGCAAGTCGGGAAAGCACGCGTAGCGACACAACAGATTCCTGAGAAAACGCAAACTGTCTATCTCTAATATGTGAGACTTACCAAGATTCCTGGGATGATGGTTGCAACGAGCCTCGGTAGCGCAGTAGGTAGCGCGTAAGTCTCATAATCCTAAGGTCGTGAGTTCGATCCTCACCCGGGGCATTTAATTTGCTGTACATCACGGCTGAATTAACGGCGTTGCTATTGCTAGCGAACGAACTTAATTGTCGTTTGTTATCCACAAGGAGTCCACGCCTCAGCGTCACAATGTTTACTTCCAATTATGGCAAGGTACAACTTTGATCATTCTCCTCCCCTGTTATGAGTGAAATATGATGCAAACAGCAATGAATAGACAGTTTCGAGCTGTGCGCCATGCCAGTCTGCACGCGCAAAAATGCTCGCAAACAGAGAACAACACTGAGTCCGGATTGAGCACGAAATGCGAGAAGAGAGGGAGTAAATCTCACGTTTCTCGAGCAAATCCGGTGTGGTCTAGTGGCTAGGATACCTGGCTTTCACCCAGGAGGCCCGGGTTCGATTCCCGGTACCGGAAGGGAAGTTTTTGCGCACACGACCCTCCATCTTTTGGCCTTCCAACCTTCGTTTGTCGCCCACCTTCCGGAGCTCCAGCCGAACGTAATCGGGGGAAGCAGGCACAGGATGCAATTACTGTCAGCACCGGGATAAAGGGAGAAGAGGCACTGGTCCGCTGTTGGGGTGCTACCAGCGTCAGTGGGAAGTCGGTGAAGTCGCCAGTTGCGCCAGAAGCCAGCAATTACCGTAGTACGCCTACACACGCGTTCCAGTTATTCACATTGCTTGCAGTCGCTCCATGCACAACAAGCGTGAGCCCGGATAGCTCAGTCGGTAGAGCATTAGGCTTTTAACCTAAGGGTCCAGGGTTCGAATCCCTGTTCGGGCGAAGATTTTAACGCTTCCGTAATGGCTCGTCTCGTAGCGCTGGTAGCCCTGCCGTAATCAGTGCACCGAGTTCGTTTCCTGTCAACATTCTGCGCAGACCGGTTGCATTTTTCACGATTCGAGGGAAGCTTTAGCTACGAGCAGTCGTGGCCGAGTGGTTAAGGCGTCTGACTAGAAATCAGATTCCCTCTGGGAGCGTAGGTTCGAGTCCTACCGACTGCGTCGGTTTTTTTAATTTTTTGTTTCAGAAGAGAGAGCAGAAAATTTCGCAGTTTGCCTGTCGTTTTGGTACCTCGCTACACCTCACCTCTCACAGTCGTTTATAGCGCCTGTCCTTTTGATAAGGGCGAATTCCAAGCGTCAGCTTTCGCGTCAGCCGAGCAAAGTCGGGACAAGTCGGGACATACTACAGGATGGCCTGCGTGGAGCGACGACGGAAAGAAAACGTTAATTCAACAGCACGTGGCTCACATACTCATACGCATAGATTTGCGCCCGTTGCGGTGGCCGGGAATCGAACGCGGCTCAACTGCTCGGAAGGCAACTATGCTCACCATTACACTACCACCGCACAGCCGCTGCTCGCAACGCCGCGCTGTGTCGGCTTCCCGCCCGCCGGCAGTGGCCCACGGTGATAGTAGCTGTAGGCGCTTTACGAGGTAGGAGGGTGCATTCGGGCAGCGCCTCCACGCACGCTGCGTCTTTGGGCAAGGCTCGTCGCCGCGGCCGCAACGTTACTCACGCAATAGTGACGAGCGGTCGCTTTGAGGCAGTGTAGTGGGGGACTCCGCGTGTGTAGCACTTTTTTCGGTTGTATCCGACGTCGCTGGGTGGCAATCCCACTTTCCCTGCAGACAGCTGCTCGGGAATATGCTCGGGAAGCACGGACGTCATCGGACGTCCGCCCCCAACAAATGCAACTAACAAAATGAGAACAACAACTAAAAAAGTGGTAGGTTGTTCGACTACCACGCGGGCGGCCCGGCTTCGATTCCCGGCCGATGCATCGTTTTGCTGTTCTCGCAATAGTGCTGCCGCGCCGATTGCTCGCTTGAGGTGCGCCAGCCTCAGGAATGTATAGCAGGATTCGCTGTGAGAAGAACCAAACATGCAGCACGCAAGAGACCCTACTTGGACGGCCGCGTGCTGTTACTGAACTCCAGCGTCGGCCTGGCCCTACAGGCCGCTGTGTTCAGGTGCCGCAAGGGCGATGTACTGTAACCTCAGGCAGTGCTGCTTTCCGTCGTTAAAAAAGCTGCGGCAGCAGTTTACTCTAGCAAGTCGGGAAAGCACGCGTAGCGACACAACAGATTCCTGAGAAAACGCAAACTGTCTATCTCTAATATGTGAGACTTACCAAGATTCCTGGGATGATGGTTGCAACGAGCCTCGGTAGCGCAGTAGGTAGCGCGTAAGTCTCATAATCCTAAGGTCGTGAGTTCGATCCTCACCCGGGGCATTTAATTTGCTGTACATCACGGCTGAATTAACGGCGTTGCTATTGCTAGCGAACGAACTTAATTGTCGTTTGTTATCCACAAGGAGTCCACGCCTCAGCGTCACAATGTTTACTTCCAATTATGGCAAGGTACAACTTTGATCATTCTCCTCCCCTGTTATGAGTGAAATATGATGCAAACAGCAATGAATAGACAGTTTCGAGCTGTGCGCCATGCCAGTCTGCACGCGCAAAAATGCTCGCAAACAGAGAACAACACTGAGTCCGGATTGAGCACGAAATGCGAGAAGAGAGGGAGTAAATCTCACGTTTCTCGAGCAAATCCGGTGTGGTCTAGTGGCTAGGATACCTGGCTTTCACCCAGGAGGCCCGGGTTCGATTCCCGGTACCGGAAGGGAAGTTTTTGCGCACACGACCCTCCATCTTTTGGCCTTCCAACCTTCGTTTGTCGCCCACCTTCCGGAGCTCCAGCCGAACGTAATCGGGGGAAGCAGGCACAGGATGCAATTACTGTCAGCACCGGGATAAAGGGAGAAGAGGCACTGGTCCGCTGTTGGGGTGCTACCAGCGTCAGTGGGAAGTCGGTGAAGTCGCCAGTTGCGCCAGAAGCCAGCAATTACCGTAGTACGCCTACACACGCGTTCCAGTTATTCACATTGCTTGCAGTCGCTCCATGCACAACAAGCGTGAGCCCGGATAGCTCAGTCGGTAGAGCATTAGGCTTTTAACCTAAGGGTCCAGGGTTCGAATCCCTGTTCGGGCGAAGATTTTAACGCTTCCGTAATGGCTCGTCTCGTAGCGCTGGTAGCCCTGCCGTAATCAGTGCACCGAGTTCGTTTCCTGTCAACATTCTGCGCAGACCGGTTGCATTTTTCACGATTCGAGGGAAGCTTTAGCTACGAGCAGTCGTGGCCGAGTGGTTAAGGCGTCTGACTAGAAATCAGATTCCCTCTGGGAGCGTAGGTTCGAGTCCTACCGACTGCGTCGGTTTTTTTAATTTTTTGTTTCAGAAGAGAGAGCAGAAAATTTCGCAGTTTGCCTGTCGTTTTGGTACCTCGCTACACCTCACCTCTCACAGTCGTTTATAGCGCCTGTCCTTTTGATAAGGGCGAATTCCAAGCGTCAGCTTTCGCGTCAGCCGAGCAAAGTCGGGACAAGTCGGGACATACTACAGGATGGCCTGCGTGGAGCGACGACGGAAAGAAAACGTTAATTCAACAGCACGTGGCTCACATACTCATACGCATAGATTTGCGCCCGTTGCGGTGGCCGGGAATCGAACGCGGCTCAACTGCTCGGAAGGCAACTATGCTCACCATTACACTACCACCGCACAGCCGCTGCTCGCAACGCCGCGCTGTGTCGGCTTCCCGCCCGCCGGCAGTGGCCCACGGTGATAGTAGCTGTAGGCGCTTTACGAGGTAGGAGGGTGCATTCGGGCAGCGCCTCCACGCACGCTGCGTCTTTGGGCAAGGCTCGTCGCCGCGGCCGCAACGTTACTCACGCAATAGTGACGAGCGGTCGCTTTGAGGCAGTGTAGTGGGGGACTCCGCGTGTGTAGCACTTTTTTCGGTTGTATCCGACGTCGCTGGGTGGCAATCCCACTTTCCCTGCAGACAGCTGCTCGGGAATATGCTCGGGAAGCACGGACGTCATCGGACGTCCGCCCCCAACAAATGCAACTAACAAAATGAGAACAACAACTAAAAAAGTGGTAGGTTGTTCGACTACCACGCGGGCGGCCCGGCTTCGATTCCCGGCCGATGCATCGTTTTGCTGTTCTCGCAATAGTGCTGCCGCGCCGATTGCTCGCTTGAGGTGCGCCAGCCTCAGGAATGTATAGCAGGATTCGCTGTGAGAAGAACCAAACATGCAGCACGCAAGAGACCCTACTTGGACGGCCGCGTGCTGTTACTGAACTCCAGCGTCGGCCTGGCCCTACAGGCCGCTGTGTTCAGGTGCCGCAAGGGCGATGTACTGTAACCTCAGGCAGTGCTGCTTTCCGTCGTTAAAAAAGCTGCGGCAGCAGTTTACTCTAGCAAGTCGGGAAAGCACGCGTAGCGACACAACAGATTCCTGAGAAAACGCAAACTGTCTATCTCTAATATGTGAGACTTACCAAGATTCCTGGGATGATGGTTGCAACGAGCCTCGGTAGCGCAGTAGGTAGCGCGTAAGTCTCATAATCCTAAGGTCGTGAGTTCGATCCTCACCCGGGGCATTTAATTTGCTGTACATCACGGCTGAATTAACGGCGTTGCTATTGCTAGCGAACGAACTTAATTGTCGTTTGTTATCCACAAGGAGTCCACGCCTCAGCGTCACAATGTTTACTTCCAATTATGGCAAGGTACAACTTTGATCATTCTCCTCCCCTGTTATGAGTGAAATATGATGCAAACAGCAATGAATAGACAGTTTCGAGCTGTGCGCCATGCCAGTCTGCACGCGCAAAAATGCTCGCAAACAGAGAACAACACTGAGTCCGGATTGAGCACGAAATGCGAGAAGAGAGGGAGTAAATCTCACGTTTCTCGAGCAAATCCGGTGTGGTCTAGTGGCTAGGATACCTGGCTTTCACCCAGGAGGCCCGGGTTCGATTCCCGGTACCGGAAGGGAAGTTTTTGCGCACACGACCCTCCATCTTTTGGCCTTCCAACCTTCGTTTGTCGCCCACCTTCCGGAGCTCCAGCCGAACGTAATCGGGGGAAGCAGGCACAGGATGCAATTACTGTCAGCACCGGGATAAAGGGAGAAGAGGCACTGGTCCGCTGTTGGGGTGCTACCAGCGTCAGTGGGAAGTCGGTGAAGTCGCCAGTTGCGCCAGAAGCCAGCAATTACCGTAGTACGCCTACACACGCGTTCCAGTTATTCACATTGCTTGCAGTCGCTCCATGCACAACAAGCGTGAGCCCGGATAGCTCAGTCGGTAGAGCATTAGGCTTTTAACCTAAGGGTCCAGGGTTCGAATCCCTGTTCGGGCGAAGATTTTAACGCTTCCGTAATGGCTCGTCTCGTAGCGCTGGTAGCCCTGCCGTAATCAGTGCACCGAGTTCGTTTCCTGTCAACATTCTGCGCAGACCGGTTGCATTTTTCACGATTCGAGGGAAGCTTTAGCTACGAGCAGTCGTGGCCGAGTGGTTAAGGCGTCTGACTAGAAATCAGATTCCCTCTGGGAGCGTAGGTTCGAGTCCTACCGACTGCGTCGGTTTTTTTAATTTTTTGTTTCAGAAGAGAGAGCAGAAAATTTCGCAGTTTGCCTGTCGTTTTGGTACCTCGCTACACCTCACCTCTCACAGTCGTTTATAGCGCCTGTCCTTTTGATAAGGGCGAATTCCAAGCGTCAGCTTTCGCGTCAGCCGAGCAAAGTCGGGACAAGTCGGGACATACTACAGGATGGCCTGCGTGGAGCGACGACGGAAAGAAAACGTTAATTCAACAGCACGTGGCTCACATACTCATACGCATAGATTTGCGCCCGTTGCGGTGGCCGGGAATCGAACGCGGCTCAACTGCTCGGAAGGCAACTATGCTCACCATTACACTACCACCGCACAGCCGCTGCTCGCAACGCCGCGCTGTGTCGGCTTCCCGCCCGCCGGCAGTGGCCCACGGTGATAGTAGCTGTAGGCGCTTTACGAGGTAGGAGGGTGCATTCGGGCAGCGCCTCCACGCACGCTGCGTCTTTGGGCAAGGCTCGTCGCCGCGGCCGCAACGTTACTCACGCAATAGTGACGAGCGGTCGCTTTGAGGCAGTGTAGTGGGGGACTCCGCGTGTGTAGCACTTTTTTCGGTTGTATCCGACGTCGCTGGGTGGCAATCCCACTTTCCCTGCAGACAGCTGCTCGGGAATATGCTCGGGAAGCACGGACGTCATCGGACGTCCGCCCCCAACAAATGCAACTAACAAAATGAGAACAACAACTAAAAAAGTGGTAGGTTGTTCGACTACCACGCGGGCGGCCCGGCTTCGATTCCCGGCCGATGCATCGTTTTGCTGTTCTCGCAATAGTGCTGCCGCGCCGATTG
This sequence comes from Schistocerca cancellata, assembly GCF_023864275.1. Classification (NCBI taxonomy): domain Eukaryota; kingdom Metazoa; phylum Arthropoda; class Insecta; order Orthoptera; family Acrididae; genus Schistocerca; species Schistocerca cancellata. Next base: position 188,753 of record NW_026046608.1, read on the forward strand.
CTCGCTTGAGGTGCGCCAGCCTCAGGAATGTATAGCAGGATTCGCTGTGAGAAGAACCAAACATGCAGCACGCAAGAGACCCTACTTGGACGGCCGCGTGCTGTTACTGAACTCCAGCGTCGGCCTGGCCCTACAGGCCGCTGTGTTCAGGTGCCGCAAGGGCGATGTACTGTAACCTCAGGCAGTGCTGCTTTCCGTCGTTAAAAAAGCTGCGGCAGCAGTTTACTCTAGCAAGTCGGGAAAGCACGCGTAGCGACACAACAGATTCCTGAGAAAACGCAAACTGTCTATCTCTAATATGTGAGACTTACCAAGATTCCTGGGATGATGGTTGCAACGAGCCTCGGTAGCGCAGTAGGTAGCGCGTAAGTCTCATAATCCTAAGGTCGTGAGTTCGATCCTCACCCGGGGCATTTAATTTGCTGTACATCACGGCTGAATTAACGGCGTTGCTATTGCTAGCGAACGAACTTAATTGTCGTTTGTTATCCACAAGGAGTCCACGCCTCAGCGTCACAATGTTTACTTCCAATTATGGCAAGGTACAACTTTGATCATTCTCCTCCCCTGTTATGAGTGAAATATGATGCAAACAGCAATGAATAGACAGTTTCGAGCTGTGCGCCATGCCAGTCTGCACGCGCAAAAATGCTCGCAAACAGAGAACAACACTGAGTCCGGATTGAGCACGAAATGCGAGAAGAGAGGGAGTAAATCTCACGTTTCTCGAGCAAATCCGGTGTGGTCTAGTGGCTAGGATACCTGGCTTTCACCCAGGAGGCCCGGGTTCGATTCCCGGTACCGGAAGGGAAGTTTTTGCGCACACGACCCTCCATCTTTTGGCCTTCCAACCTTCGTTTGTCGCCCACCTTCCGGAGCTCCAGCCGAACGTAATCGGGGGAAGCAGGCACAGGATGCAATTACTGTCAGCACCGGGATAAAGGGAGAAGAGGCACTGGTCCGCTGTTGGGGTGCTACCAGCGTCAGTGGGAAGTCGGTGAAGTCGCCAGTTGCGCCAGAAGCCAGCAATTACCGTAGTACGCCTACACACGCGTTCCAGTTATTCACATTGCTTGCAGTCGCTCCATGCACAACAAGCGTGAGCCCGGATAGCTCAGTCGGTAGAGCATTAGGCTTTTAACCTAAGGGTCCAGGGTTCGAATCCCTGTTCGGGCGAAGATTTTAACGCTTCCGTAATGGCTCGTCTCGTAGCGCTGGTAGCCCTGCCGTAATCAGTGCACCGAGTTCGTTTCCTGTCAACATTCTGCGCAGACCGGTTGCATTTTTCACGATTCGAGGGAAGCTTTAGCTACGAGCAGTCGTGGCCGAGTGGTTAAGGCGTCTGACTAGAAATCAGATTCCCTCTGGGAGCGTAGGTTCGAGTCCTACCGACTGCGTCGGTTTTTTTAATTTTTTGTTTCAGAAGAGAGAGCAGAAAATTTCGCAGTTTGCCTGTCGTTTTGGTACCTCGCTACACCTCACCTCTCACAGTCGTTTATAGCGCCTGTCCTTTTGATAAGGGCGAATTCCAAGCGTCAGCTTTCGCGTCAGCCGAGCAAAGTCGGGACAAGTCGGGACATACTACAGGATGGCCTGCGTGGAGCGACGACGGAAAGAAAACGTTAATTCAACAGCACGTGGCTCACATACTCATACGCATAGATTTGCGCCCGTTGCGGTGGCCGGGAATCGAACGCGGCTCAACTGCTCGGAAGGCAACTATGCTCACCATTACACTACCACCGCACAGCCGCTGCTCGCAACGCCGCGCTGTGTCGGCTTCCCGCCCGCCGGCAGTGGCCCACGGTGATAGTAGCTGTAGGCGCTTTACGAGGTAGGAGGGTGCATTCGGGCAGCGCCTCCACGCACGCTGCGTCTTTGGGCAAGGCTCGTCGCCGCGGCCGCAACGTTACTCACGCAATAGTGACGAGCGGTCGCTTTGAGGCAGTGTAGTGGGGGACTCCGCGTGTGTAGCACTTTTTTCGGTTGTATCCGACGTCGCTGGGTGGCAATCCCACTTTCCCTGCAGACAGCTGCTCGGGAATATGCTCGGGAAGCACGGACGTCATCGGACGTCCGCCCCCAACAAATGCAACTAACAAAATGAGAACAACAACTAAAAAAGTGGTAGGTTGTTCGACTACCACGCGGGCGGCCCGGCTTCGATTCCCGGCCGATGCATCGTTTTGCTGTTCTCGCAATAGTGCTGCCGCGCCGATTGCTCGCTTGAGGTGCGCCAGCCTCAGGAATGTATAGCAGGATTCGCTGTGAGAAGAACCAAACATGCAGCACGCAAGAGACCCTACTTGGACGGCCGCGTGCTGTTACTGAACTCCAGCGTCGGCCTGGCCCTACAGGCCGCTGTGTTCAGGTGCCGCAAGGGCGATGTACTGTAACCTCAGGCAGTGCTGCTTTCCGTCGTTAAAAAAGCTGCGGCAGCAGTTTACTCTAGCAAGTCGGGAAAGCACGCGTAGCGACACAACAGATTCCTGAGAAAACGCAAACTGTCTATCTCTAATATGTGAGACTTACCAAGATTCCTGGGATGATGGTTGCAACGAGCCTCGGTAGCGCAGTAGGTAGCGCGTAAGTCTCATAATCCTAAGGTCGTGAGTTCGATCCTCACCCGGGGCATTTAATTTGCTGTACATCACGGCTGAATTAACGGCGTTGCTATTGCTAGCGAACGAACTTAATTGTCGTTTGTTATCCACAAGGAGTCCACGCCTCAGCGTCACAATGTTTACTTCCAATTATGGCAAGGTACAACTTTGATCATTCTCCTCCCCTGTTATGAGTGAAATATGATGCAAACAGCAATGAATAGACAGTTTCGAGCTGTGCGCCATGCCACTCTGCACGCGCAAAAATGCTCGCAAACAGAGAACAACACTGAGTCCGGATTGAGCACGAAATGCGAGAAGAGAGGGAGTAAATCTCACGTTTCTCGAGCAAATCCGGTGTGGTCTAGTGGCTAGGATACCTGGCTTTCACCCAGGAGGCCCGGGTTCGATTCCCGGTACCGGAAGGGAAGTTTTTGCGCACACGACCCTCCATCTTTTGGCCTTCCAACCTTCGTTTGTCGCCCACCTTCCGGAGCTCCAGCCGAACGTAATCGGGGGAAGCAGGCACAGGATGCAATTACTGTCAGCACCGGGATAAAGGGAGAAGAGGCACTGGTCCGCTGTTGGGGTGCTACCAGCGTCAGTGGGAAGTCGGTGAAGTCGCCAGTTGCGCCAGAAGCCAGCAATTACCGTAGTACGCCTACACACGCGTTCCAGTTATTCACATTGCTTGCAGTCGCTCCATGCACAACAAGCGTGAGCCCGGATAGCTCAGTCGGTAGAGCATTAGGCTTTTAACCTAAGGGTCCAGGGTTCGAATCCCTGTTCGGGCGAAGATTTTAACGCTTCCGTAATGGCTCGTCTCGTAGCGCTGGTAGCCCTGCCGTAATCAGTGCACCGAGTTCGTTTCCTGTCAACATTCTGCGCAGACCGGTTGCATTTTTCACGATTCGAGGGAAGCTTTAGCTACGAGCAGTCGTGGCCGAGTGGTTAAGGCGTCTGACTAGAAATCAGATTCCCTCTGGGAGCGTAGGTTCGAGTCCTACCGACTGCGTCGGTTTTTTTTATTTTTTGTTTCAGAAGAGAGAGCAGAAAATTTCGCAGTTTGCCTGTCGTTTTGGTACCTCGCTACACCTCACCTCTCACAGTCGTTTATAGCGCCTGTCCTTTTGATAAGGGCGAATTCCAAGCGTCAGCTTTCGCGTCAGCCGAGCAAAGTCGGGACAAGTCGGGACATACTACAGGATGGCCTGCGTGGAGCGACGACGGAAAGAAAACGTTAATTCAACAGCACGTGGCTCACATACTCATACGCATAGATTTGCGCCCGTTGCGGTGGCCGGGAATCGAACGCGGCTCAACTGCTCGGAAGGCAACTATGCTCACCATTACACTACCACCGCACAGCCGCTGCTCGCAACGCCGCGCTGTGTCGGCTTCCCGCCCGCCGGCAGTGGCCCACGGTGATAGTAGCTGTAGGCGCTTTACGAGGTAGGAGGGTGCATTCGGGCAGCGCCTCCACGCACGCTGCGTCTTTGGGCAAGGCTCGTCGCCGCGGCCGCAACGTTACTCACGCAATAGTGACGAGCGGTCGCTTTGAGGCAGTGTAGTGGGGGACTCCGCGTGTGTAGCACTTTTTTCGGTTGTATCCGACGTCGCTGGGTGGCAATCCCACTTTCCCTGCAGACAGCTGCTCGGGAATATGCTCGGGAAGCACGGACGTCATCGGACGTCCGCCCCCAACAAATGCAACTAACAAAATGAGAACAACAACTAAAAAAGTGGTAGGTTGTTCGACTACCACGCGGGCGGCCCGGCTTCGATTCCCGGCCGATGCATCGTTTTGCTGTTCTCGCAATAGTGCTGCCGCGCCGATTGCTCGCTTGAGGTGCGCCAGCCTCAGGAATGTATAGCAGGATTCGCTGTGAGAAGAACCAAACATGCAGCACGCAAGAGACCCTACTTGGACGGCCGCGTGCTGTTACTGAACTCCAGCGTCGGCCTGGCCCTACAGGCCGCTGTGTTCAGGTGCCGCAAGGGCGATGTACTGTAACCTCAGGCAGTGCTGCTTTCCGTCGTTAAAAAAGCTGCGGCAGCAGTTTACTCTAGCAAGTCGGGAAAGCACGCGTAGCGACACAACAGATTCCTGAGAAAGCGCAAACTGTCTATCTCTAATATGTGAGACTTACCAAGATTCCTGGGATGATGGTTGCAACGAGCCTCGGTAGCGCAGTAGGTAGCGCGTAAGTCTCATAATCCTAAGGTCGTGAGTTCGATCCTCACCCGGGGCATTTAATTTGCTGTACATCACGGCTGAATTAACGGCGTTGCTATTGCTAGCGAACGAACTTAATTGTCGTTTGTTATCCACAAGGAGTCCACGCCTCAGCGTCACAATGTTTACTTCCAATTATGGCAAGGTACAACTTTGATCATTCTCCTCCCCTGTTATGAGTGAAATATGATGCAAACAGCAATGAATAGACAGTTTCGAGCTGTGCGCCATGCCACTCTGCACGCGCAAAAATGCTCGCAAACAGAGAACAACACTGAGTCCGGATTGAGCACGAAATGCGAGAAGAGAGGGAGTAAATCTCACGTTTCTCGAGCAAATCCGGTGTGGTCTAGTGGCTAGGATACCTGGCTTTCACCCAGGAGGCCCGGGTTCGATTCCCGGTACCGGAAGGGAAGTTTTTGCGCACACGACCCTCCATCTTTTGGCCTTCCAACCTTCGTTTGTCGCCCACCTTCCGGAGCTTCAGCCGAACGTAATCGGGGGAAGCAGGCACAGGATGCAATTACTGTCAGCACCGGGATAAAGGGAGAAGAGGCACTGGTCCGCTGTTGGGGTGCTACCAGCGTCAGTGGGAAGTCGGTGAAGTCGCCAGTTGCGCCAGAAGCCAGCAATTACCGTAGTACGCCTACACACGCGTTCCAGTTATTCACATTGCTTGCAGTCGCTCCATGCACAACAAGCGTGAGCCCGGATAGCTCAGTCGGTAGAGCATTAGGCTTTTAACCTAAGGGTCCAGGGTTCGAATCCCTGTTCGGGCGAAGATTTTAACGCTTCCGTAATGGCTCGTCTCGTAGCGCTGGTAGCCCTGCCGTAATCAGTGCACCGAGTTCGTTTCCTGTCAACATTCTGCGCAGACCGGTTGCATTTTTCACGATTCGAGGGAAGCTTTAGCTACGAGCAGTCGTGGCCGAGTGGTTAAGGCGTCTGACTAGAAATCAGATTCCCTCTGGGAGCGTATGTTCGAGTCCTACCGACTGCGTCGGTTTTTTTTTATTTTTTGTTTCAGAAGAGAGAGCAGAAAATTTCGCAGTTTGCCTGTCGTTTTGGTACCTCGCTACACCTCACCTCTCACAGTCGTTTATAGCGCCTGTCCTTTTGATAAGGGCGAATTCCAAGCGTCAGCTTTCGCGTCAGCCGAGCAAAGTCGGGACAAGTCGGGACATACTACAGGATGGCCTGCGTGGAGCGACGACGGAAAGAAAACGTTAATTCAACAGCACGTGGTTCACATACTCATACGCATAGATTTGCGCCCGTTGCGGTGGCCGGGAATCGAACGCGGCTCAACTGCTCGGAAGGCAACTATGCTCACCATTACACTACCACCGCACAGCCGCTGCTCGCAACGCCGCGCTGTGTCGGCTTCCCGCCCGCCGGCAGTGGCCCACGGTGATAGTAGCTGTAGGCGCTTTACGAGGTAGGAGGGTGCATTCGGGCAGCGCCTCCACGCACGCTGCGTCTTTGGGCAAGGCTCGTCGCCGCGGCCGCAACGTTACTCACGCAATAGTGACGAGCGGTCGCTTTGAGGCAGTGTAGTGGGGGACTCCGCGTGTGTAGCACTTTTTTCGGTTGTATCCGACGTCGCTGGGTGGCAATCCCACTTTCCCTGCAGACAGCTGCTCGGGAATATGCTCGGGAAGCACGGACGTCATCGGACGTCCGCCCCCAACAAATGCAACTAACAAAATGAGAACAACAACTAAAAAAGTGGTAGGTTGTTCGACTACCACGCGGGCGGCCCGGCTTCGATTCCCGGCCGATGCATCGTTTTGCTGTTCTCGCAATAGTGCTGCCGCGCCGATTGCTCGCTTGAGGTGCGCCAGCCTCAGGAATGTATAGCAGGATTCGCTGTGAGAAGAACCAAACATGCAGCACGCAAGAGACCCTACTTGGACGGCCGCGTGCTGTTACTGAACTCCAGCGTCGGCCTGGCCCTACAGGCCGCTGTGTTCAGGTGCCGCAAGGGCGATGTACTGTAACCTCAGGCAGTGCTGCTTTCCGTCGTTAAAAAAGCTGCGGCAGCAGTTTACTCTAGCAAGTCGGGAAAGCACGCGTAGCGACACAACAGATTCCTGAGAAAGCGCAAACTGTCTATCTCTAATATGTGAGACTTACCAAGATTCCTGGGATGATGGTTGCAACGAGCCTCGGTAGCGCAGTAGGTAGCGCGTAAGTCTCATAATCCTAAGGTCGTGAGTTCGATCCTCACCCGGGGCATTTAATTTGCTGTACATCACGGCTGAATTAACGGCGTTGCTATTGCTAGCGAACGAACTTAATTGTCGTTTGTTATCCACAAGGAGTCCACGCCTCAGCGTCACAATGTTTACTTCCAATTATGGCAAGGTACAACTTTGATCATTCTCCTCCCCTGTTATGAGTGAAATATGATGCAAACAGCAATGAATAGACAGTTTCGAGCTGTGCGCCATGCCAGTCTGCACGCGCAAAAATGCTCGCAAACAGAGAACAACACTGAGTCCGGATTGAGCACGAAATGCGAGAAGAGAGGGAGTAAATCTCACGTTTCTCGAGCAAATCCGGTGTGGTCTAGTGGCTAGGATACCTGGCTTTCACCCAGGAGGCCCGGGTTCGATTCCCGGTACCGGAAGGGAAGTTTTTGCGCACACGACCCTCCATCTTTTGGCCTTCCAACCTTCGTTTGTCGCCCACCTTCCGGAGCTTCAGCCGAACGTAATCGGGGGAAGCAGGCACAGGATGCAATTACTGTCAGCACCGGGATAAAGGGAGAAGAGGCACTGGTCCGCTGTTGGGGTGCTACCAGCGTCAGTGGGAAGTCGGTGAAGTCGCCAGTTGCGCCAGAAGCCAGCAATTACCGTAGTACGCCTACACACGCGTTCCAGTTATTCACATTGCTTGCAGTCGCTCCATGCACAACAAGCGTGAGCCCGGATAGCTCAGTCGGTAGAGCATTAGGCTTTTAACCTAAGGGTCCAGGGTTCGAATCCCTGTTCGGGCGAAGATTTTAACGCTTCCGTAATGGCTCGTCTCGTAGCGCTGGTAGCCCTGCCGTAATCAGTGCACCGAGTTCGTTTCCTGTCAACATTCTGCGCAGACCGGTTGCATTTTTCACGATTCGAGGGAAGCTTTAGCTACGAGCAGTCGTGGCCGAGTGGTTAAGGCGTCTGACTAGAAATCAGATTCCCTCTGGGAGCGTAGGTTCGAGTCCTACCGACTGCGTCGGTTTTTTTTATTTTTTGTTTCAGAAGAGAGAGCAGAAAATTTCGCAGTTTGCCTGTCGTTTTGGTACCTCGCTACACCTCACCTCTCACAGTCGTTTATAGCGCCTGTCCTTTTGATAAGGGCGAATTCCAAGCGTCAGCTTTCGCGTCAGCCGAGCAAAGTCGGGACAAGTCGGGACATACTACAGGATGGCCTGCGTGGAGCGACGACGGAAAGAAAACGTTAATTCAACAGCACGTGGCTCACATACTCATACGCATAGATTTGCGCCCGTTGCGGTGGCCGGGAATCGAACGCGGCTCAACTGCTCGGAAGGCAACTATGCTCACCATTACACTACCACCGCACAGCCGCTGCTCGCAACGCCGCGCTGTGTCGGCTTCCCGCCCGCCGGCAGTGGCCCACGGTGATAGTAGCTGTAGGCGCTTTACGAGGTAGGAGGGTGCATTCGGGCAGCGCCTCCACGCACGCTGCGTCTTTGGGCAAGGCTCGTCGCCGCGGCCGCAACGTTACTCACGCAATAGTGACGAGCGGTCGCTTTGAGGCAGTGTAGTGGGGGACTCCGCGTGTGTAGCACTTTTTTCGGTTGTATCCGACGTCGCTGGGTGGCAATCCCACTTTCCCTGCAGACAGCTGCTCGGGAATATGCTCGGGAAGCACGGACGTCATCGGACGTCCGCCCCCAACAAATGCAACTAACAAAATGAGAACAACAACTAAAAAAGTGGTAGGTTGTTCGACTACCACGCGGGCGGCCCGGCTTCGATTCCCGGCCGATGCATCGTTTTGCTGTTCTCGCAATAGTGCTGCCGCGCCGATTGCTCGCTTGAGGTGCGCCAGCCTCAGGAATGTATAGCAGGATTCGCTGTGAGAAGAACCAAACATGCAGCACGCAAGAGACCCTACTTGGACGGCCGCGTGCTGTTACTGAACTCCAGCGTCGGCCTGGCCCTACAGGCCGCTGTGTTCAGGTGCCGCAAGGGCGATGTACTGTAACCTCAGGCAGTGCTGCTTTCCGTCGTTAAAAAAGCTGCGGCAGCAGTTTACTCTAGCAAGTCGGGAAAGCACGCGTAGCGACACAACAGATTCCTGAGAAAGCGCAAACTGTCTATCTCTAATATGTGAGACTTACCAAGATTCCTGGGATGATGGTTGCAACGAGCCTCGGTAGCGCAGTAGGTAGCGCGTAAGTCTCATAATCCTAAGGTCGTGAGTTCGATCCTCACCCGGGGCATTTAATTTGCTGTACATCACGGCTGAATTAACGGCGTTGCTATTGCTAGCGAACGAACTTAATTGTCGTTTGTTATCCACAAGGAGTCCACGCCTCAGCGTCACAATGTTTACTTCCAATTATGGCAAGGTACAACTTTGATCATTCTCCTCCCCTGTTATGAGTGAAATATGATGCAAACAGCAATGAATAGACAGTTTCGAGCTGTGCGCCATGCCAGTCTGCACGCGCAAAAATGCTCGCAAACAGAGAACAACACTGAGTCCGGATTGAGCACGAAATGCGAGAAGAGAGGGAGTAAATCTCACGTTTCTCGAGCAAATCCGGTGTGGTCTAGTGGCTAGGATACCTGGCTTTCACCCAGGAGGCCCGGGTTCGATTCCCGGTACCGGAAGGGAAGTTTTTGCGCACACGACCCTCCATCTTTTGGCCTTCCAACCTTCGTTTGTCGCCCACCTTCCGGAGCTCCAGCCGAACGTAATCGGGGGAAGCAGGCACAGGATGCAATTACTGTCAGCACCGGGATAAAGGGAGAAGAGGCACTGGTCCGCTGTTGGGGTGCTACCAGCGTCAGTGGGAAGTCGGTGAAGTCGCCAGTTGCGCCAGAAGCCAGCAATTACCGTAGTACGCCTACACACGCGTTCCAGTTATTCACATTGCTTGCAGTCGCTCCATGCACAACAAGCGTGAGCCCGGATAGCTCAGTCGGTAGAGCATTAGGCTTTTAACCTAAGGGTCCAGGGTTCGAATCCCTGTTCGGGCGAAGATTTTAACGCTTCCGTAATGGCTCGTCTCGTAGCGCTGGTAGCCCTGCCGTAATCAGTGCACCGAGTTCGTTTCCTGTCAACATTCTGCGCAGACCGGTTGCATTTTTCACGATTCGAGGGAAGCTTTAGCTACGAGCAGTCGTGGCCGAGTGGTTAAGGCGTCTGACTAGAAATCAGATTCCCTCTGGGAGCGTATGTTCGAGTCCTACCGACTGCGTCGGTTTTTTTTATTTTTTGTTTCAGAAGAGAGAGCAGAAAATTTCGCAGTTTGCCTGTCGTTTTGGTACCTCGCTACACCTCACCTCTCACAGTCGTTTATAGCGCCTGTCCTTTTGATAAGGGCGAATTCCAAGCGTCAGCTTTCGCGTCAGCCGAGCAAAGTCGGGACAAGTCGGGACATACTACAGGATGGCCTGCGTGGAGCGACGACGGAAAGAAAACGTTAATTCAACAGCACGTGGCTCACATACTCATACGCATAGATTTGCGCCCGTTGCGGTGGCCGGGAATCGAACGCGGCTCAACTGCTCGGAAGGCAACTATGCTCACCATTACACTACCACCGCACAGCCGCTGCTCGCAACGCCGCGCTGTGTCGGCTTCCCGCCCGCCGGCAGTGGCCCACGGTGATAGTAGCTGTAGGCGCTTTACGAGGTAGGAGGGTGCATTCGGGCAGCGCCTCCACGCACGCTGCGTCTTTGGGCAAGGCTCGTCGCCGCGGCCGCAACGTTACTCACGCAATAGTGACGAGCGGTCGCTTTGAGGCAGTGTAGTGGGGGACTCCGCGTGTGTAGCACTTTTTTCGGTTGTATCCGACGTCGCTGGGTGGCAATCCCACTTTCCCTGCAGACAGCTGCTCGGGAATATGCTCGGGAAGCACGGACGTCATCGGACGTCCGCCCCCAACAAATGCAACTAACAAAATGAGAACAACAACTAAAAAAGTGGTAGGTTGTTCGACTACCACGCGGGCGGCCCGGCTTCGATTCCCGGCCGATGCATCGTTTTGCTGTTCTCGCAATAGTGCTGCCGCGCCGATTGCTCGCTTGAGGTGCGCCAGCCTCAGGAATGTATAGCAGGATTCGCTGTGAGAAGAACCAAACATGCAGCACGCAAGAGACCCTACTTGGACGGCCGCGTGCTGTTACTGAACTCCAGCGTCGGCCTGGCCCTACAGGCCGCTGTGTTCAGGTGCCGCAAGGGCGATGTACTGTAACCTCAGGCAGTGCTGCTTTCCGTCGTTAAAAAAGCTGCGGCAGCAGTTTACTCTAGCAAGTCGGGAAAGCACGCGTAGCGACACAACAGATTCCTGAGAAAGCGCAAACTGTCTATCTCTAATATGTGAGACTTACCAAGATTCCTGGGATGATGGTTGCAACGAGCCTCGGTAGCGCAGTAGGTAGCGCGTAAGTCTCATAATCCTAAGGTCGTGAGTTCGATCCTCACCCGGGGCATTTAATTTGCTGTACATCACGGCTGAATTAACGGCGTTGCTATTGCTAGCGAACGAACTTAATTGTCGTTTGTTATCCACAAGGAGTCCACGCCTCAGCGTCACAATGTTTACTTCCAATTATGGCAAGGTACAACTTTGATCATTCTCCTCCCCTGTTATGAGTGAAATATGATGCAAACAGCAATGAATAGACAGTTTCGAGCTGTGCGCCATGCCAGTCTGCACGCGCAAAAATGCTCGCAAACAGAGAACAACACTGAGTCCGGATTGAGCACGAAATGCGAGAAGAGAGGGAGTAAATCTCACGTTTCTCGAGCAAATCCGGTGTGGTCTAGTGGCTAGGATACCTGGCTTTCACCCAGGAGGCCCGGGTTCGATTCCCGGTACCGGAAGGGAAGTTTTTGCGCACACGACCCTCCATCTTTTGGCCTTCCAACCTTCGTTTGTCGCCCACCTTCCGGAGCTTCAGCCGAACGTAATCGGGGGAAGCAGGCACAGGATGCAATTACTGTCAGCACCGGGATAAAGGGAGAAGAGGCACTGGTCCGCTGTTGGGGTGCTACCAGCGTCAGTGGGAAGTCGGTGAAGTCGCCAGTTGCGCCAGAAGCCAGCAATTACCGTAGTACGCCTACACACGCGTTCCAGTTATTCACATTGCTTGCAGTCGCTCCATGCACAACAAGCGTGAGCCCGGATAGCTCAGTCGGTAGAGCATTAGGCTTTTAACCTAAGGGTCCAGGGTTCGAATCCCTGTTCGGGCGAAGATTTTAACGCTTCCGTAATGGCTCGTCTCGTAGCGCTGGTAGCCCTGCCGTAATCAGTGCACCGAGTTCGTTTCCTGTCAACATTCTGCGCAGACCGGTTGCATTTTTCACGATTCGAGGGAAGCTTTAGCTACGAGCAGTCGTGGCCGAGTGGTTAAGGCGTCTGACTAGAAATCAGATTCCCTCTGGGAGCGTATGTTCGAGTCCTACCGACTGCGTCGGTTTTTTTTATTTTTTGTTTCAGAAGAGAGAGCAGAAAATTTCGCAGTTTGCCTGTCGTTTTGGTACCTCGCTACACCTCACCTCTCACAGTCGTTTATAGCGCCTGTCCTTTTGATAAGGGCGAATTCCAAGCGTCAGCTTTCGCGTCAGCCGAGCAAAGTCGGGACATACTACAGGATGGCCTGCGTGGAGCGACGACGGAAAGAAAACGTTAATTCAACAGCACGTGGCTCACATACTCATACGCATAGATTTGCGCCCGTTGCGGTGGCCGGGAATCGAACGCGGCTCAACTGCTCGGAAGGCAACTATGCTCACCATTACACTACCACCGCACAGCCGCTGCTCGCAACGCCGCGCTGTGTCGGCTTCCCGCCCGCCGGCAGTGGCCCACGGTGATAGTAGCTGTAGGCGCTTTACGAGGTAGGAGGGTGCATTCGGGCAGCGCCTCCACGCACGCTGCGTCTTTGGGCAAGGCTCGTCGCCGCGGCCGCAACGTTACTCACGCAATAGTGACGAGCGGTCGCTTTGAGGCAGTGTAGTGGGGGACTCCGCGTGTGTAGCACTTTTTTCGGTTGTATCCGACGTCGCTGGGTGGCAATCCCACTTTCCCTGCAGACAGCTGCTCGGGAATATGCTCGGGAAGCACGGACGTCATCGGACGTCCGCCCCCAACAAATGCAACTAACAAAATGAGAACAACAACTAAAAAAGTGGTAGGTTGTTCGACTACCACGCGGGCGGCCCGGCTTCGATTCCCGGCCGATGCATCGTTTTGCTGTTCTCGCAATAGTGCTGCCGCGCCGATTGCTCGCTTGAGGTGCGCCAGCCTCAGGAATGTATAGCAGGATTCGCTGTGAGAAGAACCAAACATGCAGCACGCAAGAGACCCTACTTGGACGGCCGCGTGCTGTTACTGAACTCCAGCGTCGGCCTGGCCCTACAGGCCGCTGTGTTCAGGTGCCGCAAGGGCGATGTACTGTAACCTCAGGCAGTGCTGCTTTCCGTCGTTAAAAAAGCTGCGGCAGCAGTTTACTCTAGCAAGTCGGGAAAGCACGCGTAGCGACACAACAGATTCCTGAGAAAGCGCAAACTGTCTATCTCTAATATGTGAGACTTACCAAGATTCCTGGGATGATGGTTGCAACGAGCCTCGGTAGCGCAGTAGGTAGCGCGTAAGTCTCATAATCCTAAGGTCGTGAGTTCGATCCTCACCCGGGGCATTTAATTTGCTGTACATCACGGCTGAATTAACGGCGTTGCTATTGCTAGCGAACGAACTTAATTGTCGTTTGTTATCCACAAGGAGTCCACGCCTCAGCGTCACAATGTTTACTTCCAATTATGGCAAGGTACAACTTTGATCATTCTCCTCCCCTGTTATGAGTGAAATATGATGCAAACAGCAATGAATAGACAGTTTCGAGCTGTGCGCCATGCCAGTCTGCACGCGCAAAAATGCTCGCAAACAGAGAACAACACTGAGTCCGGATTGAGCACGAAATGCGAGAAGAGAGGGAGTAAATCTCACGTTTCTCGAGCAAATCCGGTGTGGTCTAGTGGCTAGGATACCTGGCTTTCACCCAGGAGGCCCGGGTTCGATTCCCGGTACCGGAAGGGAAGTTTTTGCGCACACGACCCTCCATCTTTTGGCCTTCCAACCTTCGTTTGTCGCCCACCTTCCGGAGCTTCAGCCGAACGTAATCGGGGGAAGCAGGCACAGGATGCAATTACTGTCAGCACCGGGATAAAGGGAGAAGAGGCACTGGTCCGCTGTTGGGGTGCTACCAGCGTCAGTGGGAAGTCGGTGAAGTCGCCAGTTGCGCCAGAAGCCAGCAATTACCGTAGTACGCCTACACACGCGTTCCAGTTATTCACATTGCTTGCAGTCGCTCCATGCACAACAAGCGTGAGCCCGGATAGCTCAGTCGGTAGAGCATTAGGCTTTTAACCTAAGGGTCCAGGGTTCGAATCCCTGTTCGGGCGAAGATTTTAACGCTTCCGTAATGGCTCGTCTCGTAGCGCTGGTAGCCCTGCCGTAATCAGTGCACCGAGTTCGTTTCCTGTCAACATTCTGCGCAGACCGGTTGCATTTTTCACGATTCGAGGGAAGCTTTAGCTACGAGCAGTCGTGGCCGAGTGGTTAAGGCGTCTGACTAGAAATCAGATTCCCTCTGGGAGCGTATGTTCGAGTCCTACCGACTGCGTCGGTTTTTTTTATTTTTTGTTTCAGAAGAGAGAGCAGAAAATTTCGCAGTTTGCCTGTCGTTTTGGTACCTCGCTACACCTCACCTCTCACAGTCGTTTATAGCGCCTGTCCTTTTGATAAGGGCGAATTCCAAGCGTCAGCTTTCGCGTCAGCCGAGCAAAGTCGGGACATACTACAGGATGGCCTGCGTGGAGCGACGACGGAAAGAAAACGTTAATTCAACAGCACGTGGCTCACATACTCATACGCATAGATTTGCGCCCGTTGCGGTGGCCGGGAATCGAACGCGGCTCAACTGCTCGGAAGGCAACTATGCTCACCATTACACTACCACCGCACAGCCGCTGCTCGCAACGCCGCGCTGTGTCGGCTTCCCGCCCGCCGGCAGTGGCCCACGGTGATAGTAGCTGTAGGCGCTTTACGAGGTAGGAGGGTGCATTCGGGCAGCGCCTCCACGCACGCTGCGTCTTTGGGCAAGGCTCGTCGCCGCGGCCGCAACGTTACTCACGCAATAGTGACGAGCGGTCGCTTTGAGGCAGTGTAGTGGGGGACTCCGCGTGTGTAGCACTTTTTTCGGTTGTATCCGACGTCGCTGGGTGGCAATCCCACTTTCCCTGCAGACAGCTGCTCGGGAATATGCTCGGGAAGCACGGACGTCATCGGACGTCCGCCCCCAACAAATGCAACTAACAAAATGAGAACAACAACTAAAAAAGTGGTAGGTTGTTCGACTACCACGCGGGCGGCCCGGCTTCGATTCCCGGCCGATGCATCGTTTTGCTGTTCTCGCAATAGTGCTGCCGCGCCGATTGCTCGCTTGAGGTGCGCCAGCCTCAGGAATGTATAGCAGGATTCGCTGTGAGAAGAACCAAACATGCAGCACGCAAGAGACCCTACTTGGACGGCCGCGTGCTGTTACTGAACTCCAGCGTCGGCCTGGCCCTACAGGCCGCTGTGTTCAGGTGCCGCAAGGGCGATGTACTGTAACCTCAGGCAGTGCTGCTTTCCGTCGTTAAAAAAGCTGCGGCAGCAGTTTACTCTAGCAAGTCGGGAAAGCACGCGTAGCGACACAACAGATTCCTGAGAAAGCGCAAACTGTCTATCTCTAATATGTGAGACTTACCAAGATTCCTGGGATGATGGTTGCAACGAGCCTCGGTAGCGCAGTAGGTAGCGCGTAAGTCTCATAATCCTAAGGTCGTGAGTTCGATCCTCACCCGGGGCATTTAATTTGCTGTACATCACGGCTGAATTAACGGCGTTGCTATTGCTAGCGAACGAACTTAATTGTCGTTTGTTATCCACAAGGAGTCCACGCCTCAGCGTCACAATGTTTACTTCCAATTATGGCAAGGTACAACTTTGATCATTCTCCTCCCCTGTTATGAGTGAAATATGATGCAAACAGCAATGAATAGACAGTTTCGAGCTGTGCGCCATGCCACTCTGCACGCGCAAAAATGCTCGCAAACAGAGAACAACACTGAGTCCGGATTGAGCACGAAATGCGAGAAGAGAGGGAGTAAATCTCACGTTTCTCGAGCAAATCCGGTGTGGTCTAGTGGCTAGGATACCTGGCTTTCACCCAGGAGGCCCGGGTTCGATTCCCGGTAGCGGAAGGGAAGTTTTTGCGCACACGACCCTCCATCTTTTGGCCTTCCAACCTTCGTTTGTCGCCCACCTTCCGGAGCTTCAGCCGAACGTAATCGGGGGAAGCAGGCACAGGATGCAATTACTGTCAGCACCGGGATAAAGGGAGAAGAGGCACTGGTCCGCTGTTGGGGTGCTACCAGCGTCAGTGGGAAGTCGGTGAAGTCGCCAGTTGCGCCAGAAGCCAGCAATTACCGTAGTACGCCTACACACGCGTTCCAGTTATTCACATTGCTTGCAGTCGCTCCATGCACAACAAGCGTGAGCCCGGATAGCTCAGTCGGTAGAGCATTAGGCTTTTAACCTAAGAGTCCAGGGTTCGAATCCCTGTTCGGGCGAAGATTTTAACGCTTCCGTAATGGCTCGTCTCGTAGCGCTGGTAGCCCTGCCGTAATCAGTGCACCGAGTTCGTTTCCTGTCAACATTCTGCGCAGACCGGTTGCATTTTTCACGATTCGAGGGAAGCTTTAGCTACGAGCAGTCGTGGCCGAGTGGTTAAGGCGTCTGACTAGAAATCAGATTCCCTCTGGGAGCGTAGGTTCGAGTCCTACCGACTGCGTCGGTTTTTTTTATTTTTTGTTTCAGAAGAGAGAGCAGAAAATTTCGCAGTTTGCCTGTCGTTTTGGTACCTCGCTACACCTCACCTCTCACAGTCGTTTATAGCGCCTGTCCTTTTGATAAGGGCGAATTCCAAGCGTCAGCTTTCGCGTCAGCCGAGCAAAGTCGGGACAAGTCGGGACATACTACAGGATGGCCTGCGTGGAGCGACGACGGAAAGAAAACGTTAATTCAACAGCACGTGGCTCACATACTCATACGCATAGATTTGCGCCCGTTGCGGTGGCCGGGAATCGAACGCGGCTCAACTGCTCGGAAGGCAACTATGCTCACCATTACACTACCACCGCACAGCCGCTGCTCGCAACGCCGCGCTGTGTCGGCTTCCCGCCCGCCGGCAGTGGCCCACGGTGATAGTAGCTGTAGGCGCTTTACGAGGTAGGAGGGTGCATTCGGGCAGCGCCTCCACGCACGCTGCGTCTTTGGGCAAGGCTCGTCGCCGCGGCCGCAACGTTACTCACGCAATAGTGACGAGCGGTCGCTTTGAGGCAGTGTAGTGGGGGACTCCGCGTGTGTAGCACTTTTTTCGGTTGTATCCGACGTCGCTGGGTGGCAATCCCACTTTCCCTGCAGACAGCTGCTCGGGAATATGCTCTGGAAGCACGGACGTCATCGGACGTCCGCCCCCAACAAATGCAACTAACAAAATGAGAACAACAACTAAAAAAGTGGTAGGTTGTTCGACTACCACGCGGGCGGCCCGGCTTCGATTCCCGGCCGATGCATCGTTTTGCTGTTCTCGCAATAGTGCTGCCGCGCCGATTGCTCGCTTGAGGTGCGCCAGCCTCAGGAATGTATAGCAGGATTCGCTGTGAGAAGAACCAAACATGCAGCACGCAAGAGACCCTACTTGGACGGCCGCGTGCTGGTACTGAACTCCAGCGTCGGCCTGGCCCTACAGGCCGCTGTGTTCAGGTGCCGCAAGGGCGATGTACTGTAACCTCAGGCAGTGCTGCTTTCCGTCGTTAAAAAAGCTGCGGCAGCAGTTTACTCTAGCAAGTCGGGAAAGCACGCGTAGCGACACAACAGATTCCTGAGAAAGCGCAAACTGTCTATCTCTAATATGTGAGACTTACCAAGATTCCTGGGATGATGGTTGCAACGAGCGTCGGTAGCGCAGTAGGTAGCGCGTAAGTCTCATAATCCTAAGGTCGTGAGTTCGATCCTCACCCGGGGCATTTAATTTGCTGTACATCACGGCTGAATTAACGGCGTTGCTATTGCTAGCGAACGAACTTAATTGTCGTTTGTTATCCACAAGGAGTCCACGCCTCAGCGTCACAATGTTTACTTCCAATTATGGCAAGGTACAACTTTGATCATTCTCCTCCCCTGTTATGAGTGAAATATGATGCAAACAGCAATGAATAGACAGTTTCGAGCTGTGCGCCATGCCAGTCTGCACGTGCAAAAATGCTCGCATACAGAGAACAACACTGAGTCCGGATTGAGCACGAAATGCGAGAAGAGAGGGAGTAAATCTCACGTTTCTCGAGCAAATCCGGTGTGGTCTAGTGGCTAGGATACCTGGCTTTCACCCAGGAGGCCCGGGTTCGATTCCCGGTACCGGAAGGGAAGTTTTTGCGCACACGACCCTCCATCTTTTGGCCTTCCAACCTTCGTTTGTCGCCCACCTTCCGGAGCTTCAGCCGAACGTAATCGGGGGAAGCAGGCACAGGATGCAATTACTGTCAGCACCGGGATAAAGGGAGAAGAGGCACTGGTCCGCTGTTGGGGTGCTACCAGCGTCAGTGGGAAGTCGGTGAAGTCGCCAGTTGCGCCAGAAGCCAGCAATTACCGTAGTACGCCTACACACGCGTTCCAGTTATTCACATTGCTTGCAGTCGCTCCATGCACAACAAGCGTGAGCCCGGATAGCTCAGTCGGTAGAGCATTAGGCTTTTAACCTAAGGGTCCAGGGTTCGAATCCCTGTTCGGGCGAAGATTTTAACGCTTCCGTAATGGCTCGTCTCGTAGCGCTGGTAGCCCTGCCGTAATCAGTGCACCGAGTTCGTTTCCTGTCAACATTCTGCGCAGACCGGTTGCATTTTTCACGATTCGAGGGAAGCTTTAGCTACGAGCAGTCGTGGCCGAGTGGTTAAGGCGTCTGACTAGAAATCAGATTCCCTGTGGGAGAGTAGGTTCGAGTCCTACCGACTGCGTCGGTTTTTTATTTTTTGTTTCAGAAGAGAGAGCAGAAAATTTCGCAGTTTGCCTGTCGTTTTGGTACCTCGCTACACCTCACCTCTCACAGTCGTTTATAGCGCCTGTCCTTTTGATAAGGGCGAATTCCAAGCGTCAGCTTTCGCGTCAGCCGAGCAAAGTCGGGACAAGTCGGGACATACTACAGGATGGCCTGCGTGGAGCGACGACGGAAAGAAAACGTTAATTCAACAGCACGTGGCTCACATACTCATACGCATAGATTTGCGCCCGTTGCGGTGGCCGGGAATCGAACGCGGCTCAACTGCTCGGAAGGCAACTATGCTCACCATTACACTACCACCGCACAGCCGCTGCTCGCAACGCCGCGCTGTGTCGGCTTCCCGCCCGCCGGCAGTGGCCCACGGTGATAGTAGCTGTAGGCGCTTTACGAGGTAGGAGGGTGCATTCGGGCAGCGCCTCCACGCACGCTGCGTCTTTGGGCAAGGCTCGTCGCCGCGGCCGCAACGTTACTCACGCAATAGTGACGAGCGGTCGCTTTGAGGCAGTGTAGTGGGGGACTCCGCGTGTGTAGCACTTTTTTCGGTTGTATCCGACGTCGCTGAGTGGCAATCCCACTTTCCCTGCAGACAGCTGCTCGGGAATATGCTCGGGAAGCACGGACGTCATCGGACGTCCGCCCCCAACAAATGCAACTAACAAAATGAGAACAACAACTAAAAAAGTGGTAGGTTGTTCGACTACCACGCGGGCGGCCCGGCTTCGATTCCCGGCCGATGCATCGTTTTGCTGTTCTCGCAATAGTGCTGCCGCGCCGATTGCTCGCTTGAGGTGCGCCAGCCTCAGGAATGTATAGCAGGATTCGCTGTGAGAAGAACCAAACATGCAGCACGCAAGAGACCCTACTTGGACGGCCGCGTGCTGTTACTGAACTCCAGCGTCGGCCTGGCCCTACAGGCCGCTGTGTTCAGGTGCCGCAAGGGCGATGTACTGTAACCTCAGGCAGTGCTGCTTTCCGTCGTTAAAAAAGCTGCGGCAGCAGTTTACTCTAGCAAGTCGGGAAAGCACGCGTAGCGACACAACAGATTCCTGAGAAAGCGCAAACTGTCTATCTCTAATATGTGAGACTTACCAAGATTCCTGGGATGATGGTTGCAACGAGCCTCGGTAGCGCAGTAGGTAGCGCGTAAGTCTCATAATCCTAAGGTCGTGAGTTCGATCCTCACCCGGGGCATTTAATTTGCTGTACATCACGGCTGAATTAACGGCGTTGCTATTGCTAGCGAACGAACTTAATTGTCGTTTGTTATCCACAAGGAGTCCACGCCTCAGCGTCACAATGTTTACTTCCAATTATGGCAAGGTACAACTTTGATCATTCTCCTCCCCTGTTATGAGTGAAATATGATGCAAACAGCAATGAATAGACAGTTTCGAGCTGTGCGCCATGCCAGTCTGCACGCGCAAAAATGCTCGCAAACAGAGAACAACACTGAGTCCGGATTGAGCACGAAATGCGAGAAGAGAGGGAGTAAATCTCACGTTTCTCGAGCAAATCCGGTGTGGTCTAGTGGCTAGGATACCTGGCTTTCACCCAGGAGGCCCGGGTTCGATTCCCGGTACCGGAAGGGAAGTTTTTGCGCACACGACCCTCCATCTTTTGGCCTTCCAACCTTCGTTTGTCGCCCACCTTCCGGAGCTTCAGCCGAACGTAATCGGGGGAAGCAGGCACAGGATGCAATTACTGTCAGCACCGGGATAAAGGGAGAAGAGGCACTGGTCCGCTGTTGGGGTGCTACCAGCGTCAGTGGGAAGTCGGTGAAGTCGCCAGTTGCGCCAGAAGCCAGCAATTACCGTAGTACGCCTACACACGCGTTCCAGTTATTCACATTGCTTGCAGTCGCTCCATGCACAACAAGCGTGAGCCCGGATAGCTCAGTCGGTAGAGCATTAGGCTTTTAACCTAAGGGTCCAGGGTTCGAATCCCTGTTCGGGCGAAGATTTTAACGCTTCCGTAATGGCTCGTCTCGTAGCGCTGGTAGCCCTGCCGTAATCAGTGCACCGAGTTCGTTTCCTGTCAACATTCTGCGCAGACCGGTTGCATTTTTCACGATTCGAGGGAAGCTTTAGCTACGAGCAGTCGTGGCCGAGTGGTTAAGGCGTCTGACTAGAAATCAGATTCCCTCTGGGAGCGTAGGTTCGAGTCCTACCGACTGCGTCGTTTTTTTTTATTTTTTGTTTCAGAAGAGAGAGCAGAAAATTTCGCAGTTTGCCTGTCGTTTTGGTACCTCGCTACACCTCACCTCTCACAGTCGTTTATAGCGCCTGTCCTTTTGATAAGGGCGAATTCCAAGCGTCAGCTTTCGCGTCAGCCGAGCAAAGTCGGGACAAGTCGGGACATACTACAGGATGGCCTGCGTGGAGCGACGACGGAAAGAAAACGTTAATTCAACAGCACGTGGCTCACATACTCATACGCATAGATTTGCGCCCGTTGCGGTGGCCGGGAATCGAACGCGGCTCAACTGCTCGGAAGGCAACTATGCTCACCATTACACTACCACCGCACAGCCGCTGCTCGCAACGCCGCGCTGTGTCGGCTTCCCGCCCGCCGGCAGTGGCCCACGGTGATAGTAGCTGTAGGCGCTTTACGAGGTAGGAGGGTGCATTCGGGCAGCGCCTCCACGCACGCTGCGTCTTTGGGCAAGGCTCGTCGCCGCGGCCGCAACGTTACTCACGCAATAGTGACGAGCGGTCGCTTTGAGGCAGTGTAGTGGGGGACTCCGCGTGTGTAGCACTTTTTTCGGTTGTATCCGACGTCGCTGGGTGGCAATCCCACTTTCCCTGCAGACAGCTGCTCGGGAATATGCTCGGGAAGCACGGACGTCATCGGACGTCCGCCCCCAACAAATGCAACTAACAAAATGAGAACAACAACTAAAAAAGTGGTAGGTTGTTCGACTACCACGCGGGCGGCCCGGCTTCGATTCCCGGCCGATGCATCGTTTTGCTGTTCTCGCAATAGTGCTGCCGCGCCGATTGCTCGCTTGAGGTGCGCCAGCCTCAGGAATGTATAGCAGGATTCGCTGTGAGAAGAACCAAACATGCAGCACGCAAGAGACCCTACTTGGACGGCCGCGTGCTGTTACTGAACTCCAGCGTCGGCCTGGCCCTACAGGCCGCTGTGTTCAGGTGCCGCAAGGGCGATGTACTGTAACCTCAGGCAGTGCTGCTTTCCGTCGTTAAAAAAGCTGCGGCAGCAGTTTACTCTAGCAAGTCGGGAAAGCACGCGTAGCGACACAACAGATTCCTGAGAAAGCGCAAACTGTCTATCTCTAATATGTGAGACTTACCAAGATTCCTGGGATGATGGTTGCAACGAGCCTCGGTAGCGCAGTAGGTAGCGCGTAAGTCTCATAATCCTAAGGTCGTGAGTTCGATCCTCACCCGGGGCATTTAATTTGCTGTACATCACGGCTGAATTAACGGCGTTGCTATTGCTAGCGAACGAACTTAATTGTCGTTTGTTATCCACAAGGAGTCCACGCCTCAGCGTCACAATGTTTACTTCCAATTATGGCAAGGTACAACTTTGATCATTCTCCTCCCCTGTTATGAGTGAAATATGATGCAAACAGCAATGAATAGACAGTTTCGAGCTGTGCGCCATGCCAGTCTGCACGCGCAAAAATGCTCGCAAACAGAGAACAACACTGAGTCCGGATTGAGCACGAAATGCGAGAAGAGAGGGAGTAAATCTCACGTTTCTCGAGCAAATCCGGTGTGGTCTAGTGGCTAGGATACCTGGCTTTCACCCAGGAGGCCCGGGTTCGATTCCCGGTACCGGAAGGGAAGTTTTTGCGCACACGACCCTCCATCTTTTGGCCTTCCAACCTTCGTTTGTCGCCCACCTTCCGGAGCTTCAGCCGAACGTAATCGGGGGAAGCAGGCACAGGATGCAATTACTGTCAGCACCGGGATAAAGGGAGAAGAGGCACTGGTCCGCTGTTGGGGTGCTACCAGCGTCAGTGGGAAGTCGGTGAAGTCGCCAGTTGCGCCAGAAGCCAGCAATTACCGTAGTACGCCTACACACGCGTTCCAGTTATTCACATTGCTTGCAGTCGCTCCATGCACAACAAGCGTGAGCCCGGATAGCTCAGTCGGTAGAGCATTAGGCTTTTAACCTAAGGGTCCAGGGTTCGAATCCCTGTTCGGGCGAAGATTTTAACGCTTCCGTAATGGCTCGTCTCGTAGCGCTGGTAGCCCTGCCGTAATCAGTGCACCGAGTTCGTTTCCTGTCAACATTCTGCGCAGACCGGTTGCATTTTCCACTATTCGAGGGAAGCTTTAGCTACGAGCAGTCGTGGCCGAGTGGTTAAGGCGTCTGACTAGAAATCAGATTCCCTCTGGGAGCGTAGGTTCGAGTCCTACCGACTGCGTCGGTTTTTTTTATTTTTTGTTTCAGAAGAGAGAGCAGAAAATTTCGCAGTTTGCCTGTCGTTTTGGTACCTCGCTACACCTCACCTCTCACAGTCGTTTATAGCGCCTGTCCTTTTGATAAGGGCGAATTCCAAGCGTCAGCTTTCGCGTCAGCCGAGCAAAGTCGGGACAAGTCGGGACATACTACAGGATGGCCTGCGTGGAGCGACGACGGAAAGAAAACGTTAATTCAACAGCACGTGGCTCACATACTCATACGCATAGATTTGCGCCCGTTGCGGTGGCCGGGAATCGAACGCGGCTCAACTGCTCGGAAGGCAACTATGCTCACCATTACACTACCACCGCACAGCCGCTGCTCGCAACGCCGCGCTGTGTCGGCTTCCCGCCCGCCGGCAGTGGCCCACGGTGATAGTAGCTGTAGGCGCTTTACGAGGTAGGAGGGTGCATTCGGGCAGCGCCTCCACGCACGCTGCGTCTTTGGGCAAGGCTCGTCGCCGCGGCCGCAACGTTACTCACGCAATAGTGACGAGCGGTCGCTTTGAGGCAGTGTAGTGGGGGACTCCGCGTGTGTAGCACTTTTTTCGGTTGTATCCGACGTCGCTGGGTGGCAATCCCACTTTCCCTGCAGACAGCTGCTCGGGAATATGCTCGGGAAGCACGGACGTCATCGGACGTCCGCCCCCAACAAATGCAACTAACAAAATGAGAACAACAACTAAAAAAGTGGTAGGTTGTTCGACTACCACGCGGGCGGCCTGGCTTCGATTCCCGGCCGATGCATCGTTTTGCTGTTCTCGCAATAGTGCTGCCGCGCCGATTGCTCGCTTGAGGTGCGCCAGCCTCAGGAATGTATAGCAGGATTCGCTGTGAGAAGAACCAAACATGCAGCACGCAAGAGACCCTACTTGGACGGCCGCGTGCTGTTACTGAACTCCAGCGTCGGCCTGGCCCTACAGGCCGCTGTGTTCAGGTGCCGCAAGGGCGATGTACTGTAACCTCAGGCAGTGCTGCTTTCCGTCGTTAAAAAAGCTGCGGCAGCAGTTTACTCTAGCAAGTCGGGAAAGCACGCGTAGCGACACAACAGATTCCTGAGAAAGCGCAAACTGTCTATCTCTAATATGTGAGACTTACCAAGATTCCTGGGATGATGGTTGCAACGAGCCTCGGTAGCGCAGTAGGTAGCGCGTAAGTCTCATAATCCTAAGGTCGTGAGTTCGATCCTCACCCGGGGCATTTAATTTGCTGTACATCACGGCTGAATTAACGGCGTTGCTATTGCTAGCGAACGAACTTAATTGTCGTTTGTTATCCACAAGGAGTCCACGCCTCAGCGTCACAATGTTTACTTCCAATTATGGCAAGGTACAACTTTGATCATTCTCCTCCCCTGTTATGAGTGAAATATGATGCAAACAGCAATGAATAGACAGTTTCGAGCTGTGCGCCATGCCAGTCTGCACGCGCAAAAATGCTCGCAAACAGAGAACAACACTGAGTCCGGATTGAGCACGAAATGCGAGAAGAGAGGGAGTAAATCTCACGTTTCTCGAGCAAATCCGGTGTGGTCTAGTGGCTAGGATACCTGGCTTTCACCCAGGAGGCCCGGGTTCGATTCCCGGTACCGGAAGGGAAGTTTTTGCGCACACGACCCTCCATCTTTTGGCCTTCCAACCTTCGTTTGTCGCCCACCTTCCGGAGCTTCAGCCGAACGTAATCGGGGGAAGCAGGCACAGGATGCAATTACTGTCAGCACCGGGATAAAGGGAGAAGAGGCACTGGTCCGCTGTTGGGGTGCTACCAGCGTCAGTGGGAAGTCGGTGAAGTCGCCAGTTGCGCCAGAAGCCAGCAATTACCGTAGTACGCCTACACACGCGTTCCAGTTATTCACATTGCTTGCAGTCGCTCCATGCACAACAAGCGTGAGCCCGGATAGCTCAGTCGGTAGAGCATTAGGCTTTTAACCTAAGGGTCCAGGGTTCGAATCCCTGTTCGGGCGAAGATTTTAACGCTTCCGTAATGGCTCGTCTCGTAGCGCTGGTAGCCCTGCCGTAATCAGTGCACCGAGTTCGTTTCCTGTCAACATTCTGCGCAGACCGGTTGCATTTTCCACGATTCGAGGGAAGCTTTAGCTACGAGCAGTCGTGGCCGAGTGGTTAAGGCGTCTGACTAGAAATCAGATTCCCTCTGGGAGCGTAGGTTCGAGTCCTACCGACTGCGTCGGTTTTTTTTATTTTTTGTTTCAGAAGAGAGAGCAGAAAATTTCGCAGTTTGCCTGTCGTTTTGGTACCTCGCTACACCTCACCTCTCACAGTCGTTTATAGCGCCTGTCCTTTTGATAAGGGCGAATTCCAAGCGTCAGCTTTCGCGTCAGCCGAGCAAAGTCGGGACAAGTCGGGACATACTACAGGATGGCCTGCGTGGAGCGACGACGGAAAGAAAACGTTAATTCAACAGCACGTGGCTCACATACTCATACGCATAGATTTGCGCCCGTTGCGGTGGCCGGGAATCGAACGCGGCTCAACTGCTCGGAAGGCAACTATGCTCACCATTACACTACCACCGCACAGCCGCTGCTCGCAACGCCGCGCTGTGTCGGCTTCCCGCCCGCCGGCAGTGGCCCACGGTGATAGTAGCTGTAGGCGCTTTACGAGGTAGGAGGGTGCATTCGGGCAGCGCCTCCACGCACGCTGCGTCTTTGGGCAAGGCTCGTCGCCGCGGCCGCAACGTTACTCACGCAATAGTGACGAGCGGTCGCTTTGAGGCAGTGTAGTGGGGGACTCCGCGTGTGTAGCACTTTTTTCGGTTGTATCCGACGTCGCTGGGTGGCAATCCCACTTTCCCTGCAGACAGCTGCTCGGGAATATGCTCGGGAAGCACGGACGTCATCGGACGTCCGCCCCCAACAAATGCAACTAACAAAATGAGAACAACAACTAAAAAAGTGGTAGGTTGTTCGACTACCACGCGGGCGGCCCGGCTTCGATTCCCGGCCGATGCATCGTTTTGCTGTTCTCGCAATAGTGCTGCCGCGCCGATTGCTCGCTTGAGGTGCGCCAGCCTCAGGAATGTATAGCAGGATTCGCTGTGAGAAGAACCAAACATGCAGCACGCAAGAGACCCTACTTGGACGGCCGCGTGCTGTTACTGAACTCCAGCGTCGGCCTGGCCCTACAGGCCGCTGTGTTCAGGTGCCGCAAGGGCGATGTACTGTAACCTCAGGCAGTGCTGCTTTCCGTCGTTAAAAAAGCTGCGGCAGCAGTTTACTCTAGCAAGTCGGGAAAGCACGCGTAGCGACACAACAGATTCCTGAGAAAGCGCAAACTGTCTATCTCTAATATGTGAGACTTACCAAGATTCCTGGGATGATGGTTGCAACGAGCCTCGGTAGCGCAGTAGGTAGCGCGTAAGTCTCATAATCCTAAGGTCGTGAGTTCGATCCTCACCCGGGGCATTTAATTTGCTGTACATCACGGCTGAATTAACGGCGTTGCTATTGCTAGCGAACGAACTTAATTGTCGTTTGTTATCCACAAGGAGTCCACGCCTCAGCGTCACAATGTTTACTTCCAATTATGGCAAGGTACAACTTTGATCATTCTCCTCCCCTGTTATGAGTGAAATATGATGCAAACAGCAATGAATAGACAGTTTCGAGCTGTGCGCCATGCCAGTCTGCACGCGCAAAAATGCTCGCAAACAGAGAACAACACTGAGTCCGGATTGAGCACGAAATGCGAGAAGAGAGGGAGTAAATCTCACGTTTCTCGAGCAAATCCGGTGTGGTCTAGTGGCTAGGATACCTGGCTTTCACCCAGGAGGCCCGGGTTCGATTCCCGGTACCGGAAGGGAAGTTTTTGCGCACACGACCCTCCATCTTTTGGCCTTCCAACCTTCGTTTGTCGCCCACCTTCCGGAGCTTCAGCCGAACGTAATCGGGGGAAGCAGGCACAGGATGCAATTACTGTCAGCACCGGGATAAAGGGAGAAGAGGCACTGGTCCGCTGTTGGGGTGCTACCAGCGTCAGTGGGAAGTCGGTGAAGTCGCCAGTTGCGCCAGAAGCCAGCAATTACCGTAGTACGCCTACACACGCGTTCCAGTTATTCACATTGCTTGCAGTCGCTCCATGCACAACAAGCGTGAGCCCGGATAGCTCAGTCGGTAGAGCATTAGGCTTTTAACCTAAGGGTCCAGGGTTCGAATCCCTGTTCGTGCGAAGATTTTAACGCTTCCGTAATGGCTCGTCTCGTAGCGCTGGTAGCCCTGCCGTAATCAGTGCACCGAGTTCGTTTCCTGTCAACATTCTGCGCAGACCGGTTGCATTTTTCACGATTCGAGGGAAGCTTTAGCTACGAGCAGTCGTGGCCGAGTGGTTAAGGCGTCTGACTAGAAATCAGATTCCCTCTGGGAGCGTAGGTTCGAGTCCTACCGACTGCGTCGGTTTTTTTTATTTTTTGTTTCAGAAGAGAGAGCAGAAAATTTCGCAGTTTGCCTGTCGTTTTGGTACCTCGCTACACCTCACCTCTCACAGTCGTTTATAGCGCCTGTCCTTTTGATAAGGGCGAATTCCAAGCGTCAGCTTTCGCGTCAGCCGAGCAAAGTCGGGACAAGTCGGGACATACTACAGGATGGCCTGCGTGGAGCGACGACGGAAAGAAAACGTTAATTCAACAGCACGTGGCTCACATACTCATACGCATAGATTTGCGCCCGTTGCGGTGGCCGGGAATCGAACGCGGCTCAACTGCTCGGAAGGCAACTATGCTCACCATTACACTACCACCGCACAGCCGCTGCTCGCAACGCCGCGCTGTGTCGGCTTCCCGCCCGCCGGCAGTGGCCCACGGTGATAGTAGCTGTAGGCGCTTTACGAGGTAGGAGGGTGCATTCGGGCAGCGCCTCCACGCACGCTGCGTCTTTGGGCAAGGCTCGTCGCCGCGGCCGCAACGTTACTCACGCAATAGTGACGAGCGGTCGCTTTGAGGCAGTGTAGTGGGGGACTCCGCGTGTGTAGCACTTTTTTCGGTTGTATCCGACGTCGCTGGGTGGCAATCCCACTTTCCCTGCAGACAGCTGCTCGGGAATATGCTCGGGAAGCACGGACGTCATCGGACGTCCGCCCCCAACAAATGCAACTAACAAAATGAGAACAACAACTAAAAAAGTGGTAGGTTGTTCGACTACCACGCGGGCGGCCCGGCTTCGATTCCCGGCCGATGCATCGTTTTGCTGTTCTCGCTATAGTGCTGCCGCGCCGATTGCTCGCTTGAGGTGCGCCAGCCTCAGGAATGTATAGCAGGATTCGCTGAGAGAAGAACCAAACATGCAGCACGCAAGAGACCCTACTTGGACGGCCGCGTGCTGTTACTGAACTCCAGCGTCGGCCTGGCCCTACAGGCCGCTGTGTTCAGGTGCCGCAAGGGCGATGTACTGTAACCTCAGGCAGTGCTGCTTTCCGTCGTTAAAAAAGCTGCGGCAGCAGTTTACTCTAGCAAGTCGGGAAAGCACGCGTAGCGACACAACAGATTCCTGAGAAAGCGCAAACTGTCTATCTCTAATATGTGAGACTTACCAAGATTCCTGGGATGATGGTTGCAACGAGCCTCGGTAGCGCAGTAGGTAGCGCGTAAGTCTCATAATCCTAAGGTCGTGAGTTCGATCCTCACCCAGGGCATTTAATTTGCTGTACATCACGGCTGAATTAACGGCGTTGCTATTGCTAGCGAACGAACTTAATTGTCGTTTGTTATCCACAAGGAGTCCACGCCTCAGCGTCACAATGTTTACTTCCAATTATGGCAAGGTACAACTTTGATCATTCTCCTCCCCTGTTATGAGTGAAATATGATGCAAACAGCAATGAATAGACAGTTTCGAGCTGTGCGCCATGCCAGTCTGCACGCGCAAAAATGCTCGCAAACAGAGAACAACACTGAGTCCGGATTGAGCACGAAATGCGAGAAGAGAGGGAGTAAATCTCACGTTTCTCGAGCAAATCCGGTGTGGTCTAGTGGCTAGGATACCTGGCTTTCACCCAGGAGGCCCGGGTTCGATTCCCGGTACCGGAAGGGAAGTTTTTGCGCACACGACCCTCCATCTTTTGGCCTTCCAACCTTCGTTTGTCGCCCACCTTCCGGAGCTCCAGCCGAACGTAATCGGGGGAAGCAGGCACAGGATGCAATTACTGTCAGCACCGGTATAAAGGGAGAAGAGGCACTGGTCCGCTGTTGGGGTGCTACCAGCGTCAGTGGGAAGTCGGTGAAGTCGCCAGTTGCGCCAGAAGCCAGCAATTACCGTAGTACGCCTACACACGCGTTCCAGTTATTCACATTGCTTGCAGTCGCTCCATGCACAACAAGCGTGAGCCCGGATAGCTCAGTCGGTAGAGCATTAGGCTTTTAACCTAAGGGTCCAGGGTTCGAATCCCTGTTCGGGCGAAGATTTTAACGCTTCCGTAATGGCTCGTCTCGTAGCGCTGGTAGCCCTGCCGTAATCAGTGCACCGAGTTCGTTTCCTGTCAACATTCTGCGCAGACCGGTTGCATTTTTCACGATTCGAGGGAAGCTTTAGCTACGAGCAGTCGTGGCCGAGTGGTTAAGGCGTCTGACTAGAAATCAGATTCCCTCTGGGAGCGTAGGTTCGAGTCCTACCGACTGCGTCGTTTTTTTTTATTTTTTGTTTCAGAAGAGAGAGCAGAAAATTTCGCAGTTTGCCTGTCGTTTTGGTACCTCGCTACACCTCACCTCTCACAGTCGTTTATAGCGCCTGTCCTTTTGATAAGGGCGAATTCCAAGCGTCAGCTTTCGCGTCAGCCGAGCAAAGTCGGGACAAGTCGGGACATACTACAGGATGGCCTGCGTGGAGCGACGACGGAAAGAAAACGTTAATTCAACAGCACGTGGCTCACATACTCATACGCATAGATTTGCGCCCGTTGCGGTGGCCGGGAATCGAACGCGGCTCAACTGCTCGGAAGGCAACTATGCTCACCATTACACTACCACCGCACAGCCGCTGCTCGCAACGCCGCGCTGTGTCGGCTTCCCGCCCGCCGGCAGTGGCCCACGGTGATAGTAGCTGTAGGCGCTTTACGAGGTAGGAGGGTGCATTCGGGCAGCGCCTCCACGCACGCTGCGTCTTTGGGCAAGGCTCGTCGCCGCGGCCGCAACGTTACTCACGCAATAGTGACGAGCGGTCGCTTTGAGGCAGTGTAGTGGGGGACTCCGCGTGTGTAGCACTTTTTTCGGTTGTATCCGACGTCGCTGGGTGGCAATCCCACTTTCCCTGCAGACAGCTGCTCGGGAATATGCTCGGGAAGCACGGACGTCATCGGACGTCCGCCCCCAACAAATGCAACTAACAAAATGAGAACAACAACTAAAAAAGTGGTAGGTTGTTCGACTACCACGCGGGCGGCCCGGCTTCGATTCCCGGCCGATGCATCGTTTTGCTGTTCTCGCTATAGTGCTGCCGCGCCGATTGCTCGCTTGAGGTGCGCCAGCCTCAGGAATGTATAGCAGGATTCGCTGTGAGAAGAACCAAACATGCAGCACGCAAGAGACCCTACTTGGACGGCCGCGTGCTGTTACTGAACTCCAGCGTCGGCCTGGCCCTACAGGCCGCTGTGTTCAGGTGCCGCAAGGGCGATGTACTGTAACCTCAGGCAGTGCTGCTTTCCGTCGTTAAAAAAGCTGCGGCAGCAGTTTACTCTAGCAAGTCGGGAAAGCACGCGTAGCGACACAACAGATTCCTGAGAAAGCGCAAACTGTCTATCTCTAATATGTGAGACTTACCAAGATTCCTGGGATGATGGTTGCAACGAGCCTCGGTAGCGCAGTAGGTAGCGCGTAAGTCTCATAATCCTAAGGTCGTGAGTTCGATCCTCACCCAGGGCATTTAATTTGCTGTACATCACGGCTGAATTAACGGCGTTGCTATTGCTAGCGAACGAACTTAATTGTCGTTTGTTATCCACAAGGAGTCCACGCCTCAGCGTCACAATGTTTACTTCCAATTATGGCAAGGTACAACTTTGATCATTCTCCTCCCCTGTTATGAGTGAAATATGATGCAAACAGCAATGAATAGACAGTTTCGAGCTGTGCGCCATGCCAGTCTGCACGCGCAAAAATGCTCGCAAACAGAGAACAACACTGAGTCCGGATTGAGCACGAAATGCGAGAAGAGAGGGAGTAAATCTCACGTTTCTCGAGCAAATCCGGTGTGGTCTAGTGGCTAGGATACCTGGCTTTCACCCAGGAGGCCCGGGTTCGATTCCCGGTACCGGAAGGGAAGTTTTTGCGCACACGACCCTCCATCTTTTGGCCTTCCAACCTTCGTTTGTCGCCCACCTTCCGGAGCTCCAGCCGAACGTAATCGGGGGAAGCAGGCACAGGATGCAATTACTGTCAGCACCGGGATAAAGGGAGAAGAGGCACTGGTCCGCTGTTGGGGTGCTACCAGCGTCAGTGGGAAGTCGGTGAAGTCGCCAGTTGCGCCAGAAGCCAGCAATTACCGTAGTACGCCTACACACGCGTTCCAGTTATTCACATTGCTTGCAGTCGCTCCATGCACAACAAGCGTGAGCCCGGATAGCTCAGTCGGTAGAGCATTAGGCTTTTAACCTAAGGGTCCAGGGTTCGAATCCCTGTTCGGGCGAAGATTTTAACGCTTCCGTAATGGCTCGTCTCGTAGCGCTGGTAGCCCTGCCGTAATCAGTGCACCGAGTTCGTTTCCTGTCAACATTCTGCGCAGACCGGTTGCATTTTTCACGATTCGAGGGAAGCTTTAGCTACGAGCAGTCGTGGCCGAGTGGTTAAGGCGTCTGACTAGAAATCAGATTCCCTCTGGGAGCGTAGGTTCGAGTCCTACCGACTGCGTCGGTTTTTTTTATTTTTTGTTTCAGAAGAGAGAGCAGAAAATTTCGCAGTTTGCCTGTCGTTTTGGTACCTCGCTACACCTCACCTCTCACAGTCGTTTATAGCGCCTGTCCTTTTGATAAGGGCGAATTCCAAGCGTCAGCTTTCGCGTCAGCCGAGCAAAGTCGGGACAAGTCGGGACATACTACAGGATGGCCTGCGTGGAGCGACGACGGAAAGAAAACGTTAATTCAACAGCACGTGGCTCACATACTCATACGCATAGATTTGCGCCCGTTGCGGTGGCCGGGAATCGAACGCGGCTCAACTGCTCGGAAGGCAACTATGCTCACCATTACACTACCACCGCACAGCCGCTGCTCGCAACGCCGCGCTGTGTCGGCTTCCCGCCCGCCGGCAGTGGCCCACGGTGATAGTAGCTGTAGGCGCTTTACGAGGTAGGAGGGTGCATTCGGGCAGCGCCTCCACGCACGCTGCGTCTTTGGGCAAGGCTCGTCGCCGCGGCCGCAACGTTACTCACGCAATAGTGACGAGCGGTCGCTTTGAGGCAGTGTAGTGGGGGACTCCGCGTGTGTAGCACTTTTTTCGGTTGTATCCGACGTCGCTGGGTGGCAATCCCACTTTCCCTGCAGACAGCTGCTCGGGAATATGCTCGGGAAGCACGGACGTCATCGGACGTCCGCCCCCAACAAATGCAACTAACAAAATGAGAACAACAACTAAAAAAGTGGTAGGTTGTTCGACTACCACGCGGGCGGCCCGGCTTCGATTCCCGGCCGATGCATCGTTTTGCTGTTCTCGCTATAGTGCTGCCGCGCCGATTGCTCGCTTGAGGTGCGCCAGCCTCAGGAATGTATAGCAGGATTCGCTGTGAGAAGAACCAAACATGCAGCACGCAAG
Source organism: Schistocerca cancellata (assembly GCF_023864275.1). Classification (NCBI taxonomy): domain Eukaryota; kingdom Metazoa; phylum Arthropoda; class Insecta; order Orthoptera; family Acrididae; genus Schistocerca; species Schistocerca cancellata. The sequence continues at coordinate 222,123 of NW_026046608.1, forward strand.
AGACCCTACTTGGACGGCCGCGTGCTGTTACTGAACTCCAGCGTCGGCCTGGCCCTACAGGCCGCTGTGTTCAGGTGCCGCAAGGGCGATGTACTGTAACCTCAGGCAGTGCTGCTTTCCGTCGTTAAAAAAGCTGCGGCAGCAGTTTACTCTAGCAAGTCGGGAAAGCACGCGTAGCGACACAACAAATTCCTGAGAAAGCGCAAACTGTCTATCTCTAATATGTGAGACTTACCAAGATTCCTGGGATGATGGTTGCAACGAGCCTCGGTAGCGCAGTAGGTAGCGCGTAAGTCTCATAATCTTAAGGTCGTGAGTTCGATCCTCACCCAGGGCATTTAATTTGCTGTACATCACGGCTGAATTAACGGCGTTGCTATTGCTAGCGAACGAACTTAATTGTCGTTTGTTATCCACAAGGAGTCCACGCCTCAGCGTCACAATGTTTACTTCCAATTATGGCAAGGTACAACTTTGATCATTCTCCTCCCCTGTTATGAGTGAAATATGATGCAAACAGCAATGAATAGACAGTTTCGAGCTGTGCGCCATGCCAGTCTGCACGCGCAAAAATGCTCGCAAACAGAGAACAACACTGAGTCCGGATTGAGCACGAAATGCGAGAAGAGAGGGAGTAAATCTCACGTTTCTCGAGCAAATCCGGTGTGGTCTAGTGGCTAGGATACCTGGCTTTCACCCAGGAGGCCCGGGTTCGATTCCCGGTACCGGAAGGGAAGTTTTTGCGCTCACGACCCTCCATCTTTTGGCCTTCCAACCTTCGTTTGTCGCCCTCCTTCCGGAGCTTCAACCGAACGTAATCGGGGGAAGCAGGCACAGGATGCAATTACTGTCAGCACCGGGATAAAGGGAGAAGAGGCACTGGTCCGCTGTTGGGGTGCTACCAGCGTCAGTGGGAAGTCGGTGAAGTCGCCAGTTGCGCCAGAAGCCAGCAATTACCATAGTACGCCTACACACGCGTTCCAGTTATTCACATTGCTTGCAGTCGCTCCATGCACAACAAGCGTGAGCCCGGATAGCTCAGTCGGTAGAGCATTAGGCTTTTAACCTAAGGGTCCAGGGTTCGAATCCCTGTTCGGGCGAAGATTTTAACGCTTCCGTAATGGCTCGTCTCGTAGCGCTGGTAGCCCTGCCGTAATCAGTGCACCGAGTTCGTTTCCTGTCAACATTCTGCGCAGACCGGTTGCATTTTTCACGATTCGAGGGAAGCTTTAGATACGAGCAGTCGTGGCCGAGTGGTTAAGGCGTCTGACTAGAAATCAGATTCCCTCTGGGAGCGTAGGTTCGAGTCCTACAGGCTGCGTGCCATTTTGCATAAAAACGAGCAGAAATTTTCGCACACATGTGACATGCGTGGGTGAATGCGGATCCAAACCAGTGACACCATTCTCAACAAGACGGAAATTTATGTTTAAGAATACTGTTTCGCGACGGCCGCAGTCTGTTGTGGCTATCGGTTCACCTCGCACGGACGCTAGTACTGCAGAAATCAGTCGCAGGCCCACGAACGCGCCCCCGTCCTTTTGTCGCGCCCTCGCCGTGTTCGAGAGTACACAGATGTGCTCTAAAGTGTTGGACAGAGCGGGCATTCATTTCTTTTTAAGAATCGCAGTTCCATTCATTCGAGTGCGGCAAAAGCAGTGGGGCAGCGTTTCTTTTCTTAAGATCTCGCAGCTGCTTGCAAGTATGTCCGTCGTTTAAGACGACAGAAAACTAGCGTCAGTGGGAAGTCGGTGAAGTCGCCATTGGAGCCATAAGCCAATAATTACGACACGCGAATCACTCGCACACCATGCAGCATGTACTAGAACGCTCGGCCGAGGGACCGGACGGCTCAGTCGGTAGAGCGCTAGACCTTCAACCAAAGGGTCCCGGGTTCAAGCCCCCGTCCAGGCGAAAACCAATACACTGTCTAAACAGCTAACGTGCTGGCAACGAAAGCACTACAGAAACGAGTGAGGCCATGTCGCGTTCTGCCATCAGATTGCTTGTAAAGGAGCAGATGCACTTGTAGAGACACACCTCTGCGACCGGCAGTCGTGGCCGAGTGGTTAAGGCGTCTGACTAGAAATCAGATTCCCTCTGGGAGCGTAGGTTCGAGTCCTACCGACTGCGTTTCTTTTTTGTGTCAAGAGGTGAAGAACATCTCCAACGGAACCGTGAAATGAGCGAATACGTGGGAAACACTGCATTCGAGAAGCTTGTGAATTTTACAATTGTCCAGTGAGTGTCGACAAAACACGTAGCTCCTCTGCTGTAACATATGAGACGTACAAACTGCTGCAATTTGACTTCACATCGTGTGTCAGCTTTCTTCGATAGTCTGTTACGAGCCTAGCGTAATGAGTTTATAGACAGCAGTCAGACGACGTTTAAATGGTAACAGCTCCACGCAACGGTTACCCAACAGTAAAGGACATGAGGCAATGTGTCAGTATGCGTAGTGGGAGGGGTGCTCATGTAATGTGAGCCCGGATAGCTCAGTCGGTAGAGCATTAGGCTTTTAACCTAAGGGTCCAGGGTTCAAGTCCCTGTTCGGGCGGAAATTTTAATACTTTGGTAGCCGCACGTCTAGTAGCGGTGTAAGCACTACGGAAAAGAATGCAGCTACGCCGTTTCCTGGCACTGCAGTGCTTTAAACGGTAGCAGTTGCATGTATCGGGAGGGTCTTGCGATACTGGCAGTCGTGGCCGAGTGGTTAAGGCGTCGGACTCGAAATCACATCCCCTCTGGGAGCGTAGGTTCGAATCCTACAGGCTGCGTGCCATTTTGCATAAAAACGAGCAGAAATTTTCGCACACATGTGACATGCGTGGGTGAATGCGGATCCAAACCAGTGACACCATTCTCAACAAGACGGAAATTTATGTTTAAGAATACTGTTTCGCGACGGCCGCAGTCTGTTGTGGCTATCGGTTCACCTCGCACGGACGCTAGTACTGCAGAAATCAGTCGCAGGCCCACGAACGCGCCCCCGTCCTTTTGTCGCGCCGTCGCCGTGTTCGAGAGTACACAGATGTGCTCTAAAGTGTTGGACAGAGCGGGCATTCATTTCTTTTTAAGAATCGCAGTTCCATTCATTCGAGTGCGGCAAAAGCAGTGGGGCAGCGTTTCTTTTCTTAAGATCTCGCAGCTGCTTGCAAGTATGTCCGTCGTTTAAGACGACAGAAAACTAGCGTCAGTGGGAAGTCGGTGAAGTCGCCATTGTAGCCATAAGCCAATAATTACGACACGCGAATCACTCGCACACCATGCAGCATGTACTAGAACGCTCGGCCGAGGGACCGGACGGCTCAGTCGGTAGAGCGCTAGACCTTCAACCAAAGGGTCCCGGGTTCAAGCCCCCGTCCAGGCGAAAACCAATACACTGTCTAAACAGCTAACGTGCTGGCAACGAAAGCACTACAGAAACGAGTGAGTCCATGTCGCGTTCTGCCATCAGATTGCTTGTAAAGGAGCAGATGCACTTGTAGAGACACACCTCTGCGACCGGCAGTCGTGGCCGAGTGGTTAAGGCGTCTGACTAGAAATCAGATTCCCCCTGGGAGCGTAGGTTCGAGTCATACCGACTGCGTTTCTTTTTTGTGTCAAGAGGTGAAGAACATCTCCAAGGGAACCGTGAAATGAGCGAATACGTGGGAAACACTGCATTCGAGAAGCTTGTGAATTTTACAATTGTCCAGTGAGTGTCGACAAAACACGTAGCTCCTCTGCTGTAACATATGAGACGTACAAACTGCTGCAATTTGACTTCACATCGTGTGTCAGCTTTCTTCGATAGTCTGTTACGAGCCTAGCGTAATGAGTTTATAGACAGCAGTCAGACGACGTTTAAATGGTAACAGCTCCACGCAACGGTTACCCAACAGTAAAGGACATGAGGCAATGTGTCAGTATGCGTAGTGGGAGGGGTGCTCATGTAATGTGAGCCCGGATAGCTCAGTCGGTAGAGCATTAGGCTTTTAACCTAAGGGTCCAGGGTTCAAGTCCCTGTTCGGGCGGAAATTTTAATACTTTGGTAGCCGCACGTCTAGTAGCGGTGTAAGCACTACGGAAAAGAATGCAGCTACGCCGTTTCCTGGCACTGCAGTGCTTTAAACGGTAGCAGTTGCATGTATCGGGAGGGTCTTGCGATACTGGCAGTCGTGGCCGAGTGGTTAAGGCGTCGGACTCGAAATCACATCCCCTCTGGGAGCGTAGGTTCGAATCCTACAGGCTGCGTGCCATTTTGCATAAAAACGAGCAGAAATTTTCGCACACATGTGACATGCGTGGGTGAATGCGGATCCAAACCAGTGACACCATTCTCAACAAGACGGAAATTTATGTTTAAGAATACTGTTTCGCGACGGCCGCAGTCTGTTGTGGCTATCGGTTCACCTCGCACGGACGCTAGTACTGCAGAAATCAGTCGCAGGCCCACGAACGCGCCCCCGTCCTTTTGTCGCGCCGTCGCCGTGTTCGAGAGTACACAGATGTGCTCTAAAGTGTTGGACAGAGCGGGCATTCATTTCTTTTTAAGAATCGCAGTTCCATTCATTCGAGTGCGGCAAAAGCAGTGGGGCAGCGTTTCTTTTCTTAAGATCTCGCAGCTGCTTGCAAGTATGTCCGTCGTTTAAGACGACAGAAAACTAGCGTCAGTGGGAAGTCGGTGAAGTCGCCATTGTAGCCATAAGCCAATAATTACGACACGCGAATCACTCGCACACCATGCAGCATGTACTAGAACGCTCGGCCGAGGGACCGGACGGCTCAGTCGGTAGAGCGCTAGACCTTCAACCAAAGGGTCCCGGGTTCAAGCCCCCGTCCAGGCGAAAACTAATACACTGTCTAAACAGCTAACGTGCTGGCAACGAAAGCACTACAGAAACGAGTGAGGCCATGTCGCGTTCTGCCATCAGATTGCTTGTAAAGGAGCAGATGCACTTGTAGAGACACACCTCTGCGACCGGCAGTCGTGGCCGAGTGGTTAAGGCGTCTGACTAGAAATCAGATTCCCTCTGGGAGCGTAGGTTCGAGTCCTACCGACTGCGTTTCTTTTTTGTGTCAAGAGGTGAAGAACATCTCCAACGGAACCGTGAAATGAGCGAATACGTGGGAAACACTGCATTCGAGAAGCTTGTGAATTTTACAATTGTCCAGTGAGTGTCGACAAAACACGTAGCTCCTCTGCTGTAACATATGAGACGTACAAACTGCTGCAATTTGACTTCACATCGTGTGTCAGCTTTCTTCGATAGTCTGTTACGAGCCTAGCGTAATGAGTTTATAGACAGCAGTCAGACGACGTTTAAATGGTAACAGCTCCACGCAACGGTTACCCAACAGTAAAGGACATGAGGCAATGTGTCAGTATGCGTAGTGGGAGGGGTGCTCATGTAATGTGAGCCCGGATAGCTCAGTCGGTAGAGCATTAGGCTTTTAACCTAAGGGTCCAGGGTTCAAGTCCCTGTTCGGGCGGAAATTTTAATACTTTGGTAGCCGCACGTCTAGTAGCGGTGTAAGCACTACGGAAAAGAATGCAGCTACGCCGTTTCCTGGCACTGCAGTGCTTTAAACGGTAGCAGTTGCATGTATCGGGAGGGTCTTGCGATACTGGCAGTCGTGGCCGAGTGGTTAAGGCGTCGGACTCGAAATCACATCCCCTCTGGGAGCGTAGGTTCGAATCCTACAGGCTGCGTGCCATTTTGCATAAAAACGAGCAGAAATTTTCGCACACATGTGACATGCGTGGGTGAATGCGGATCCAAACCAGTGACACCATTCTCAACAAGACGGAAATTTATGTTTAAGAATACTGTTTCGCGACGGCCGCAGTCTGTTGTGGCTATCGGTTCACCTCGCACGGACGCTAGTACTGCAGAAATCAGTCGCAGGCCCACGAACGCGCCCCCGTCCTTTTGTCGCGCCGTCGCCGTGTTCGAGAGTACACAGATGTGCTCTAAAGTGTTGGACAGAGCGGGCATTCATTTCTTTTTAAGAATCGCAGTTCCATTCATTCGAGTGCGGCAAAAGCAGTGGGGCAGCGTTTCTTTTCTTAAGATCTCGCAGCTGCTTGCAAGTATGTCCGTCGTTTAAGACGACAGAAAACTAGCGTCAGTGGGAAGTCGGTGAAGTCGCCATTGTAGCCATAAGCCAATAATTACGACACGCGAATCACTCGCACACCATGCAGCATGTACTAGAACGCTCGGCCGAGGGACCGGACGGCTCAGTCGGTAGAGCGCTAGACCTTCAACCAAAGGGTCCCGGGTTCAAGCCCCCGTCCAGGCGAAAACCAATACACTGTCTAAACAGCTAACGTGCTGGCAACGAAAGCACTACAGAAACGAGTGAGTCCATGTCGCGTTCTGCCATCAGATTGCTTGTAAAGGAGCAGATGCACTTGTAGAGACACACCTCTGCGACCGGCAGTCGTGGCCGAGTGGTTAAGGCGTCTGACTAGAAATCAGATTCCCCCTGGGAGCGTAGGTTCGAGTCATACCGACTGCGTTTCTTTTTTGTGTCAAGAGGTGAAGAACATCTCCAACGGAACCGTGAAATGAGCGAATACGTGGGAAACACTGCATTCGAGAAGCTTGTGAATTTTACAATTGTCCAGTGAGTGTCGACAAAACACGTAGCTCCTCTGCTGTAACATATGAGACGTACAAACTGCTGCAATTTGACTTCACATCGTGTGTCAGCTTTCTTCGATAGTCTGTTACGAGCCTAGCGTAATGAGTTTATAGACAGCAGTCAGACGACGTTTAAATGGTAACAGCTCCACGCAACGGTTACCCAACAGTAAAGGACATGAGGCAATGTGTCAGTATGCGTAGTGGGAGGGGTGCTCATGTAATGTGAGCCCGGATAGCTCAGTCGGTAGAGCATTAGGCTTTTAACCTAAGGGTCCAGGGTTCAAGTCCCTGTTCGGGCGGAAATTTTAATACTTTGGTAGCCGCACGTCTAGTAGCGGTGTAAGCACTACGGAAAAGAATGCAGCTACGCCGTTTCCTGGCACTGCAGTGCTTTAAACGGTAGCAGTTGCATGTATCGGGAGGGTCTTGCGATACTGGCAGTCGTGGCCGAGTGGTTAAGGCGTCGGACTCGAAATCACATCCCCTCTGGGAGCGTAGGTTCGAATCCTACAGGCTGCGTGCCATTTTGCATAAAAACGAGCAGAAATTTTCGCACACATGTGACATGCGTGGGTGAATGCGGATCCAAACCAGTGACACCATTCTCAACAAGACGGAAATTTATGTTTAAGAATACTGTTTCGCGACGGCCGCAGTCTGTTGTGGCTATCGGTTCACCTCGCACGGACGCTAGTACTGCAGAAATCAGTCGCAGGCCCACGAACGCGCCCCCGTCCTTTTGTCGCGCCGTCGCCGTGTTCGAGAGTACACAGATGTGCTCTAAAGTGTTGGACAGAGCGGGCATTCATTTCTTTTTAAGAATCGCAGTTCCATTCATTCGAGTGCGGCAAAAGCAGTGGGGCAGCGTTTCTTTTCTTAAGATCTCGCAGCTGCTTGCAAGTATGTCCGTCGTTTAAGACGACAGAAAACTAGCGTCAGTGGGAAGTCGGTGAAGTCGCCATTGTAGCCATAAGCCAATAATTACGACACGCGAATCACTCGCACACCATGCAGCATGTACTAGAACGCTCGGCCGAGGGACCGGACGGCTCAGTCGGTAGAGCGCTAGACCTTCAACCAAAGGGTCCCGGGTTCAAGCCCCCGTCCAGGCGAAAACTAATACACTGTCTAAACAGCTAACGTGCTGGCAACGAAAGCACTACAGAAACGAGTGAGGCCATGTCGCGTTCTGCCATCAGATTGCTTGTAAAGGAGCAGATGCACTTGTAGAGACACACCTCTGCGACCGGCAGTCGTGGCCGAGTGGTTAAGGCGTCTGACTAGAAATCAGATTCCCTCTGGGAGCGTAGGTTCGAGTCCTACCGACTGCGTTTCTTTTTTGTGTCAAGAGGTGAAGAACATCTCCAACGGAACCGTGAAATGAGCGAATACGTGGGAAACACTGCATTCGAGAAGCTTGTGAATTTTACAATTGTCCAGTGAGTGTCGACAAAACACGTAGCTCCTCTGCTGTAACATATGAGACGTACAAACTGCTGCAATTTGACTTCACATCGTGTGTCAGCTTTCTTCGATAGTCTGTTACGAGCCTAGCGTAATGAGTTTATAGACAGCAGTCAGACGACGTTTAAATGGTAACAGCTCCACGCAACGGTTACCCAACAGTAAAGGACATGAGGCAATGTGTCAGTATGCGTAGTGGGAGGGGTGCTCATGTAATGTGAGCCCGGATAGCTCAGTCGGTAGAGCATTAGGCTTTTAACCTAAGGGTCCAGGGTTCAAGTCCCTGTTCGGGCGGAAATTTTAATACTTTGGTAGCCGCACGTCTAGTAGCGGTGTAAGCACTACGGAAAAGAATGCAGCTACGCCGTTTCCTGGCACTGCAGTGCTTTAAACGGTAGCAGTTGCATGTATCGGGAGGGTCTTGCGATACTGGCAGTCGTGGCCGAGTGGTTAAGGCGTCGGACTCGAAATCACATCCCCTCTGGGAGCGTAGGTTCGAATCCTACAGGCTGCGTGCCATTTTGCATAAAAACGAGCAGAAATTTTCGCACACATGTGACATGCGTGGGTGAATGCGGATCCAAACCAGTGACACCATTCTCAACAAGACGGAAATTTATGTTTAAGAATACTGTTTCGCGACGGCCGCAGTCTGTTGTGGCTATCGGTTCACCTCGCACGGACGCTAGTACTGCAGAAATCAGTCGCAGGCCCACGAACGCGCCCCCGTCCTTTTGTCGCGCCGTCGCCGTGTTCGAGAGTACACAGATGTGCTCTAAAGTGTTGGACAGAGCGGGCATTCATTTCTTTTTAAGAATCGCAGTTCCATTCATTCGAGTGCGGCAAAAGCAGTGGGGCAGCGTTTCTTTTCTTAAGATCTCGCAGCTGCTTGCAAGTATGTCCGTCGTTTAAGACGACAGAAAACTAGCGTCAGTGGGAAGTCGGTGAAGTCGCCATTGTAGCCATAAGCCAATAATTACGACACGCGAATCACTCGCACACCATGCAGCATGTACTAGAACGCTCGGCCGAGGGACCGGACGGCTCAGTCGGTAGAGCGCTAGACCTTCAACCAAAGGGTCCCGGGTTCAAGCCCCCGTCCAGGCGAAAACCAATACACTGTCTAAACAGCTAACGTGCTGGCAACGAAAGCACTACAGAAACGAGTGAGTCCATGTCGCGTTCTGCCATCAGATTGCTTGTAAAGGAGCAGATGCACTTGTAGAGACACACCTCTGCGACCGGCAGTCGTGGCCGAGTGGTTAAGGCGTCTGACTAGAAATCAGATTCCCCCTGGGAGCGTAGGTTCGAGTCATACCGACTGCGTTTCTTTTTTGTGTCAAGAGGTGAAGAACATCTCCAACGGAACCGTGAAATGAGCGAATACGTGGGAAACACTGCATTCGAGAAGCTTGTGAATTTTACAATTGTCCAGTGAGTGTCGACAAAACACGTAGCTCCTCTGCTGTAACATATGAGACGTACAAACTGCTGCAATTTGACTTCACATCGTGTGTCAGCTTTCTTCGATAGTCTGTTACGAGCCTAGCGTAATGAGTTTATAGACAGCAGTCAGACGACGTTTAAATGGTAACAGCTCCACGCAACGGTTACCCAACAGTAAAGGACATGAGGCAATGTGTCAGTATGCGTAGTGGGAGGGGTGCTCATGTAATGTGAGCCCGGATAGCTCAGTCGGTAGAGCATTAGGCTTTTAACCTAAGGGTCCAGGGTTCAAGTCCCTGTTCGGGCGGAAATTTTAATACTTTGGTAGCCGCACGTCTAGTAGCGGTGTAAGCACTACGGAAAAGAATGCAGCTACGCCGTTTCCTGGCACTGCAGTGCTTTAAACGGTAGCAGTTGCATGTATCGGGAGGGTCTTGCGATACTGGCAGTCGTGGCCGAGTGGTTAAGGCGTCGGACTCGAAATCACATCCCCTCTGGGAGCGTAGGTTCGAATCCTACAGGCTGCGTGCCATTTTGCATAAAAACGAGCAGAAATTTTCGCACACATGTGACATGCGTGGGTGAATGCGGATCCAAACCAGTGACACCATTCTCAACAAGACGGAAATTTATGTTTAAGAATACTGTTTCGCGACGGCCGCAGTCTGTTGTGGCTATCGGTTCACCTCGCACGGACGCTAGTACTGCAGAAATCAGTCGCAGGCCCACGAACGCGCCCCCGTCCTTTTGTCGCGCCGTCGCCGTGTTCGAGAGTACACAGATGTGCTCTAAAGTGTTGGACAGAGCGGGCATTCATTTCTTTTTAAGAATCGCAGTTCCATTCATTCGAGTGCGGCAAAAGCAGTGGGGCAGCGTTTCTTTTCTTAAGATCTCGCAGCTGCTTGCAAGTATGTCCGTCGTTTAAGACGACAGAAAACTAGCGTCAGTGGGAAGTCGGTGAAGTCGCCATTGTAGCCATAAGCCAATAATTACGACACGCGAATCACTCGCACACCATGCAGCATGTACTAGAACGCTCGGCCGAGGGACCGGACGGCTCAGTCGGTAGAGCGCTAGACCTTCAACCAAAGGGTCCCGGGTTCAAGCCCCCGTCCAGGCGAAAACTAATACACTGTCTAAACAGCTAACGTGCTGGCAACGAAAGCACTACAGAAACGAGTGAGGCCATGTCGCGTTCTGCCATCAGATTGCTTGTAAAGGAGCAGATGCACTTGTAGAGACACACCTCTGCGACCGGCAGTCGTGGCCGAGTGGTTAAGGCGTCTGACTAGAAATCAGATTCCCTCTGGGAGCGTAGGTTCGAGTCCTACCGACTGCGTTTCTTTTTTGTGTCAAGAGGTGAAGAACATCTCCAACGGAACCGTGAAATGAGCGAATACGTGGGAAACACTGCATTCGAGAAGCTTGTGAATTTTACAATTGTCCAGTGAGTGTCGACAAAACACGTAGCTCCTCTGCTGTAACATATGAGACGTACAAACTGCTGCAATTTGACTTCACATCGTGTGTCAGCTTTCTTCGATAGTCTGTTACGAGCCTAGCGTAATGAGTTTATAGACAGCAGTCAGACGACGTTTAAATGGTAACAGCTCCACGCAACGGTTACCCAACAGTAAAGGACATGAGGCAATGTGTCAGTATGCGTAGTGGGAGGGGTGCTCATGTAATGTGAGCCCGGATAGCTCAGTCGGTAGAGCATTAGGCTTTTAACCTAAGGGTCCAGGGTTCAAGTCCCTGTTCGGGCGGAAATTTTAATACTTTGGTAGCCGCACGTCTAGTAGCGGTGTAAGCACTACGGAAAAGAATGCAGCTACGCCGTTTCCTGGCACTGCAGTGCTTTAAACGGTAGCAGTTGCATGTATCGGGAGGGTCTTGCGATACTGGCAGTCGTGGCCGAGTGGTTAAGGCGTCGGACTCGAAATCACATCCCCTCTGGGAGCGTAGGTTCGAATCCTACAGGCTGCGTGCCATTTTGCATAAAAACGAGCAGAAATTTTCGCACACATGTGACATGCGTGGGTGAATGCGGATCCAAACCAGTGACACCATTCTCAACAAGACGGAAATTTATGTTTAAGAATACTGTTTCGCGACGGCCGCAGTCTGTTGTGGCTATCGGTTCACCTCGCACGGACGCTAGTACTGCAGAAATCAGTCGCAGGCCCACGAACGCGCCCCCGTCCTTTTGTCGCGCCGTCGCCGTGTTCGAGAGTACACAGATGTGCTCTAAAGTGTTGGACAGAGCGGGCATTCATTTCTTTTTAAGAATCGCAGTTCCATTCATTCGAGTGCGGCAAAAGCAGTGGGGCAGCGTTTCTTTTCTTAAGATCTCGCAGCTGCTTGCAAGTATGTCCGTCGTTTAAGACGACAGAAAACTAGCGTCAGCGGTGCGTCAGTGGGAAGTCGGTGAAGTCGCCATTGGAGCCATAAGCCAATAATTACGACACGCGAATCACTCGCACACCATGCAGCATGTACTAGAACGCTCGGCCGAGGGACCGGACGGCTCAGTCGGTAGAGCGCTAGACCTTCAACCAAAGGGTCCCGGGTTCAAGCCCCCGTCCAGGCGAAAACCAATACACTGTCTAAACAGCTAACGTGCTGGCAACGAAAGCACTACAGAAACGAGTGAGGCCATGTCGCGTTCTGCCATCAGATTGCTTGTAAAGGAGCAGATGCACTTGTAGAGACACACCTCTGCGACCGGCAGTCGTGGCCGAGTGGTTAAGGCGTCTGACTAGAAATCAGATTCCCTCTGGGAGCGTAGGTTCGAGTCATACCGACTGCGTTTCTTTTTTGTGTCAAGAGGTGAAGAACATCTCCAACGGAACCGTGAAATGAGCGAATACGTGGGAAACACTGCATTCGAGAAGCTTGTGAATTTTACAATTGTCCAGTGAGTGTCGACAAAACACGTAGCTCCTCTGCTGTAACATATGAGACGTACAAACTGCTGCAATTTGACTTCACATCGTGTGTCAGCTTTCTTCGATAGTCTGTTACGAGCCTAGCGTAATGAGTTTATAGACAGCAGTCAGACGACGTTTAAATGGTAACAGCTCCACGCAACGGTTACCCAACAGTAAAGGACATGAGGCAATGTGTCAGTATGCGTAGTGGGAGGGGTGCTCATGTAATGTGAGCCCGGATAGCTCAGTCGGTAGAGCATTAGGCTTTTAACCTAAGGGTCCAGGGTTCAAGTCCCTGTTCGGGCGGAAATTTTAATACTTTGGTAGCCGCACGTCTAGTAGCGGTGTAAGCACTACGGAAAAGAATGCAGCTACGCCGTTTCCTGGCACTGCAGTGCTTTAAACGGTAGCAGTTGCATGTATCGGGAGGGTCTTGCGATACTGGCAGTCGTGGCCGAGTGGTTAAGGCGTCGGACTCGAAATCACATCCCCTCTGGGAGCGTAGGTTCGAATCCTACAGGCTGCGTGCCATTTTGCATAAAAACGAGCAGAAATTTTCGCACACATGTGACATGCGTGGGTGAATGCGGATCCAAACCAGTGACACCATTCTCAACAAGACGGAAATTTATGTTTAAGAATACTGTTTCGCGACGGCCGCAGTCTGTTGTGGCTATCGGTTCACCTCGCACGGACGCTAGTACTGCAGAAATCAGTCGCAGGCCCACGAACGCGCCCCCGTCCTTTTGTCGCGCCGTCGCCGTGTTCGAGAGTACACAGATGTGCTCTAAAGTGTTGGACAGAGCGGGCATTCATTTCTTTTTAAGAATCGCAGTTCCATTCATTCGAGTGCGGCAAAAGCAGTGGGGCAGCGTTTCTTTTCTTAAGATCTCGCAGCTGCTTGCAAGTATGTCCGTCGTTTAAGACGACAGAAAACTAGCGTCAGCGGTGCGTCAGTGGGAAGTCGGTGAAGTCGCCATTGGAGCCATAAGCCAATAATTACGACACGCGAATCACTCGCACACCATGCAGCATGTACTAGAACGCTCGGCCGAGGGACCGGACGGCTCAGTCGGTAGAGCGCTAGACCTTCAACCAAAGGGTCCCGGGTTCAAGCCCCCGTCCAGGCGAAAACCAATACACTGTCTAAACAGCTAACGTGCTGGCAACGAAAGCACTACAGAAACGAGTGAGGCCATGTCGCGTTCTGCCATCAGATTGCTTGTAAAGGAGCAGATGCACTTGTAGAGACACACCTCTGCGACCGGCAGTCGTGGCCGAGTGGTTAAGGCGTCTGACTAGAAATCAGATTCCCTCTGGGAGCGTAGGTTCGAGTCATACCGACTGCGTTTCTTTTTTGTGTCAAGAGGTGAAGAACATCTCCAACGGAACCGTGAAATGAGCGAATACGTGGGAAACACTGCATTCGAGAAGCTTGTGAATTTTACAATTGTCCAGTGAGTGTCGACAAAACACGTAGCTCCTCTGCTGTAACATATGAGACGTACAAACTGCTGCAATTTGACTTCACATCGTGTGTCAGCTTTCTTCGATAGTCTGTTACGAGCCTAGCGTAATGAGTTTATAGACAGCAGTCAGACGACGTTTAAATGGTAACAGCTCCACGCAACGGTTACCCAACAGTAAAGGACATGAGGCAATGTGTCAGTATGCGTAGTGGGAGGGGTGCTCATGTAATGTGAGCCCGGATAGCTCAGTCGGTAGAGCATTAGGCTTTTAACCTAAGGGTCCAGGGTTCAAGTCCCTGTTCGGGCGGAAATTTTAATACTTTGGTAGCCGCACGTCTAGTAGCGGTGTAAGCACTACGGAAAAGAATGCAGCTACGCCGTTTCCTGGCACTGCAGTGCTTTAAACGGTAGCAGTTGCATGTATCGGGAGGGTCTTGCGATACTGGCAGTCGTGGCCGAGTGGTTAAGGCGTCGGACTCGAAATCACATCCCCTCTGGGAGCGTAGGTTCGAATCCTACAGGCTGCGTGCCATTTTGCATAAAAACGAGCAGAAATTTTCGCACACATGTGACATGCGTGGGTGAATGCGGATCCAAACCAGTGACACCATTCTCAACAAGACGGAAATTTATGTTTAAGAATACTGTTTCGCGACGGCCGCAGTCTGTTGTGGCTATCGGTTCACCTCGCACGGACGCTAGTACTGCAGAAATCAGTCGCAGGCCCACGAACGCGCCCCCGTCCTTTTGTCGCGCCGTCGCCGTGTTCGAGAGTACACAGATGTGCTCTAAAGTGTTGGACAGAGCGGGCATTCATTTCTTTTTAAGAATCGCAGTTCCATTCATTCGAGTGCGGCAAAAGCAGTGGGGCAGCGTTTCTTTTCTTAAGATCTCGCAGCTGCTTGCAAGTATGTCCGTCGTTTAAGACGACAGAAAACTAGCGTCAGCGGTGCGTCAGTGGGAAGTCGGTGAAGTCGCCATTGGAGCCATAAGCCAATAATTACGACACGCGAATCACTCGCACACCATGCAGCATGTACTAGAACGCTCGGCCGAGGGACCGGACGGCTCAGTCGGTAGAGCGCTAGACCTTCAACCAAAGGGTCCCGGGTTCAAGCCCCCGTCCAGGCGAAAACCAATACACTGTCTAAACAGCTAACGTGCTGGCAACGAAAGCACTACAGAAACGAGTGAGGCCATGTCGCGTTCTGCCATCAGATTGCTTGTAAAGGAGCAGATGCACTTGTAGAGACACACCTCTGCGACCGGCAGTCGTGGCCGAGTGGTTAAGGCGTCTGACTAGAAATCAGATTCCCTCTGGGAGCGTAGGTTCGAGTCCTACCGACTGCGTTTCTTTTTTGTGTCAAGAGGTGAAGAACATCTCCAACGGAACCGTGAAATGAGCGAATACGTGGGAAACACTGCATTCGAGAAGCTTGTGAATTTTACAATTGTCCAGTGAGTGTCGACAAAACACGTAGCTCCTCTGCTGTAACATATGAGACGTACAAACTGCTGCAATTTGACTTCACATCGTGTGTCAGCTTTCTTCGATAGTCTGTTACGAGCCTAGCGTAATGAGTTTATAGACAGCAGTCAGACGACGTTTAAATGGTAACAGCTCCACGCAACGGTTACCCAACAGTAAAGGACATGAGGCAATGTGTCAGTATGCGTAGTGGGAGGGGTGCTCATGTAATGTGAGCCCGGATAGCTCAGTCGGTAGAGCATTAGGCTTTTAACCTAAGGGTCCAGGGTTCAAGTCCCTGTTCGGGCGGAAATTTTAATACTTTGGTAGCCGCACGTCTAGTAGCGGTGTAAGCACTACGGAAAAGAATGCAGCTACGCCGTTTCCTGGCACTGCAGTGCTTTAAACGGTAGCAGTTGCATGTATCGGGAGGGTCTTGCGATACTGGCAGTCGTGGCCGAGTGGTTAAGGCGTCGGACTCGAAATCACATCCCCTCTGGGAGCGTAGGTTCGAATCCTACAGGCTGCGTGCCATTTTGCATAAAAACGAGCAGAAATTTTCGCACACATGTGACATGCGTGGGTGAATGCGGATCCAAACCAGTGACACCATTCTCAACAAGACGGAAATTTATGTTTAAGAATACTGTTTCGCGACGGCCGCAGTCTGTTGTGGCTATCGGTTCACCTCGCACGGACGCTAGTACTGCAGAAATCAGTCGCAGGCCCACGAACGCGCCCCCGTCCTTTTGTCGCGCCGTCGCCGTGTTCGAGAGTACACAGATGTGCTCTAAAGTGTTGGACAGAGCGGGCATTCATTTCTTTTTAAGAATCGCAGTTCCATTCATTCGAGTGCGGCAAAAGCAGTGGGGCAGCGTTTCTTTTCTTAAGATCTCGCAGCTGCTTGCAAGTATGTCCGTCGTTTAAGACGACAGAAAACTAGCGTCAGCGGTGCGTCAGTGGGAAGTCGGTGAAGTCGCCATTGGAGCCATAAGCCAATAATTACGACACGCGAATCACTCGCACACCATGCAGCATGTACTAGAACGCTCGGCCGAGGGACCGGACGGCTCAGTCGGTAGAGCGCTAGACCTTCAACCAAAGGGTCCCGGGTTCAAGCCCCCGTCCAGGCGAAAACCAATACACTGTCTAAACAGCTAACGTGCTGGCAACGAAAGCACTACAGAAACGAGTGAGGCCATGTCGCGTTCTGCCATCAGATTGCTTGTAAAGGAGCAGATGCACTTGTAGAGACACACCTCTGCGACCGGCAGTCGTGGCCGAGTGGTTAAGGCGTCTGACTAGAAATCAGATTCCCTCTGGGAGCGTAGGTTCGAGTCCTACCGACTGCGTTTCTTTTTTGTGTCAAGAGGTGAAGAACATCTCCAACGGAACCGTGAAATGAGCGAATACGTGGGAAACACTGCATTCGAGAAGCTTGTGAATTTTACAATTGTCCAGTGAGTGTCGACAAAACACGTAGCTCCTCTGCTGTAACATATGAGACGTACAAACTGCTGCAATTTGACTTCACATCGTGTGTCAGCTTTCTTCGATAGTCTGTTACGAGCCTAGCGTAATGAGTTTATAGACAGCAGTCAGACGACGTTTAAATGGTAACAGCTCCACGCAACGGTTACCCAACAGTAAAGGACATGAGGCAATGTGTCAGTATGCGTAGTGGGAGGGGTGCTCATGTAATGTGAGCCCGGATAGCTCAGTCGGTAGAGCATTAGGCTTTTAACCTAAGGGTCCAGGGTTCAAGTCCCTGTTCGGGCGGAAATTTTAATACTTTGGTAGCCGCACGTCTAGTAGCGGTGTAAGCACTACGGAAAAGAATGCAGCTACGCCGTTTCCTGGCACTGCAGTGCTTTAAACGGTAGCAGTTGCATGTATCGGGAGGGTCTTGCGATACTGGCAGTCGTGGCCGAGTGGTTAAGGCGTCGGACTCGAAATCACATCCCCTCTGGGAGCGTAGGTTCGAATCCTACAGGCTGCGTGCGATTTTGCATAAAAACGAGCAGAAATTTTCGCACACATGTGACATGCGTGGGTGAATGCGGATCCAAACCAGTGACACCATTCTCAACAAGACGGAAATTTATGTTTAAGAATACTGTTTCGCGACGGCCGCAGTCTGTTGTGGCTATCGGTTCACCTCGCACGGACGCTAGTACTGCAGAAATCAGTCGCAGGCCCACGAACGCGCCCCCGTCCTTTTGTCGCGCCGTCGCCGTGTTCGAGAGTACACAGATGTGCTCTAAAGTGTTGGACAGAGCGGGCATTCATTTCTTTTTAAGAATCGCAGTTCCATTCATTCGAGTGCGGCAAAAGCAGTGGGGCAGCGTTTCTTTTCTTAAGATCTCGCAGCTGCTTGCAAGTATGTCCGTCGTTTAAGACGACAGAAAACTAGCGTCAGCGGTGCGTCAGTGGGAAGTCGGTGAAGTCGCCATTGGAGCCATAAGCCAATAATTACGACACGCGAATCACTCGCACACCATGCAGCATGTACTAGAACGCTCGGCCGAGGGACCGGACGGCTCAGTCGGTAGAGCGCTAGACCTTCAACCAAAGGGTCCCGGGTTCAAGCCCCCGTCCAGGCGAAAACCAATACACTGTCTAAACAGCTAACGTGCTGGCAACGAAAGCACTACAGAAACGAGTGAGTCCATGTCGCGTTCTGCCATCAGATTGCTTGTAAAGGAGCAGATGCACTTGTAGAGACACACCTCTGCGACCGGCAGTCGTGGCCGAGTGGTTAAGGCGTCTGACTAGAAATCAGATTCCCTCTGGGAGCGTAGGTTCGAGTCATACCGACTGCGTTTCTTTTTTGTGTCAAGAGGTGAAGAACATCTCCAACGGAACCGTGAAATGAGCGAATACGTGGGAAACACTGCATTCGAGAAGCTTGTGAATTTTACAATTGTCCAGTGAGTGTCGACAAAACACGTAGCTCCTCTGCTGTAACATATGAGACGTACAAACTGCTGCAATTTGACTTCACATCGTGTGTCAGCTTTCTTCGATAGTCTGTTACGAGCCTAGCGTAATGAGTTTATAGACAGCAGTCAGACGACGTTTAAATGGTAACAGCTCCACGCAACGGTTACCCAACAGTAAAGGACATGAGGCAATGTGTCAGTATGCGTAGTGGGAGGGGTGCTCATGTAATGTGAGCCCGGATAGCTCAGTCGGTAGAGCATTAGGCTTTTAACCTAAGGGTCCAGGGTTCAAGTCCCTGTTCGGGCGGAAATTTTAATACTTTGGTAGCCGCACGTCTAGTAGCGGTGTAAGCACTACGGAAAAGAATGCAGCTACGCCGTTTCCTGGCACTGCAGTGCTTTAAACGGTAGCAGTTGCATGTATCGGGAGGGTCTTGCGATACTGGCAGTCGTGGCCGAGTGGTTAAGGCGTCGGACTCGAAATCACATCCCCTCTGGGAGCGTAGGTTCGAATCCTACAGGCTGCGTGCGATTTTGCATAAAAACGAGCAGAAATTTTCGCACACATGTGACATGCGTGGGTGAATGCGGATCCAAACCAGTGACACCATTCTCAACAAGACGGAAATTTATGTTTAAGAATACTGTTTCGCGACGGCCGCAGTCTGTTGTGGCTATCGGTTCACCTCGCACGGACGCTAGTACTGCAGAAATCAGTCGCAGGCCCACGAACGCGCCCCCGTCCTTTTGTCGCGCCGTCGCCGTGTTCGAGAGTACACAGATGTGCTCTAAAGTGTTGGACAGAGCGGGCATTCATTTCTTTTTAAGAATCGCAGTTCCATTCATTCGAGTGCGGCAAAAGCAGTGGGGCAGCGTTTCTTTTCTTAAGATCTCGCAGCTGCTTGCAAGTATGTCCGTCGTTTAAGACGACAGAAAACTAGGGTCAGCGGTGCGTCAGTGGGAAGTCGGTGAAGTCGCCATTGGAGCCATAAGCCAATAATTACGACACGCGAATCACTCGCACACCATGCAGCATGTACTAGAACGCTCGGCCGAGGGACCGGACGGCTCAGTCGGTAGAGCGCTAGACCTTCAACCAAAGGGTCCCGGGTTCAAGCCCCCGTCCAGGCGAAAACCAATACACTGTCTAAACAGCTAACGTGCTGGCAACGAAAGCACTACAGAAACGAGTGAGGCCATGTCGCGTTCTGCCATCAGATTGCTTGTAAAGGAGCAGATGCACTTGTAGAGACACACCTCTGCGACCGGCAGTCGTGGCCGAGTGGTTAAGGCGTCTGACTAGAAATCAGATTCCCTCTGGGAGCGTAGGTTCGAGTCCTACCGACTGCGTTTCTTTTTTGTGTCAAGAGGTGAAGAACATCTCCAACGGAACCGTGAAATGAGCGAATACGTGGGAAACACTGCATTCGAGAAGCTTGTGAATTTTACAATTGTCCAGTGAGTGTCGACAAAACACGTAGCTCCTCTGCTGTAACATATGAGACGTACAAACTGCTGCAATTTGACTTCACATCGTGTGTCAGCTTTCTTCGATAGTCTGTTACGAGCCTAGCGTAATGAGTTTATAGACAGCAGTCAGACGACGTTTAAATGGTAACAGCTCCACGCAACGGTTACCCAACAGTAAAGGACATGAGGCAATGTGTCAGTATGCGTAGTGGGAGGGGTGCTCATGTAATGTGAGCCCGGATAGCTCAGTCGGTAGAGCATTAGGCTTTTAACCTAAGGGTCCAGGGTTCAAGTCCCTGTTCGGGCGGAAATTTTAATACTTTGGTAGCCGCACGTCTAGTAGCGGTGTAAGCACTACGGAAAAGAATGCAGCTACGCCGTTTCCTGGCACTGCAGTGCTTTAAACGGTAGCAGTTGCATGTATCGGGAGGGTCTTGCGATACTGGCAGTCGTGGCCGAGTGGTTAAGGCGTCGGACTCGAAATCACATCCCCTCTGGGAGCGTAGGTTCGAATCCTACAGGTTGCGTGCGATTTTGCATAAAAACGAGCAGAAATTTTCGCACACATGTGACATGCGTGGGTGAATGCGGATCCAAACCAGTGACACCATTCTCAACAAGACGGAAATTTATGTTTAAGAATACTGTTTCGCGACGGCCGCAGTCTGTTGTGGCTATCGGTTCACCTCGCACGGACGCTAGTACTGCAGAAATCAGTCGCAGGCCCACGAACGCGCCCCCGTCCTTTTGTCGCGCCGTCGCCGTGTTCGAGAGTACACAGATGTGCTCTAAAGTGTTGGACAGAGCGGGCATTCATTTCTTTTTAAGAATCGCAGTTCCATTCATTCGAGTGCGGCAAAAGCAGTGGGGCAGCGTTTCTTTTCTTAAGATCTCGCAGCTGCTTGCAAGTATGTCCGTCGTTTAAGACGACAGAAAACTAGCGTCAGCGGTGCGTCAGTGGGAAGTCGGTGAAGTCGCCATTGGAGCCATAAGCCAATAATTACGACACGCGAATCACTCGCACACCATGCAGCATGTACTAGAACGCTCGGCCGAGGGACCGGACGGCTCAGTCGGTAGAGCGCTAGACCTTCAACCAAAGGGTCCCGGGTTCAAGCCCCCGTCCAGGCGAAAACCAATACACTGTCTAAACAGCTAACGTGCTGGCAACGAAAGCACTACAGAAACGAGTGAGTCCATGTCGCGTTCTGCCATCAGATTGCTTGTAAAGGAGCAGATGCACTTGTAGAGACACACCTCTGCGACCGGCAGTCGTGGCCGAGTGGTTAAGGCGTCTGACTAGAAATCAGATTCCCTCTGGGAGCGTAGGTTCGAGTCATACCGACTGCGTTTCTTTTTTGTGTCAAGAGGTGAAGAACATCTCCAACGGAACCGTGAAATGAGCGAATACGTGGGAAACACTGCATTCGAGAAGCTTGTGAATTTTACAATTGTCCAGTGAGTGTCGACAAAACACGTAGCTCCTCTGCTGTAACATATGAGACGTACAAACTGCTGCAATTTGACTTCACATCGTGTGTCAGCTTTCTTCGATAGTCTGTTACGAGCCTAGCGTAATGAGTTTATAGACAGCAGTCAGACGACGTTTAAATGGTAACAGCTCCACGCAACGGTTACCCAACAGTAAAGGACATGAGGCAATGTGTCAGTATGCGTAGTGGGAGGGGTGCTCATGTAATGTGAGCCCGGATAGCTCAGTCGGTAGAGCATTAGGCTTTTAACCTAAGGGTCCAGGGTTCAAGTCCCTGTTCGGGCGGAAATTTTAATACTTTGGTAGCCGCACGTCTAGTAGCGGTGTAAGCACTACGGAAAAGAATGCAGCTACGCCGTTTCCTGGCACTGCAGTGCTTTAAACGGTAGCAGTTGCATGTATCGGGAGGGTCTTGCGATACTGGCAGTCGTGGCCGAGTGGTTAAGGCGTCGGACTCGAAATCACATCCCCTCTGGGAGCGTAGGTTCGAATCCTACAGGCTGCGTGCGATTTTGCATAAAAACGAGCAGAAATTTTCGCACACATGTGACATGCGTGGGTGAATGCGGATCCAAACCAGTGACACCATTCTCAACAAGACGGAAATTTATGTTTAAGAATACTGTTTCGCGACGGCCGCAGTCTGTTGTGGCTATCGGTTCACCTCGCACGGACGCTAGTACTGCAGAAATCAGTCGCAGGCCCACGAACGCGCCCCCGTCCTTTTGTCGCGCCGTCGCCGTGTTCGAGAGTACACAGATGTACTCTAAAGTGTTGGACAGAGCGGGCATTCATTTCTTTTTAAGAATCGCAGTTCCATTCATTCGAGTGCGGCAAAAGCAGTGGGGCAGCGTTTCTTTTCTTAAGATCTCGCAGCTGCTTGCAAGTATGTCCGTCGTTTAAGACGACAGAAAACTAGCGTCAGCGGTGCGTCAGTGGGAAGTCGGTGAAGTCGCCATTGGAGCCATAAGCCAATAATTACGACACGCGAATCACTCGCACACCATGCAGCATGTACTAGAACGCTCGGCCGAGGGACCGGACGGCTCAGTCGGTAGAGCGCTAGACCTTCAACCAAAGGGTCCCGGGTTCAAGCCCCCGTCCAGGCGAAAACCAATACACTGTCTAAACAGCTAACGTGCTGGCAACGAAAGCACTACAGAAACGAGTGAGTCCATGTCGCGTTCTGCCATCAGATTGCTTGTAAAGGAGCAGATGCACTTGTAGAGACACACCTCTGCGACCGGCAGTCGTGGCCGAGTGGTTAAGGCGTCTGACTAGAAATCAGATTCCCTCTGGGAGCGTAGGTTCGAGTCATACCGACTGCGTTTCTTTTTTGTGTCAAGAGGTGAAGAACATCTCCAACGGAACCGTGAAATGAGCGAATACGTGGGAAACACTGCATTCGAGAAGCTTGTGAATTTTACAATTGTCCAGTGAGTGTCGACAAAACACGTAGCTCCTCTGCTGTAACATATGAGACGTACAAACTGCTGCAATTTGACTTCACATCGTGTGTCAGCTTTCTTCGATAGTCTGTTACGAGCCTAGCGTAATGAGTTTATAGACAGCAGTCAGACGACGTTTAAATGGTAACAGCTCCACGCAACGGTTACCCAACAGTAAAGGACATGAGGCAATGTGTCAGTATGCGTAGTGGGAGGGGTGCTCATGTAATGTGAGCCCGGATAGCTCAGTCGGTAGAGCATTAGGCTTTTAACCTAAGGGTCCAGGGTTCAAGTCCCTGTTCGGGCGGAAATTTTAATACTTTGGTAGCCGCACGTCTAGTAGCGGTGTAAGCACTACGGAAAAGAATGCAGCTACGCCGTTTCCTGGCACTGCAGTGCTTTAAACGGTAGCAGTTGCATGTATCGGGAGGGTCTTGCGATACTGGCAGTCGTGGCCGAGTGGTTAAGGCGTCGGACTCGAAATCACATCCCCTCTGGGAGCGTAGGTTCGAATCCTACAGGCTGCGTGCGATTTTGCATAAAAACGAGCAGAAATTTTCGCACACATGTGACATGCGTGGGTGAATGCGGATCCAAACCAGTGACACCATTCTCAACAAGACGGAAATTTATGTTTAAGAATACTGTTTCGCGACGGCCGCAGTCTGTTGTGGCTATCGGTTCACCTCGCACGGACGCTAGTACTGCAGAAATCAGTCGCAGGCCCACGAACGCGCCCCCGTCCTTTTGTCGCGCCGTCGCCGTGTTCGAGAGTACACAGATGTGCTCTAAAGTGTTGGACAGAGCGGGCATTCATTTCTTTTTAAGAATCGCAGTTCCATTCATTCGAGTGCGGCAAAAGCAGTGGGGCAGCGTTTCTTTTCTTAAGATCTCGCAGCTGCTTGCAAGTATGTCCGTCGTTTAAGACGACAGAAAACTAGGGTCAGCGGTGCGTCAGTGGGAAGTCGGTGAAGTCGCCATTGGAGCCATAAGCCAATAATTACGACACGCGAATCACTCGCACACCATGCAGCATGTACTAGAACGCTCGGCCGAGGGACCGGACGGCTCAGTCGGTAGAGCGCTAGACCTTCAACCAAAGGGTCCCGGGTTCAAGCCCCCGTCCAGGCGAAAACCAATACACTGTCTAAACAGCTAACGTGCTGGCAACGAAAGCACTACAGAAACGAGTGAGGCCATGTCGCGTTCTGCCATCAGATTGCTTGTAAAGGAGCAGATGCACTTGTAGAGACACACCTCTGCGACCGGCAGTCGTGGCCGAGTGGTTAAGGCGTCTGACTAGAAATCAGATTCCCTCTGGGAGCGTAGGTTCGAGTCCTACCGACTGCGTTTCTTTTTTGTGTCAAGAGGTGAAGAACATCTCCAACGGAACCGTGAAATGAGCGAATACGTGGGAAACACTGCATTCGAGAAGCTTGTGAATTTTACAATTGTCCAGTGAGTGTCGACAAAACACGTAGCTCCTCTGCTGTAACATATGAGACGTACAAACTGCTGCAATTTGACTTCACATCGTGTGTCAGCTTTCTTCGATAGTCTGTTACGAGCCTAGCGTAATGAGTTTATAGACAGCAGTCAGACGACGTTTAAATGGTAACAGCTCCACGCAACGGTTACCCAACAGTAAAGGACATGAGGCAATGTGTCAGTATGCGTAGTGGGAGGGGTGCTCATGTAATGTGAGCCCGGATAGCTCAGTCGGTAGAGCATTAGGCTTTTAACCTAAGGGTCCAGGGTTCAAGTCCCTGTTCGGGCGGAAATTTTAATACTTTGGTAGCCGCACGTCTAGTAGCGGTGTAAGCACTACGGAAAAGAATGCAGCTACGCCGTTTCCTGGCACTGCAGTGCTTTAAACGGTAGCAGTTGCATGTATCGGGAGGGTCTTGCGATACTGGCAGTCGTGGCCGAGTGGTTAAGGCGTCGGACTCGAAATCACATCCCCTCTGGGAGCGTAGGTTCGAATCCTACAGGTTGCGTGCGATTTTGCATAAAAACGAGCAGAAATTTTCGCACACATGTGACATGCGTGGGTGAATGCGGATCCAAACCAGTGACACCATTCTCAACAAGACGGAAATTTATGTTTAAGAATACTGTTTCGACGGCCGCAGTCTGTTGTGGCTATCGGTTCACCTCGCACGGACGCTAGTACTGCAGAATCAGTCGCAGGCCCACGAACGCGCCCCCGTCCTTTTGTCGCGCCGTCGCCGTGTTCGAGAGTACACAGATGTGCTCTAAAGTGTTGGACAGAGCGGGCATTCATTTCTTTTTAAGAATCGCAGTTCCATTCATTCGAGTGCGGCAAAAGCAGTGGGGCAGCGCGTTTCTTTTCTTAAGATCTCGCAGCTGCTTGCAAGTATGTCCGTCGTTTAAGACGACAGAAAACTAGCGTCAGCGGTGCGTCAGTGGGAAGTCGGTGAAGTCGCCATTGTAGCCATAAGCCAATAATTACGACACGCGAATCACTCGCACACCATGCAGCATGTACTAGAACGCTCGGCCGAGGGACCGGACGGCTCAGTCGGTAGAGCGCTAGACCTTCAACCAAAGGGTCCCGGGTTCAAGCCCCCGTCCAGGCGAAAACCAATACACTGTCTAAACAGCTAACGTGCTGGCAACGAAAGCACTACAGAAACGAGTGAGGCCATGTCGCGTTCTGCCATCAGATTGCTTGTAAAGGAGCAGATGCACTTGTAGAGACACACCTCTGCGACCGGCAGTCGTGGCCGAGTGGTTAAGGCGTCTGACTAGAAATCAGATTCCCTCTGGGAGCGTAGGTTCGAGTCATACCGACTGCGTTTCTTTTTTGTGTCAAGAGGTGAAGAACATCTCCAACGGAACCGTGAAATGAGCGAATACGTGGGAAACACTGCATTCGAGAAGCTTGTGAATTTTACAATTGTCCAGTGAGTGTCGACAAAACACGTAGCTCCTCTGCTGTAACATATGAGACGTACAAACTGCCGCAATTTGACTTCACATCGTGTGTCAGCTTTCTTCGATAGTCTGTTACGAGCCTAGCGTAATGAGTTTATAGACAGCAGTCAGACGACGTTTAAATGGTAACAGCTCCACGCAACGGTTACCCAACAGTAAAGGACATGAGGCAATGTGTCAGTATGCGTAGTGGGAGGGGTGCTCATGTAATGTGAGCCCGGATAGCTCAGTCGGTAGAGCATTAGGCTTTTAACCTAAGGGTCCAGGGTTCAAGTCCCTGTTCGGGCGGAAATTTTAATACTTTGGTAGCCGCACGTCTAGTAGCGGTGTAAGCACTACGGAAAAGAATGCAGCTACGCCGTTTCCTGGCACTGCAGTGCTTTAAACGGTAGCAGTTGCATGTATCGGGAGGGTCTTTCGATACTGGCAGTCGTGGCCGAGTGGTTAAGGCGTCGGACTCGAAATCACATCCCCTCTGGGAGCGTAGGTTCGAATCCTACAGGCTGCGTGCGATTTTGCATAAAAACGAGCAGAAATTTTCGCACACATGTGACATGCGTGGGTGAATGCGGATCCAAACCAGTGACACCATTCTCAACAAGACGGAAATTTATGTTTAAGAATACTGTTTCGCGACGGCCGCAGTCTGTTGTGGCTATCGGTTCACCTCGCACGGACGCTAGTACTGCAGAAATCAGTCGCAGGCCCACGAACGCGCCCCCGTCCTTTTGTCGCGCCGTCGCCGTGTTCGAGAGTACACAGATGTGCTCTAAAGTGTTGGACAGAGCGGGCATTCATTTCTTTTTAAGAATCGCAGTTCCATTCATTCGAGTGCGCAAAAGCAGTGGGGCAGCGTTTCTTTTCTTAAGATCTCGCAGCTGCTTGCAAGTATGTCCGTCGTTTAAGACGACAGAAAACTAGCGTCAGCGGTGCGTCAGTGGGAAGTCGGTGAAGTCGCCATTGGAGCCATAAGCCAATAATTACGACACGCGAATCACTCGCACACCATGCAGCATGTACTAGAACGCTCGGCCGAGGGACCGGACGGCTCAGTCGGTAGAGCGCTAGACCTTCAACCAAAGGGTCCCGGGTTCAAGCCCCCGTCCAGGCGAAAACCAATACACTGTCTAAACAGCTAACGTGCTGGCAACGAAAGCACTACAGAAACGAGTGAGGCCATGTCGCGTTCTGCCATCAGATTGCTTGTAAAGGAGCAGATGCACTTGTAGAGACACACCTCTGCGACCGGCAGTCGTGGCCGAGTGGTTAAGGCGTCTGACTAGAAATCAGATTCCCTCTGGGAGCGTAGGTTCGAGTCATACCGACTGCGTTTCTTTTTTGTGTCAAGAGGTGAAGAACATCTCCAACGGAACCGTGAAATGAGCGAATACGTGGGAAACACTGCATTCGAGAAGCTTGTGAATTTTACAATTGTCCAGTGAGTGTCGACAAAACACGTAGCTCCTCTGCTGTAACATATGAGACGTACAAACTGCTGCAATTTGACTTCACATCGTGTGTCAGCTTTCTTCGATAGTCTGTTACGAGCCTAGCGTAATGAGTTTATAGACAGCAGTCAGACGACGTTTAAATGGTAACAGCTCCACGCAACGGTTACCCAACAGTAAAGGACATGAGGCAATGTGTCAGTATGCGTAGTGGGAGGGGTGCTCATGTAATGTGAGCCCGGATAGCTCAGTCGGTAGAGCATTAGGCTTTTAACCTAAGGGTCCAGGGTTCAAGTCCCTGTTCGGGCGGAAATTTTAATACTTTGGTAGCCGCACGTCTAGTAGCGGTGTAAGCACTACGGAAAAGAATGCAGCTACGCCGTTTCCTGGCACTGCAGTGCTTTAAACGGTAGCAGTTGCATGTATCGGGAGGGTCTTGCGATACTGGCAGTCGTGGCCGAGTGGTTAAGGCGTCGGACTCGAAATCACATCCCTCTGGGAGCGTAGGTTCGAATCCTACAGGCTGCGTGCGATTTTGCATAAAAACGAGCAGAAATTTTCGCACACATGTGACATGCGTGGGTGAATGCGGATCCAAACCAGTGACACCATTCTCAACAAGACGGAAATTTATGTTTAAGAATACTGTTTCGCGACGGCCGCAGTCTGTTGTGGCTATCGGTTCACCTCGCACGGACGCTAGTACTGCAGAAATCAGTCGCAGGCCCACGAACGCGCCCCCGTCCTTTTGTCGCGCCGTCGCCGTGTTCGAGAGTACACAGATGTGCTCTAAAGTGTTGGACAGAGCGGGCATTCATTTCTTTTTAAGAATCGCAGTTCCATTCATTCGAGTGCGGCAAAAGCAGTGGGGCAGCGTTTCTTTTCTTAAGATCTCGCAGCTGCTTGCAAGTATGTCCGTCGTTTAAGACGACAGAAAACTAGCGTCAGCGGTGCGTCAGTGGGAAGTCGGTGAAGTCGCCATTGGAGCCATAAGCCAATAATTACGACACGCGAATCACTCGCACACCATGCAGCATGTACTAGAACGCTCGGCCGAGGGACCGGACGGCTCAGTCGGTAGAGCGCTAGACCTTCAACCAAAGGGTCCCGGGTTCAAGCCCCCGTCCAGGCGAAAACCAATACACTGTCTAAACAGCTAACGTGCTGGCAACGAAAGCACTACAGAAACGAGTGAGGGCCATGTCGCGTTCTGCCATCAGATTGCTTGTAAAGGAGCAGATGCACTTGTAGAGACAACACCTCTGCGACCGGCAGTCGTGGCCGAGTGGTTAAGGCGTCTGACTAGAAATCAGATTCCCTCTGGGAGCGTAGGTTCGAGTCATACCGACTGCGTTTCTTTTTTGTGTCAAGAGGTGAAGAACATCTCCAACGGAACCGTGAAATGAGCGAATACGTGGGAAACACTGCATTCGAGAAGCTTGTGAATTTTACAATTGTCCAGTGAGTGTCGACAAAACACGTAGCTCCTCTGCTGTAACATATGAGACGTACAAACTGCCGCAATTTGACTTCACATCGTGTGTCAGCTTTCTTCGATAGTCTGTTACGAGCCTAGCGTAATGAGTTTATAGACAGCAGTCAGACGACGTTTAAATGGTAACAGCTCCACGCAACGGTTACCCAACAGTAAAGGACATGAGGCAATGTGTCAGTATGCGTAGTGGGAGGGGTGCTCATGTAATTGTGAGCCCGGATAGCTCAGTCGGTAGAGCATTAGGCTTTTAACCTAAGGGTCCAGGGTTCAAGTCCCTGTTCGGGCGGAAATTTTAATACTTTGGTAGCCGCACGTCTAGTAGCGGTGTAAGCACTACGGAAAAGAATGCAGCTACGCCGTTTCCTGGCACTGCAGTGCTTTAAACGGTAGCAGTTGCATGTATCGGGAGGGTCTTTCGATACTGGCAGTCGTGGCCGAGTGGTTAAGGCGTCGGACTCGAAATCACATCCCCTCTGGGAGCGTAGGTTCGAATCCTACAGGCTGCGTGCGATTTTGCATAAAACGAGCAGAAATTTTCGCACACATGTGACATGCGTGGGTGAATGCGGATCCAAACCAGTGACACCATTCTCAACAAGACGGAAATTTATGTTTAAGAATACTGTTTCGCGACGGCCGCAGTCTGTTGTGGCTATCGGTTCACCTCGCACGGACGCTAGTACTGCAGAAATCAGTCGCAGGCCCACGAACGCGCCCCCGTCCTTTTGTCGCGCCGTCGCCGTGTTCGAGAGTACACAGATGTGCTCTAAAGTGTTGGACAGAGCGGGCATTCATTTCTTTTTAGAATCGCAGTTCCATTCATTCGAGTGCGGCAAAAGCAGTGGGGCAGCGTTTCTTTTCTTAAGATCTCGCAGCTGCTTGCAAGTATGTCCGTCGTTTAAGACGACAGAAAACTAGCGTCAGCGGTGCGTCAGTGGGAAGTCGGTGAAGTCGCCATTGGAGCCATAAGCCAATAATTACGACACGCGAATCACTCGCACACCATGCAGCATGTACTAGAACGCTCGGCCGAGGGACCGGACGGCTCAGTCGGTAGAGCGCTAGACCTTCAACCAAAGGGTCCCGGGTTCAAGCCCCCGTCCAGGCGAAAACCAATACACTGTCTAAACAGCTAACGTGCTGGCAACGAAAGCACTACAGAAACGAGTGAGGCCATGTCGCGTTCTGCCATCAGATTGCTTGTAAAGGAGCAGATGCACTTGTAGAGACACACCTCTGCGACCGGCAGTCGTGGCCGAGTGGTTAAGGCGTCTGACTAGAAATCAGATTCCCTCTGGGAGCGTAGGTTCGAGTCATACCGACTGCGTTTCTTTTTTTGTGTCAAGAGGTGAAAGAACATCTCCAACGGAACCGTGAAATGAGCGAATACGTGGGAAACACTGCATTCGAGAAGCTTGTGAATTTTACAATTGTCCAGTGAGTGTCGACAAAACACGTAGCTCCTCTGCTGTAACATATGAGACGTACAAACTGCTGCAATTTGACTTCACATCGTGTGTCAGCTTTCTTCGATAGTCTGTTACGAGCCTAGCGTAATGAGTTTATAGACAGCAGTCAGACGACGTTTAAATGGTAACAGCTCCACGCAACGGTTACCCAACAGTAAAGGACATGAGGCAATGTGTCAGTATGCGTAGTGGGAGGGGTGCTCATGTAATGTGAGCCCGGATAGCTCAGTCGGTAGAGCATTAGGCTTTTAACCTAAGGGTCCAGGGTTCAAGTCCCTGTTCGGGCGGAAATTTTAATACTTTGGTAGCCGCACGTCTAGTAGCGGTGTAAGCACTACGGAAAAGAATGCAGCTACGCCGTTTCCTGGCACTGCAGTGCTTTAAACGGTAGCAGTTGCATGTATCGGGAGGGTCTTGCGATACTGGCAGTCGTGGCCGAGTGGTTAAGGCGTCGGACTCGAAATCACATCCCCTCTGGGAGCGTAGGTTCGAATCCTACAGGCTGCGTGCGATTTTGCATAAAAACGAGCAGAAATTTTCGCACACATGTGACATGCGTGGGTGAATGCGGATCCAAACCAGTGACACCATTCTCAACAAGACGGAAATTTATGTTTAAGAATACTGTTTCGCGACGGCCGCAGTCTGTTGTGGCTATCGGTTCACCTCGCACGGACGCTAGTACTGCAGAAATCAGTCGCAGGCCCACGAACGCGCCCCCGTCCTTTTGTCGCGCCGTCGCCGTGTTCGAGAGTACACAGATGTGCTCTAAAGTGTTGGACAGAGCGGGCATTCATTTCTTTTTAAGAATCGCAGTTCCATTCATTCGAGTGCGGCAAAAGCAGTGGGGCAGCGTTTCTTTTCTTAAGATCTCGCAGCTGCTTGCAAGTATGTCCGTCGTTTAAGACGACAGAAAACTAGCGTCAGCGGTGCGTCAGTGGGAAGTCGGTGAAGTCGCCATTGGAGCCATAAGCCAATAATTACGACACGCGAATCACTCGCACACCATGCAGCATGTACTAGAACGCTCGGCCGAGGGACCGGACGGCTCAGTCGGTAGAGCGCTAGACCTTCAACCAAAGGGTCCCGGGTTCAAGCCCCCGTCCAGGCGAAAACCAATACACTGTCTAAACAGCTAACGTGCTGGCAACGAAAGCACTACAGAAACGAGTGAGGCCATGTCGCGTTCTGCCATCAGATTGCTTGTAAAGGAGCAGATGCACTTGTAGAGACACACCTCTGCGACCGGCAGTCGTGGCCGAGTGGTTAAGGCGTCTGACTAGAAATCAGATTCCCTCTGGGAGCGTAGGTTCGAGTCATACCGACTGCGTTTCTTTTTTGTGTCAAGAGGTGAAGAACATCTCCAACGGAACCGTGAAATGAGCGAATACGTGGGAAACACTGCATTCGAGAAGCTTGTGAATTTTACAATTGTCCAGTGAGTGTCGACAAAACACGTAGCTCCTCTGCTGTAACATATGAGACGTACAAACTGCCGCAATTTGACTTCACATCGTGTGTCAGCTTTCTTCGATAGTCTGTTACGAGCCTAGCGTAATGAGTTTATAGACAGCAGTCAGACGACGTTTAAATGGTAACAGCTCCACGCAACGGTTACCCAACAGTAAAGGACATGAGGCAATGTGTCAGTATGCGTAGTGGGAGGGGTGCTCATGTAATGTGAGCCCGGATAGCTCAGTCGGTAGAGCATTAGGCTTTTAACCTAAGGGTCCAGGGTTCAAGTCCCTGTTCGGGCGGAAATTTTAATACTTTGGTAGCCGCACGTCTAGTAGCGGTGTAAGCACTACGGAAAAGAATGCAGCTACGCCGTTTCCTGGCACTGCAGTGCTTTAAACGGTAGCAGTTGCATGTATCGGGAGGGTCTTTCGATACTGGCAGTCGTGGCCGAGTGGTTAAGGCGTCGGACTCGAAATCACATCCCCTCTGGGAGCGTAGGTTCGAATCCTACAGGCTGCGTGCGATTTTGCATAAAAACGAGCAGAAATTTTCGCACACATGTGACATGCGTGGGTGAATGCGGATCCAAACCAGTGACACCATTCTCAACAAGACGGAAATTTATGTTTAAGAATACTGTTTCGCGACGGCCGCAGTCTGTTGTGGCTATCGGTTCACCTCGCACGGACGCTAGTACTGCAGAAATCAGTCGCAGGCCCACGAACGCGCCCCCGTCCTTTTGTCGCGCCGTCGCCGTGTTCGAGAGTACACAGATGTGCTCTAAAGTGTTGGACAGAGCGGGCATTCATTTCTTTTTAAGAATCGCAGTTCCATTCATTCGAGTGCGGCAAAAGCAGTGGGGCAGCGTTTCTTTTCTTAAGATCTCGCAGCTGCTTGCAAGTATGTCCGTCGTTTAAGACGACAGAAAACTAGCGTCAGCGGTGCGTCAGTGGGAAGTCGGTGAAGTCGCCATTGGAGCCATAAGCCAATAATTACGACACGCGAATCACTCGCACACCATGCAGCATGTACTAGAACGCTCGGCCGAGGGACCGGACGGCTCAGTCGGTAGAGCGCTAGACCTTCAACCAAAGGGTCCCGGGTTCAAGCCCCCGTCCAGGCGAAAACCAATACACTGTCTAAACAGCTAACGTGCTGGCAACGAAAGCACTACAGAAACGAGTGAGGCCATGTCGCGTTCTGCCATCAGATTGCTTGTAAAGGAGCAGATGCACTTGTAGAGACACACCTCTGCGACCGGCAGTCGTGGCCGAGTGGTTAAGGCGTCTGACTAGAAATCAGATTCCCTCTGGGAGCGTAGGTTCGAGTCATACCGACTGCGTTTCTTTTTTGTGTCAAGAGGTGAAGAACATCTCCAACGGAACCGTGAAATGAGCGAATACGTGGGAAACACTGCATTCGAGAAGCTTGTGAATTTTACAATTGTCCAGTGAGTGTCGACAAAACACGTAGCTCCTCTGCTGTAACATATGAGACGTACAAACTGCTGCAATTTGACTTCACATCGTGTGTCAGCTTTCTTCGATAGTCTGTTACGAGCCTAGCGTAATGAGTTTATAGACAGCAGTCAGACGACGTTTAAATGGTAACAGCTCCACGCAACGGTTACCCAACAGTAAAGGACATGAGGCAATGTGTCAGTATGCGTAGTGGGAGGGGTGCTCATGTAATGTGAGCCCGGATAGCTCAGTCGGTAGAGCATTAGGCTTTTAACCTAAGGGTCCAGGGTTCAAGTCCCTGTTCGGGCGGAAATTTTAATACTTTGGTAGCCGCACGTCTAGTAGCGGTGTAAGCACTACGGAAAAGAATGCAGCTACGCCGTTTCCTGGCACTGCAGTGCTTTAAACGGTAGCAGTTGCATGTATCGGGAGGGTCTTGCGATACTGGCAGTCGTGGCCGAGTGGTTAAGGCGTCGGACTCGAAATCACATCCCCTCTGGGAGCGTAGGTTCGAATCCTACAGGCTGCGTGCGATTTTGCATAAAAACGAGCAGAAATTTTCGCACACATGTGACATGCGTGGGTGAATGCGGATCCAAACCAGTGACACCATTCTCAACAAGACGGAAATTTATGTTTAAGAATACTGTTTCGCGACGGCCGCAGTCTGTTGTGGCTATCGGTTCACCTCGCACGGACGCTAGTACTGCAGAAATCAGTCGCAGGCCCACGAACGCGCCCCCGTCCTTTTGTCGCGCCGTCGCCGTGTTCGAGAGTACACAGATGTGCTCTAAAGTGTTGGACAGAGCGGGCATTAATTTCTTTTTAAGAATCGCAGTTCCATTCATTCGAGTGCGGCAAAAGCAGTGGGGCAGCGTTTCTTTTCTTAAGATCTCGCAGCTGCTTGCAAGTATGTCCGTCGTTTAAGACGACAGAAAACTAGCGTCAGCGGTGCGTCAGTGGGAAGTCGGTGAAGTCGCCATTGGAGCCATAAGCCAATAATTACGACACGCGAATCACTCGCACACCATGCAGCATGTACTAGAACGCTCGGCCGAGGGACCGGACGGCTCAGTCGGTAGAGCGCTAGACCTTCAACCAAAGGGTCCCGGGTTCAAGCCCCCGTCCAGGCGAAAACCAATACACTGTCTAAACA
The DNA here is from genome assembly GCF_023864275.1 of Schistocerca cancellata. Lineage (NCBI taxonomy): Eukaryota > Metazoa > Arthropoda > Insecta > Orthoptera > Acrididae > Schistocerca > Schistocerca cancellata. The sequence goes on from NW_026046608.1 coordinate 256,334, forward strand.
GCTAACGTGCTGGCAACGAAAGCACTACAGAAACGAGTGAGGCCATGTCGCGTTCTGCCATCAGATTGCTTGTAAAGGAGCAGATGCACTTGTAGAGACACACCTCTGCGACCGGCAGTCGTGGCCGAGTGGTTAAGGCGTCTGACTAGAAATCAGATTCCCTCTGGGAGCGTAGGTTCGAGTCATACCGACTGCGTTTCTTTTTTGTGTCAAGAGGTGAAGAACATCTCCAACGGAACCGTGAAATGAGCGAATACGTGGGAAACACTGCATTCGAGAAGCTTGTGAATTTTACAATTGTCCAGTGAGTGTCGACAAAACACGTAGCTCCTCTGCTGTAACATATGAGACGTACAAACTGCCGCAATTTGACTTCACATCGTGTGTCAGCTTTCTTCGATAGTCTGTTACGAGCCTAGCGTAATGAGTTTATAGACAGCAGTCAGACGACGTTTAAATGGTAACAGCTCCACGCAACGGTTACCCAACAGTAAAGGACATGAGGCAATGTGTCAGTATGCGTAGTGGGAGGGGTGCTCATGTAATGTGAGCCCGGATAGCTCAGTCGGTAGAGCATTAGGCTTTTAACCTAAGGGTCCAGGGTTCAAGTCCCTGTTCGGGCGGAAATTTTAATACTTTGGTAGCCGCACGTCTAGTAGCGGTGTAAGCACTACGGAAAAGAATGCAGCTACGCCGTTTCCTGGCACTGCAGTGCTTTAAACGGTAGCAGTTGCATGTATCGGGAGGGTCTTTCGATACTGGCAGTCGTGGCCGAGTGGTTAAGGCGTCGGACTCGAAATCACATCCCCTCTGGGAGCGTAGGTTCGAATCCTACAGGCTGCGTGCGATTTTGCATAAAAACGAGCAGAAATTTTCGCACACATGTGACATGCGTGGGTGAATGCGGATCCAAACCAGTGACACCATTCTCAACAAGACGGAAATTTATGTTTAAGAATACTGTTTCGCGACGGCCGCAGTCTGTTGTGGCTATCGGTTCACCTCGCACGGACGCTAGTACTGCAGAAATCAGTCGCAGGCCCACGAACGCGCCCCCGTCCTTTTGTCGCGCCGTCGCCGTGTTCGAGAGTACACAGATGTGCTCTAAAGTGTTGGACAGAGCGGGCATTCATTTCTTTTTAAGAATCGCAGTTCCATTCATTCGAGTGCGGCAAAAGCAGTGGGGCAGCGTTTCTTTTCTTAAGATCTCGCAGCTGCTTGCAAGTATGTCCGTCGTTTAAGACGACAGAAAACTAGCGTCAGCGGTGCGTCAGTGGGAAGTCGGTGAAGTCGCCATTGGAGCCATAAGCCAATAATTACGACACGCGAATCACTCGCACACCATGCAGCATGTACTAGAACGCTCGGCCGAGGGACCGGACGGCTCAGTCGGTAGAGCGCTAGACCTTCAACCAAAGGGTCCCGGGTTCAAGCCCCCGTCCAGGCGAAAACCAATACACTGTCTAAACAGCTAACGTGCTGGCAACGAAAGCACTACAGAAACGAGTGAGGCCATGTCGCGTTCTGCCATCAGATTGCTTGTAAAGGAGCAGATGCACTTGTAGAGACACACCTCTGCGACCGGCAGTCGTGGCCGAGTGGTTAAGGCGTCTGACTAGAAATCAGATTCCCTCTGGGAGCGTAGGTTCGAGTCATACCGACTGCGTTTCTTTTTTGTGTCAAGAGGTGAAGAACATCTCCAACGGAACCGTGAAATGAGCGAATACGTGGGAAACACTGCATTCGAGAAGCTTGTGAATTTTACAATTGTCCAGTGAGTGTCGACAAAACACGTAGCTCCTCTGCTGTAACATATGAGACGTACAAACTGCTGCAATTTGACTTCACATCGTGTGTCAGCTTTCTTCGATAGTCTGTTACGAGCCTAGCGTAATGAGTTTATAGACAGCAGTCAGACGACGTTTAAATGGTAACAGCTCCACGCAACGGTTACCCAACAGTAAAGGACATGAGGCAATGTGTCAGTATGCGTAGTGGGAGGGGTGCTCATGTAATGTGAGCCCGGATAGCTCAGTCGGTAGAGCATTAGGCTTTTAACCTAAGGGTCCAGGGTTCAAGTCCCTGTTCGGGCGGAAATTTTAATACTTTGGTAGCCGCACGTCTAGTAGCGGTGTAAGCACTACGGAAAAGAATGCAGCTACGCCGTTTCCTGGCACTGCAGTGCTTTAAACGGTAGCAGTTGCATGTATCGGGAGGGTCTTGCGATACTGGCAGTCGTGGCCGAGTGGTTAAGGCGTCGGACTCGAAATCACATCCCCTCTGGGAGCGTAGGTTCGAATCCTACAGGCTGCGTGCGATTTTGCATAAAAACGAGCAGAAATTTTCGCACACATGTGACATGCGTGGGTGAATGCGGATCCAAACCAGTGACACCATTCTCAACAAGACGGAAATTTATGTTTAAGAATACTGTTTCGCGACGGCCGCAGTCTGTTGTGGCTATCGGTTCACCTCGCACGGACGCTAGTACTGCAGAAATCAGTCGCAGGCCCACGAACGCGCCCCCGTCCTTTTGTCGCGCCGTCGCCGTGTTCGAGAGTACACAGATGTGCTCTAAAGTGTTGGACAGAGCGGGCATTCATTTCTTTTTAAGAATCGCAGTTCCATTCATTCGAGTGCGGCAAAAGCAGTGGGGCAGCGTTTCTTTTCTTAAGATCTCGCAGCTGCTTGCAAGTATGTCCGTCGTTTAAGACGACAGAAAACTAGCGTCAGCGGTGCGTCAGTGGGAAGTCGGTGAAGTCGCCATTGGAGCCATAAGCCAATAATTACGACACGCGAATCACTCGCACACCATGCAGCATGTACTAGAACGCTCGGCCGAGGGACCGGACGGCTCAGTCGGTAGAGCGCTAGACCTTCAACCAAAGGGTCCCGGGTTCAAGCCCCCGTCCAGGCGAAAACCAATACACTGTCTAAACAGCTAACGTGCTGGCAACGAAAGCACTACAGAAACGAGTGAGGCCATGTCGCGTTCTGCCATCAGATTGCTTGTAAAGGAGCAGATGCACTTGTAGAGACACACCTCTGCGACCGGCAGTCGTGGCCGAGTGGTTAAGGCGTCTGACTAGAAATCAGATTCCCTCTGGGAGCGTAGGTTCGAGTCATACCGACTGCGTTTCTTTTTTGTGTCAAGAGGTGAAGAACATCTCCAACGGAACCGTGAAATGAGCGAATACGTGGGAAACACTGCATTCGAGAAGCTTGTGAATTTTACAATTGTCCAGTGAGTGTCGACAAAACACGTAGCTCCTCTGCTGTAACATATGAGACGTACAAACTGCCGCAATTTGACTTCACATCGTGTGTCAGCTTTCTTCGATAGTCTGTTACGAGCCTAGCGTAATGAGTTTATAGACAGCAGTCAGACGACGTTTAAATGGTAACAGCTCCACGCAACGGTTACCCAACAGTAAAGGACATGAGGCAATGTGTCAGTATGCGTAGTGGGAGGGGTGCTCATGTAATGTGAGCCCGGATAGCTCAGTCGGTAGAGCATTAGGCTTTTAACCTAAGGGTCCAGGGTTCAAGTCCCTGTTCGGGCGGAAATTTTAATACTTTGGTAGCCGCACGTCTAGTAGCGGTGTAAGCACTACGGAAAAGAATGCAGCTACGCCGTTTCCTGGCACTGCAGTGCTTTAAACGGTAGCAGTTGCATGTATCGGGAGGGTCTTTCGATACTGGCAGTCGTGGCCGAGTGGTTAAGGCGTCGGACTCGAAATCACATCCCCTCTGGGAGCGTAGGTTCGAATCCTACAGGCTGCGTGCGATTTTGCATAAAAACGAGCAGAAATTTTCGCACACATGTGACATGCGTGGGTGAATGCGGATCCAAACCAGTGACACCATTCTCAACAAGACGGAAATTTATGTTTAAGAATACTGTTTCGCGACGGCCGCAGTCTGTTGTGGCTATCGGTTCACCTCGCACGGACGCTAGTACTGCAGAAATCAGTCGCAGGCCCACGAACGCGCCCCCGTCCTTTTGTCGCGCCGTCGCCGTGTTCGAGAGTACACAGATGTGCTCTAAAGTGTTGGACAGAGCGGGCATTCATTTCTTTTTAAGAATCGCAGTTCCATTCATTCGAGTGCGGCAAAAGCAGTGGGGCAGCGTTTCTTTTCTTAAGATCTCGCAGCTGCTTGCAAGTATGTCCGTCGTTTAAGACGACAGAAAACTAGCGTCAGCGGTGCGTCAGTGGGAAGTCGGTGAAGTCGCCATTGGAGCCATAAGCCAATAATTACGACACGCGAATCACTCGCACACCATGCAGCATGTACTAGAACGCTCGGCCGAGGGACCGGACGGCTCAGTCGGTAGAGCGCTAGACCTTCAACCAAAGGGTCCCGGGTTCAAGCCCCCGTCCAGGCGAAAACCAATACACTGTCTAAACAGCTAACGTGCTGGCAACGAAAGCACTACAGAAACGAGTGAGGCCATGTCGCGTTCTGCCATCAGATTGCTTGTAAAGGAGCAGATGCACTTGTAGAGACACACCTCTGCGACCGGCAGTCGTGGCCGAGTGGTTAAGGCGTCTGACTAGAAATCAGATTCCCTCTGGGAGCGTAGGTTCGAGTCATACCGACTGCGTTTCTTTTTTGTGTCAAGAGGTGAAGAACATCTCCAACGGAACCGTGAAATGAGCGAATACGTGGGAAACACTGCATTCGAGAAGCTTGTGAATTTTACAATTGTCCAGTGAGTGTCGACAAAACACGTAGCTCCTCTGCTGTAACATATGAGACGTACAAACTGCTGCAATTTGACTTCACATCGTGTGTCAGCTTTCTTCGATAGTCTGTTACGAGCCTAGCGTAATGAGTTTATAGACAGCAGTCAGACGACGTTTAAATGGTAACAGCTCCACGCAACGGTTACCCAACAGTAAAGGACATGAGGCAATGTGTCAGTATGCGTAGTGGGAGGGGTGCTCATGTAATGTGAGCCCGGATAGCTCAGTCGGTAGAGCATTAGGCTTTTAACCTAAGGGTCCAGGGTTCAAGTCCCTGTTCGGGCGGAAATTTTAATACTTTGGTAGCCGCACGTCTAGTAGCGGTGTAAGCACTACGGAAAAGAATGCAGCTACGCCGTTTCCTGGCACTGCAGTGCTTTAAACGGTAGCAGTTGCATGTATCGGGAGGGTCTTGCGATACTGGCAGTCGTGGCCGAGTGGTTAAGGCGTCGGACTCGAAATCACATCCCCTCTGGGAGCGTAGGTTCGAATCCTACAGGCTGCGTGCGATTTTGCATAAAAACGAGCAGAAATTTTCGCACACATGTGACATGCGTGGGTGAATGCGGATCCAAACCAGTGACACCATTCTCAACAAGACGGAAATTTATGTTTAAGAATACTGTTTCGCGACGGCCGCAGTCTGTTGTGGCTATCGGTTCACCTCGCACGGACGCTAGTACTGCAGAAATCAGTCGCAGGCCCACGAACGCGCCCCCGTCCTTTTGTCGCGCCGTCGCCGTGTTCGAGAGTACACAGATGTGCTCTAAAGTGTTGGACAGAGCGGGCATTCATTTCTTTTTAAGAATCGCAGTTCCATTCATTCGAGTGCGGCAAAAGCAGTGGGGCAGCGTTTCTTTTCTTAAGATCTCGCAGCTGCTTGCAAGTATGTCCGTCGTTTAAGACGACAGAAAACTAGCGTCAGCGGTGCGTCAGTGGGAAGTCGGTGAAGTCGCCATTGGAGCCATAAGCCAATAATTACGACACGCGAATCACTCGCACACCATGCAGCATGTACTAGAACGCTCGGCCGAGGGACCGGACGGCTCAGTCGGTAGAGCGCTAGACCTTCAACCAAAGGGTCCCGGGTTCAAGCCCCCGTCCAGGCGAAAACCAATACACTGTCTAAACAGCTAACGTGCTGGCAACGAAAGCACTACAGAAACGAGTGAGGCCATGTCGCGTTCTGCCATCAGATTGCTTGTAAAGGAGCAGATGCACTTGTAGAGACACACCTCTGCGACCGGCAGTCGTGGCCGAGTGGTTAAGGCGTCTGACTAGAAATCAGATTCCCTCTGGGAGCGTAGGTTCGAGTCATACCGACTGCGTTTCTTTTTTGTGTCAAGAGGTGAAGAACATCTCCAACGGAACCGTGAAATGAGCGAATACGTGGGAAACACTGCATTCGAGAAGCTTGTGAATTTTACAATTGTCCAGTGAGTGTCGACAAAACACGTAGCTCCTCTGCTGTAACATATGAGACGTACAAACTGCTGCAATTTGACTTCACATCGTGTGTCAGCTTTCTTCGATAGTCTGTTACGAGCCTAGCGTAATGAGTTTATAGACAGCAGTCAGACGACGTTTAAATGGTAACAGCTCCACGCAACGGTTACCCAACAGTAAAGGACATGAGGCAATGTGTCAGTATGCGTAGTGGGAGGGGTGCTCATGTAATGTGAGCCCGGATAGCTCAGTCGGTAGAGCATTAGGCTTTTAACCTAAGGGTCCAGGGTTCAAGTCCCTGTTCGGGCGGAAATTTTAATACTTTGGTAGCCGCACGTCTAGTAGCGGTGTAAGCACTACGGAAAAGAATGCAGCTACGCCGTTTCCTGGCACTGCAGTGCTTTAAACGGTAGCAGTTGCATGTATCGGGAGGGTCTTGCGATACTGGCAGTCGTGGCCGAGTGGTTAAGGCGTCGGACTCGAAATCACATCCCCTCTGGGAGCGTAGGTTCGAATCCTACAGGCTGCGTGCGATTTTGCATAAAAACGAGCAGAAATTTTCGCACACATGTGACATGCGTGGGTGAATGCGGATCCAAACCAGTGACACCATTCTCAACAAGACGGAAATTTATGTTTAAGAATACTGTTTCGCGACGGCCGCAGTCTGTTGTGGCTATCGGTTCACCTCGCACGGACGCTAGTACTGCAGAAATCAGTCGCAGGCCCACGAACGCGCCCCCGTCCTTTTGTCGCGCCGTCGCCGTGTTCGAGAGTACACAGATGTGCTCTAAAGTGTTGGACAGAGCGGGCATTCATTTCTTTTTAAGAATCGCAGTTCCATTCATTCGAGTGCGGCAAAAGCAGTGGGGCAGCGTTTCTTTTCTTAAGATCTCGCAGCTGCTTGCAAGTATGTCCGTCGTTTAAGACGACAGAAAACTAGCGTCAGCGGTGCGTCAGTGGGAAGTCGGTGAAGTCGCCATTGGAGCCATAAGCCAATAATTACGACACGCGAATCACTCGCACACCATGCAGCATGTACTAGAACGCTCGGCCGAGGGACCGGACGGCTCAGTCGGTAGAGCGCTAGACCTTCAACCAAAGGGTCCCGGGTTCAAGCCCCCGTCCAGGCGAAAACCAATACACTGTCTAAACAGCTAACGTGCTGGCAACGAAAGCACTACAGAAACGAGTGAGGCCATGTCGCGTTCTGCCATCAGATTGCTTGTAAAGGAGCAGATGCACTTGTAGAGACACACCTCTGCGACCGGCAGTCGTGGCCGAGTGGTTAAGGCGTCTGACTAGAAATCAGATTCCCTCTGGGAGCGTAGGTTCGAGTCATACCGACTGCGTTTCTTTTTTGTGTCAAGAGGTGAAGAACACTGCATTCGAGAAGCTTGTGAATTTTACAATTGTCCAGTGAGTGTCGACAAAACACGTAGCTCCTCTGCTGTAACATATGAGACGTACAAACTGCTGCAATTTGACTTCACATCGTGTGTCAGCTTTCTTCGATAGTCTGTTACGAGCCTAGCGTAATGAGTTTATAGACAGCAGTCAGACGACGTTTAAATGGTAACAGCTCCACGCAACGGTTACCCAACAGTAAAGGACATGAGGCAATGTGTCAGTATGCGTAGTGGGAGGGGTGCTCATGTAATGTGAGCCCGGATAGCTCAGTCGGTAGAGCATTAGGCTTTTAACCTAAGGGTCCAGGGTTCAAGTCCCTGTTCGGGCGGAAATTTTAATACTTTGGTAGCCGCACGTCTAGTAGCGGTGTAAGCACTACGGAAAAGAATGCAGCTACGCCGTTTCCTGGCACTGCAGTGCTTTAAACGGTAGCAGTTGCATGTATCGGGAGGGTCTTGCGATACTGGCAGTCGTGGCCGAGTGGTTAAGGCGTCGGACTCGAAATCACATCCACTCTGGGAGCGTAGGTTCGAATCCTACAGGCTGCGTGCGATTTTGCATAAAAACGAGCAGAAATTTTCGCACACATGTGACATGCGTGGGTGAATGCGGATCCAAACCAGTGACACCATTCTCAACAAGACGGAAATTTATGTTTAAGAATACTGTTTCGCGACGGCCGCAGTCTGTTGTGGCTATCGGTTCACCTCGCACGGACGCTAGTACTGCAGAAATCAGTCGCAGGCCCACGAACGCGCCCCCGTCCTTTTGTCGCGCCGTCGCCGTGTTCGAGAGTACACAGATGTGCTCTAAAGTGTTGGACAGAGCGGGCATTAATTTCTTTTTAAGAATCGCAGTTCCATTCATTCGAGTGCGGCAAAAGCAGTGGGGCAGCGTTTCTTTTCTTAAGATCTCGCAGCTGCTTGCAAGTATGTCCGTCGTTTAAGACGACAGAAAACTAGCGTCAGCGGTGCGTCAGTGGGAAGTCGGTGAAGTCGCCATTGGAGCCATAAGCCAATAATTACGACACGCGAATCACTCGCACACCATGCAGCATGTACTAGAACGCTCGGCCGAGGGACCGGACGGCTCAGTCGGTAGAGCGCTAGACCTTCAACCAAAGGGTCCCGGGTTCAAGCCCCCGTCCAGGCGAAAACCAATACACTGTCTAAACAGCTAACGTGCTGGCAACGAAAGCACTACAGAAACGAGTGAGGCCATGTCGCGTTCTGCCATCAGATTGCTTGTAAAGGAGCAGATGCACTTGTAGAGACACACCTCTGCGACCGGCAGTCGTGGCCGAGTGGTTAAGGCGTCTGACTAGAAATCAGATTCCCTCTGGGAGCGTAGGTTCGAGTCATACCGACTGCGTTTCTTTTTTGTGTCAAGAGGTGAAGAACACTGCATTCGAGAAGCTTGTGAATTTTACAATTGTCCAGTGAGTGTCGACAAAACACGTAGCTCCTCTGCTGTAACATATGAGACGTACAAACTGCTGCAATTTGACTTCACATCGTGTGTCAGCTTTCTTCGATAGTCTGTTACGAGCCTAGCGTAATGAGTTTATAGACAGCAGTCAGACGACGTTTAAATGGTAACAGCTCCACGCAACGGTTACCCAACAGTAAAGGACATGAGGCAATGTGTCAGTATGCGTAGTGGGAGGGGTGCTCATGTAATGTGAGCCCGGATAGCTCAGTCGGTAGAGCATTAGGCTTTTAACCTAAGGGTCCAGGGTTCAAGTCCCTGTTCGGGCGGAAATTTTAATACTTTGGTAGCCGCACGTCTAGTAGCGGTGTAAGCACTACGGAAAAGAATGCAGCTACGCCGTTTCCTGGCACTGCAGTGCTTTAAACGGTAGCAGTTGCATGTATCGGGAGGGTCTTGCGATACTGGCAGTCGTGGCCGAGTGGTTAAGGCGTCGGACTCGAAATCACATCCCCTCTGGGAGCGTAGGTTCGAATCCTACAGGCTGCGTGCGATTTTGCATAAAAACGAGCAGAAATTTTCGCACACATGTGACATGCGTGGGTGAATGCGGATCCAAACCAGTGACACCATTCTCAACAAGACGGAAATTTATGTTTAAGAATACTGTTTCGCGACGGCCGCAGTCTGTTGTGGCTATCGGTTCACCTCGCACGGACGCTAGTACTGCAGAAATCAGTCGCAGGCCCACGAACGCGCCCCCGTCCTTTTGTCGCGCCGTCGCCGTGTTCGAGAGTACACAGATGTGCTCTAAAGTGTTGGACAGAGCGGGCATTCATTTCTTTTTAAGAATCGCAGTTCCATTCATTCGAGTGCGGCAAAAGCAGTGGGGCAGCGTTTCTTTTCTTAAGATCTCGCAGCTGCTTGCAAGTATGTCCGTCGTTTAAGACGACAGAAAACTAGCGTCAGCGGTGCGTCAGTGGGAAGTCGGTGAAGTCGCCATTGGAGCCATAAGCCAATAATTACGACACGCGAATCACTCGCACACCATGCAGCATGTACTAGAACGCTCGGCCGAGGGACCGGACGGCTCAGTCGGTAGAGCGCTAGACCTTCAACCAAAGGGTCCCGGGTTCAAGCCCCCGTCCAGGCGAAAACCAATACACTGTCTAAACAGCTAACGTGCTGGCAACGAAAGCACTACAGAAACGAGTGAGGCCATGTCGCGTTCTGCCATCAGATTGCTTGTAAAGGAGCAGATGCACTTGTAGAGACACACCTCTGCGACCGGCAGTCGTGGCCGAGTGGTTAAGGCGTCTGACTAGAAATCAGATTCCCTCTGGGAGCGTAGGTTCGAGTCATACCGACTGCGTTTCTTTTTTGTGTCAAGAGGTGAAGAACACTGCATTCGAGAAGCTTGTGAATTTTACAATTGTCCAGTGAGTGTCGACAAAACACGTAGCTCCTCTGCTGTAACATATGAGACGTACAAACTGCTGCAATTTGACTTCACATCGTGTGTCAGCTTTCTTCGATAGTCTGTTACGAGCCTAGCGTAATGAGTTTATAGACAGCAGTCAGACGACGTTTAAATGGTAACAGCTCCACGCAACGGTTACCCAACAGTAAAGGACATGAGGCAATGTGTCAGTATGCGTAGTGGGAGGGGTGCTCATGTAATGTGAGCCCGGATAGCTCAGTCGGTAGAGCATTAGGCTTTTAACCTAAGGGTCCAGGGTTCAAGTCCCTGTTCGGGCGGAAATTTTAATACTTTGGTAGCCGCACGTCTAGTAGCGGTGTAAGCACTACGGAAAAGAATGCAGCTACGCCGTTTCCTGGCACTGCAGTGCTTTAAACGGTAGCAGTTGCATGTATCGGGAGGGTCTTGCGATACTGGCAGTCGTGGCCGAGTGGTTAAGGCGTCGGACTCGAAATCACATCCCCTCTGGGAGCGTAGGTTCGAATCCTACAGGCTGCGTGCGATTTTGCATAAAAACGAGCAGAAATTTTCGCACACATGTGACATGCGTGGGTGAATGCGGATCCAAACCAGTGACACCATTCTCAACAAGACGGAAATTTATGTTTAAGAATACTGTTTCGCGACGGCCGCAGTCTGTTGTGGCTATCGGTTCACCTCGCACGGACGCTAGTACTGCAGAAATCAGTCGCAGGCCCACGAACGCGCCCCCGTCCTTTTGTCGCGCCGTCGCCGTGTTCGAGAGTACACAGATGTGCTCTAAAGTGTTGGACAGAGCGGGCATTCATTTCTTTTTAAGAATCGCAGTTCCATTCATTCGAGTGCGGCAAAAGCAGTGGGGCAGCGTTTCTTTTCTTAAGATCTCGCAGCTGCTTGCAAGTATGTCCGTCGTTTAAGACGACAGAAAACTAGCGTCAGCGGTGCGTCAGTGGGAAGTCGGTGAAGTCGCCATTGTAGCCATAAGCCAATAATTACGACACGCGAATCACTCGCACACCATGCAGCATGTACTAGAACGCTCGGCCGAGGGACCGGACGGCTCAGTCGGTAGAGCGCTAGACCTTCAACCAAAGGGTCCCGGGTTCAAGCCCCCGTCCAGGCGAAAACCAATACACTGTCTAAACAGCTAACGTGCTGGCAACGAAAGCACTACAGAAACGAGTGAGGCCATGTCGCGTTCTGCCATCAGATTGCTTGTAAAGGAGCAGATGCACTTGTAGAGACACACCTCTGCGACCGGCAGTCGTGGCCGAGTGGTTAAGGCGTCTGACTAGAAATCAGATTCCCTCTGGGAGCGTAGGTTCGAGTCATACCGACTGCGTTTCTTTTTTGTGTCAAGAGGTGAAGAACATCTCCAACGGAACCGTGAAATGAGCGAATACGTGGGAAACACTGCATTCGAGAAGCTTGTGAATTTTACAATTGTCCAGTGAGTGTCGACAAAACACGTAGCTCCTCTGCTGTAACATATGAGACGTACAAACTGCTGCAATTTGACTTCACATCGTGTGTCAGCTTTCTTCGATAGTCTGTTACGAGCCTAGCGTAATGAGTTTATAGACAGCAGTCAGACGACGTTTAAATGGTAACAGCTCCACGCAACGGTTACCCAACAGTAAAGGACATGAGGCAATGTGTCAGTATGCGTAGTGGGAGGGGTGCTCATGTAATGTGAGCCCGGATAGCTCAGTCGGTAGAGCATTAGGCTTTTAACCTAAGGGTCCAGGGTTCAAGTCCCTGTTCGGGCGGAAATTTTAATACTTTGGTAGCCGCACGTCTAGTAGCGGTGTAAGCACTACGGAAAAGAATGCAGCTACGCCGTTTCCTGGCACTGCAGTGCTTTAAACGGTAGCAGTTGCATGTATCGGGAGGGTCTTGCGATACTGGCAGTCGTGGCCGAGTGGTTAAGGCGTCGGACTCGAAATCACATCCCCTCTGGGAGCGTAGGTTCGAATCCTACAGGCTGCGTGCGATTTTGCATAAAAACGAGCAGAAATTTTCGCACACATGTGACATGCGTGGGTGAATGCGGATCCAAACCAGTGACACCATTCTCAACAAGACGGAAATTTATGTTTAAGAATACTGTTTCGCGACGGCCGCAGTCTGTTGTGGCTATCGGTTCACCTCGCACGGACGCTAGTACTGCAGAAATCAGTCGCAGGCCCACGAACGCGCCCCCGTCCTTTTGTCGCGCCGTCGCCGTGTTCGAGAGTACACAGATGTGCTCTAAAGTGTTGGACAGAGCGGGCATTCATTTCTTTTTAAGAATCGCAGTTCCATTCATTCGAGTGCGGCAAAAGCAGTGGGGCAGCGTTTCTTTTCTTAAGATCTCGCAGCTGCTTGCAAGTATGTCCGTCGTTTAAGACGACAGAAAACTAGCGTCAGCGGTGCGTCAGTGGGAAGTCGGTGAAGTCGCCATTGTAGCCATAAGCCAATAATTACGACACGCGAATCACTCGCACACCATGCAGCATGTACTAGAACGCTCGGCCGAGGGACCGGACGGCTCAGTCGGTAGAGCGCTAGACCTTCAACCAAAGGGTCCCGGGTTCAAGCCCCTGTCCAGGCGAAAACCAATACACTGTCTAAACAGCTAACGTGCTGGCAACGAAAGCACTACAGAAACGAGTGAGGCCATGTCGCGTTCTGCCATCAGATTGCTTGTAAAGGAGCAGATGCACTTGTAGAGACACACCTCTGCGACCGGCAGTCGTGGCCGAGTGGTTAAGGCGTCTGACTAGAAATCAGATTCCCTCTGGGAGCGTAGGTTCGAGTCATACCGACTGCGTTCCTTTTTTGTGTCAAGAGGTGAAGAACATCTCCAACGGAACCGTGAAATGAGCGAATACGTGGGAAACACTGCATTCGAGAAGCTTGTGAATTTTACAATTGTCCAGTGAGTGTCGACAAAACACGTAGCTCCTCTGCTGTAAATATGAGACGTACAAACTGCTGCAATTTGACTTCACATCGTGTGTCAGCTTTCTTCGATAGTCTGTTACGAGCCTAGCGTAATGAGTTTATAGACAGCAGTCAGACGACGTTTAAATGGTAACAGCTCCACGCAACGGTTACCCAACAGTAAAGGACATGAGGCAATGTGTCAGTATGCGTAGTGGGAGGGGTGCTCATGTAATGTGAGCCCGGATAGCTCAGTCGGTAGAGCATTAGGCTTTTAACCTAAGGGTCCAGGGTTCAAGTCCCTGTTCGGGCGGAAATTTTAATACTTTGGTAGCCGCACGTCTAGTAGCGGTGTAAGCACTACGGAAAAGAATGCAGCTACGCCGTTTCCTGGCACTGCAGTGCTTTAAACGGTAGCAGTTGCATGTATCGGGAGGGTCTTGCGATACTGGCAGTCGTGGCCGAGTGGTTAAGGCGTCGGACTCGAAATCACATCCCCTCTGGGAGCGTAGGTTCGAATCCTACAGGCTGCGTGCGATTTTGCATAAAAACGAGCAGAAATTTTCGCACACATGTGACATGCGTGGGTGAATGCGGATCCAAACCAGTGACACCATTCTCAACAAGACGGAAATTTATGTTTAAGAATACTGTTTCGCGACGGCCGCAGTCTGTTGTGGCTATCGGTTCACCTCGCACGGACGCTAGTACTGCAGAAATCAGTCGCAGGCCCACGAACGCGCCCCCGTCCTTTTGTCGCGCCGTCGCCGTGTTCGAGAGTACACAGATGTGCTCTAAAGTGTTGGACAGAGCGGGCATTCATTTCTTTTTAAGAATCGCAGTTCCATTCATTCGAGTGCGGCAAAAGCAGTGGGGCAGCGTTTCTTTTCTTAAGATCTCGCAGCTGCTTGCAAGTATGTCCGTCGTTTAAGACGACAGAAAACTAGCGTCAGCGGTGCGTCAGTGGGAAGTCGGTGAAGTCGCCATTGGAGCCATAAGCCAATAATTACGACACGCGAATCACTCGCACACCATGCAGCATGTACTAGAACGCTCGGCCGAGGGACCGGACGGCTCAGTCGGTAGAGCGCTAGACCTTCAACCAAAGGGTCCCGGGTTCAAGCCCCCGTCCAGGCGAAAACCAATACACTGTCTAAACAGCTAACGTGCTGGCAACGAAAGCACTACAGAAACGAGTGAGGCCATGTCGCGTTCTGCCATCAGATTGCTTGTAAAGGAGCAGATGCACTTGTAGAGACACACCTCTGCGACCGGCAGTCGTGGCCGAGTGGTTAAGGCGTCTGACTAGAAATCAGATTCCCTCTGGGAGCGTAGGTTCGAGTCATACCGACTGCGTTTCTTTTTTGTGTCAAGAGGTGAAGAACATCTCCAACGGAACCGTGAAATGAGCGAATACGTGGGAAACACTGCATTCGAGAAGCTTGTGAATTTTACAATTGTCCAGTGAGTGTCGACAAAACACGTAGCTCCTCTGCTGTAACATATGAGACGTACAAACTGCTGCAATTTGACTTCACATCGTGTGTCAGCTTTCTTCGATAGTCTGTTACGAGCCTAGCGTAATGAGTTTATAGACAGCAGTCAGACGACGTTTAAATGGTAACAGCTCCACGCAACGGTTACCCAACAGTAAAGGACATGAGGCAATGTGTCAGTATGCGTAGTGGGAGGGGTGCTCATGTAATGTGAGCCCGGATAGCTCAGTCGGTAGAGCATTAGGCTTTTAACCTAAGGGTCCAGGGTTCAAGTCCCTGTTCGGGCGGAAATTTTAATACTTTGGTAGCCGCACGTCTAGTAGCGGTGTAAGCACTACGGAAAAGAATGCAGCTACGCCGTTTCCTGGCACTGCAGTGCTTTAAACGGTAGCAGTTGCATGTATCGGGAGGGTCTTGCGATACTGGCAGTCGTGGCCGAGTGGTTAAGGCGTCGGACTCGAAATCACATCCCCTCTGGGAGCGTAGGTTCGAATCCTACAGGCTGCGTGCGATTTTGCATAAAAACGAGCAGAAATTTTCGCACACATGTGACATGCGTGGGTGAATGCGGATCCAAACCAGTGACACCATTCTCAACAAGACGGAAATTTATGTTTAAGAATACTGTTTCGCGACGGCCGCAGTCTGTTGTGGCTATCGGTTCACCTCGCACGGACGCTAGTACTGCAGAAATCAGTCGCAGGCCCACGAACGCGCCCCCGTCCTTTTGTCGCGCCGTCGCCGTGTTCGAGAGTACACAGATGTGCTCTAAAGTGTTGGACAGAGCGGGCATTCATTTCTTTTTAAGAATCGCAGTTCCATTCATTCGAGTGCGGCAAAAGCAGTGGGGCAGCGTTTCTTTTCTTAAGATCTCGCAGCTGCTTGCAAGTATGTCCGTCGTTTAAGACGACAGAAAACTAGCGTCAGCGGTGCGTCAGTGGGAAGTCGGTGAAGTCGCCATTGTAGCCATAAGCCAATAATTACGACACGCGAATCACTCGCACACCATGCAGCATGTACTAGAACGCTCGGCCGAGGGACCGGACGGCTCAGTCGGTAGAGCGCTAGACCTTCAACCAAAGGGTCCCGGGTTCAAGCCCCCGTCCAGGCGAAAACCAATACACTGTCTAAACAGCTAACGTGCTGGCAACGAAAGCACTACAGAAACGAGTGAGGCCATGTCGCGTTCTGCCATCAGATTGCTTGTAAAGGAGCAGATGCACTTGTAGAGACACACCTCTGCGACCGGCAGTCGTGGCCGAGTGGTTAAGGCGTCTGACTAGAAATCAGATTCCCTCTGGGAGCGTAGGTTCGAGTCATACCGACTGCGTTTCTTTTTTGTGTCAAGAGGTGAAGAACATCTCCAACGGAACCGTGAAATGAGCGAATACGTGGGAAACACTGCATTCGAGAAGCTTGTGAATTTTACAATTGTCCAGTGAGTGTCGACAAAACACGTAGCTCCTCTGCTGTAACATATGAGACGTACAAACTGCTGCAATTTGACTTCACATCGTGTGTCAGCTTTCTTCGATAGTCTGTTACGAGCCTAGCGTAATGAGTTTATAGACAGCAGTCAGACGACGTTTAAATGGTAACAGCTCCACGCAACGGTTACCCAACAGTAAAGGACATGAGGCAATGTGTCAGTATGCGTAGTGGGAGGGGTGCTCATGTAATGTGAGCCCGGATAGCTCAGTCGGTAGAGCATTAGGCTTTTAACCTAAGGGTCCAGGGTTCAAGTCCCTGTTCGGGCGGAAATTTTAATACTTTGGTAGCCGCACGTCTAGTAGCGGTGTAAGCACTACGGAAAAGAATGCAGCTACGCCGTTTCCTGGCACTGCAGTGCTTTAAACGGTAGCAGTTGCATGTATCGGGAGGGTCTTGCGATACTGGCAGTCGTGGCCGAGTGGTTAAGGCGTCGGACTCGAAATCACATCCCCTCTGGGAGCGTAGGTTCGAATCCTACAGGCTGCGTGCGATTTTGCATAAAAACGAGCAGAAATTTTCGCACACATGTGACATGCGTGGGTGAATGCGGATCCAAACCAGTGACAGCATTCTCAACAAGACGGAAATTTATGTTTAAGAATACTGTTTCGCGACGGCCGCAGTCTGTTGTGGCTATCGGTTCACCTCGCACGGACGCTAGTACTGCAGAAATCAGTCGCAGGCCCACGAACGCGCCCCCGTCCTTTTGTCGCGCCGTCGCCGTGTTCGAGAGTACACAGATGTGCTCTAAAGTGTTGGACAGAGCGGGCATTCATTTCTTTTTAAGAATCGCAGTTCCATTCATTCGAGTGCGGCAAAAGCAGTGGGGCAGCGTTTCTTTTCTTAAGATCTCGCAGCTGCTTGCAAGTATGTCCGTCGTTTAAGACGACAGAAAACTAGCGTCAGCGGTGCGTCAGTGGGAAGTCGGTGAAGTCGCCATTGTAGCCATAAGCCAATAATTACGACACGCGAATCACTCGCACACCATGCAGCATGTACTAGAACGCTCGGCCGAGGGACCGGACGGCTCAGTCGGTAGAGCGCTAGACCTTCAACCAAAGGGTCCCGGGTTCAAGCCCCCGTCCAGGCGAAAACCAATACACTGTCTAAACAGCTAACGTGCTGGCAACGAAAGCACTACAGAAACGAGTGAGGCCATGTCGCGTTCTGCCATCAGATTGCTTGTAAAGGAGCAGATGCACTTGTAGAGACACACCTCTGCGACCGGCAGTCGTGGCCGAGTGGTTAAGGCGTCTGACTAGAAATCAGATTCCCTCTGGGAGCGTAGGTTCGAGTCATACCGACTGCGTTTCTTTTTTGTGTCAAGAGGTGAAGAACATCTCCAACGGAACCGTGAAATGAGCGAATACGTGGGAAACACTGCATTCGAGAAGCTTGTGAATTTTACAATTGTCCAGTGAGTGTCGACAAAACACGTAGCTCCTCTGCTGTAACATATGAGACGTACAAACTGCTGCAATTTGACTTCACATCGTGTGTCAGCTTTCTTCGATAGTCTGTTACGAGCCTAGCGTAATGAGTTTATAGACAGCAGTCAGACGACGTTTAAATGGTAACAGCTCCACGCAACGGTTACCCAACAGTAAAGGACATGAGGCAATGTGTCAGTATGCGTAGTGGGAGGGGTGCTCATGTAATGTGAGCCCGGATAGCTCAGTCGGTAGAGCATTAGGCTTTTAACCTAAGGGTCCAGGGTTCAAGTCCCTGTTCGGGCGGAAATTTTAATACTTTGGTAGCCGCACGTCTAGTAGCGGTGTAAGCACTACGAAAAAGAATGCAGCTACGCCGTTTCCTGGCACTGCAGTGCTTTAAACGGTAGCAGTTGCATGTATCGGGAGGGTCTTGCGATACTGGCAGTCGTGGCCGAGTGGTTAAGGCGTCGGACTCGAAATCACATCCCCTCTGGGAGCGTAGGTTCGAATCCTACAGGCTGCGTGCGATTTTGCATAAAAACGAGCAGAAATTTTCGCACACATGTGACATGCGTGGGTGAATGCGGATCCAAACCAGTGACACCATTCTCAACAAGACGGAAATTTATGTTTAAGAATACTGTTTCGCGACGGCCGCAGTCTGTTGTGGCTATCGGTTCACCTCGCACGGACGCTAGTACTGCAGAAATCAGTCGCAGGCCCACGAACGCGCCCCCGTCCTTTTGTCGCGCCGTCGCCGTGTTCGAGAGTACACAGATGTGCTCTAAAGTGTTGGACAGAGCGGGCATTCATTTCTTTTTAAGAATCGCAGTTCCATTCATTCGAGTGCGGCAAAAGCAGTGGGGCAGCGTTTCTTTTCTTAAGATCTCGCAGCTGCTTGCAAGTATGTCCGTCGTTTAAGACGACAGAAAACTAGCGTCAGCGGTGCGTCAGTGGGAAGTCGGTGAAGTCGCCATTGTAGCCATAAGCCAATAATTACGACACGCGAATCACTCGCACACCATGCAGCATGTACTAGAACGCTCGGCCGAGGGACCGGACGGCTCAGTCGGTAGAGCGCTAGACCTTCAACCAAAGGGTCCCGGGTTCAAGCCCCCGTCCAGGCGAAAACCAATACACTGTCTAAACAGCTAACGTGCTGGCAACGAAAGCACTACAGAAACGAGTGAGGCCATGTCGCGTTCTGCCATCAGATTGCTTGTAAAGGAGCAGATGCACTTGTAGAGACACACCTCTGCGACCGGCAGTCGTGGCCGAGTGGTTAAGGCGTCTGACTAGAAATCAGATTCCCTCTGGGAGCGTAGGTTCGAGTCATACCGACTGCGTTTCTTTTTTGTGTCAAGAGGTGAAGAACATCTCCAACGGAACCGTGAAATGAGCGAATACGTGGGAAACACTGCATTCGAGAAGCTTGTGAATTTTACAATTGTCCAGTGAGTGTCGACAAAACACGTAGCTCCTCTGCTGTAACATATGAGACGTACAAACTGCTGCAATTTGACTTCACATCGTGTGTCAGCTTTCTTCGATAGTCTGTTACGAGCCTAGCGTAATGAGTTTATAGACAGCAGTCAGACGACGTTTAAATGGTAACAGCTCCACGCAACGGTTACCCAACAGTAAAGGACATGAGGCAATGTGTCAGTATGCGTAGTGGGAGGGGTGCTCATGTAATGTGAGCCCGGATAGCTCAGTCGGTAGAGCATTAGGCTTTTAACCTAAGGGTCCAGGGTTCAAGTCCCTGTTCGGGCGGAAATTTTAATACTTTGGTAGCCGCACGTCTAGTAGCGGTGTAAGCACTACGGAAAAGAATGCAGCTACGCCGTTTCCTGGCACTGCAGTGCTTTAAACGGTAGCAGTTGCATGTATCGGGAGGGTCTTGCGATACTGGCAGTCGTGGCCGAGTGGTTAAGGCGTCGGACTCGAAATCACATCCCCTCTGGGAGCGTAGGTTCGAATCCTACAGGCTGCGTGCGATTTTGCATAAAAACGAGCAGAAATTTTCGCACACATGTGACATGCGTGGGTGAATGCGGATCCAAACCAGTGACACCATTCTCAACAAGACGGAAATTTATGTTTAAGAATACTGTTTCGCGACGGCCGCAGTCTGTTGTGGCTATCGGTTCACCTCGCACGGACGCTAGTACTGCAGAAATCAGTCGCAGGCCCACGAACGCGCCCCCGTCCTTTTGTCGCGCCGTCGCCGTGTTCGAGAGTACACAGATGTGCTCTAAAGTGTTGGACAGAGCGGGCATTCATTTCTTTTTAAGAATCGCAGTTCCATTCATTCGAGTGCGGCAAAAGCAGTGGGGCAGCGTTTCTTTTCTTAAGATCTCGCAGCTGCTTGCAAGTATGTCCGTCGTTTAAGACGACAGAAAACTAGCGTCAGCGGTGCGTCAGTGGGAAGTCGGTGAAGTCGCCATTGTAGCCATAAGCCAATAATTACGACACGCGAATCACTCGCACACCATGCAGCATGTACTAGAACGCTCGGCCGAGGGACCGGACGGCTCAGTCGGTAGAGCGCTAGACCTTCAACCAAAGGGTCCCGGGTTCAAGCCCCCGTCCAGGCGAAAACCAATACACTGTCTAAACAGCTAACGTGCTGGCAACGAAAGCACTACAGAAACGAGTGAGGCCATGTCGCGTTCTGCCATCAGATTGCTTGTAAAGGAGCAGATGCACTTGTAGAGACACACCTCTGCGACCGGCAGTCGTGGCCGAGTGGTTAAGGCGTCTGACTAGAAATCAGATTCCCTCTGGGAGCGTAGGTTCGAGTCATGCCGACTGCGTTTCTTTTTTGTGTCAAGAGGTGAAGAACATCTCCAACGGAACCGTGAAATGAGCGAATACGTGGGAAACACTGCATTCGAGAAGCTTGTGAATTTTACAATTGTCCAGTGAGTGTCGACAAAACACGTAGCTCCTCTGCTGTAACATATGAGACGTACAAACTGCTGCAATTTGACTTCACATCGTGTGTCAGCTTTCTTCGATAGTCTGTTACGAGCCTAGCGTAATGAGTTTATAGACAGCAGTCAGACGACGTTTAAATGGTAACAGCTCCACGCAACGGTTACCCAACAGTAAAGGACATGAGGCAATGTGTCAGTATGCGTAGTGGGAGGGGTGCTCATGTAATGTGAGCCCGGATAGCTCAGTCGGTAGAGCATTAGGCTTTTAACCTAAGGGTCCAGGGTTCAAGTCCCTGTTCGGGCGGAAATTTTAATACTTTGGTAGCCGCACGTCTAGTAGCGGTGTAAGCACTACGGAAAAGAATGCAGCTACGCCGTTTCCTGGCACTGCAGTGCTTTAAACGGTAGCAGTTGCATGTATCGGGAGGGTCTTTCGATACTGGCAGTCGTGGCCGAGTGGTTAAGGCGTCGGACTCGAAATCACATCCCCTCTGGGAGCGTAGGTTCGAATCCTACAGGCTGCGTGCGATTTTGCATAAAAACGAGCAGAAATTTTCGCACACATGTGACATGCGTGGGTGAATGCGGATCCAAACCAGTGACACCATTCTCAACAAGACGGAAATTTATGTTTAAGAATACTGTTTCGCGACGGCCGCAGTCTGTTGTGGCTATCGGTTCACCTCGCACGGACGCTAGTACTGCAGAAATCAGTCGCAGGCCCACGAACGCGCCCCCGTCCTTTTGTCGCGCCGTCGCCGTGTTCGAGAGTACACAGATGTGCTCTAAAGTGTTGGACAGAGCGGGCATTCATTTCTTTTTAAGAATCGCAGTTCCATTCATTCGAGTGCGGCAAAAGCAGTGGGGCAGCGTTTCTTTTCTTAAGATCTCGCAGCTGCTTGCAAGTATGTCCGTCGTTTAAGACGACAGAAAACTAGCGTCAGCGGTGCGTCAGTGGGAAGTCGGTGAAGTCGCCATTGTAGCCATAAGCCAATAATTACGACACGCGAATCACTCGCACACCATGCAGCATGTACTAGAACGCTCGGCCGAGGGACCGGACGGCTCAGTCGGTAGAGCGCTAGACCTTCAACCAAAGGGTCCCGGGTTCAAGCCCCCGTCCAGGCGAAAACCAATACACTGTCTAAACAGCTAACGTGCTGGCAACGAAAGCACTACAGAAACGAGTGAGGCCATGTCGCGTTCTGCCATCAGATTGCTTGTAAAGGAGCAGATGCACTTGTAGAGACACACCTCTGCGACCGGCAGTCGTGGCCGAGTGGTTAAGGCGTCTGACTAGAAATCAGATTCCCTCTGGGAGCGTAGGTTCGAGTCATACCGACTGCGTTTCTTTTTTGTGTCAAGAGGTGAAGAACATCTCCAACGGAACCGTGAAATGAGCGAATACGTGGGAAACACTGCATTCGAGAAGCTTGTGAATTTTACAATTGTCCAGTGAGTGTCGACAAAACACGTAGCTCCTCTGCTGTAACATATGAGACGTACAAACTGCTGCAATTTGACTTCACATCGTGTGTCAGCTTTCTTCGATAGTCTGTTACGAGCCTAGCGTAATGAGTTTATAGACAGCAGTCAGACGACGTTTAAATGGTAACAGCTCCACGCAACGGTTACCCAACAGTAAAGGACATGAGGCAATGTGTCAGTATGCGTAGTGGGAGGGGTGCTCATGTAATGTGAGCCCGGATAGCTCAGTCGGTAGAGCATTAGGCTTTTAACCTAAGGGTCCAGGGTTCAAGTCCCTGTTCGGGCGGAAATTTTAATACTTTGGTAGCCGCACGTCTAGTAGCGGTGTAAGCACTACGAAAAAGAATGCAGCTACGCCGTTTCCTGGCACTGCAGTGCTTTAAACGGTAGCAGTTGCATGTATCGGGAGGGTCTTGCGATACTGGCAGTCGTGGCCGAGTGGTTAAGGCGTCGGACTCGAAATCACATCCCCTCTGGGAGCGTAGGTTCGAATCCTACAGGCTGCGTGCGATTTTGCATAAAAACGAGCAGAAATTTTCGCACACATGT
This sequence comes from Schistocerca cancellata, assembly GCF_023864275.1. Classification (NCBI taxonomy): domain Eukaryota; kingdom Metazoa; phylum Arthropoda; class Insecta; order Orthoptera; family Acrididae; genus Schistocerca; species Schistocerca cancellata. The sequence goes on from NW_026046608.1 coordinate 279,146, forward strand.
GACATGCGTGGGTGAATGCGGATCCAAACCAGTGACACCATTCTCAACAAGACGGAAATTTATGTTTAAGAATACTGTTTCGCGACGGCCGCAGTCTGTTGTGGCTATCGGTTCACCTCGCACGGACGCTAGTACTGCAGAAATCAGTCGCAGGCCCACGAACGCGCCCCCGTCCTTTTGTCGCGCCGTCGCCGTGTTCGAGAGTACACAGATGTGCTCTAAAGTGTTGGACAGAGCGGGCATTCATTTCTTTTTAAGAATCGCAGTTCCATTCATTCGAGTGCGGCAAAAGCAGTGGGGCAGCGTTTCTTTTCTTAAGATCTCGCAGCTGCTTGCAAGTATGTCCGTCGTTTAAGACGACAGAAAACTAGCGTCAGCGGTGCGTCAGTGGGAAGTCGGTGAAGTCGCCATTGTAGCCATAAGCCAATAATTACGACACGCGAATCACTCGCACACCATGCAGCATGTACTAGAACGCTCGGCCGAGGGACCGGACGGCTCAGTCGGTAGAGCGCTAGACCTTCAACCAAAGGGTCCCGGGTTCAAGCCCCCGTCCAGGCGAAAACCAATACACTGTCTAAACAGCTAACGTGCTGGCAACGAAAGCACTACAGAAACGAGTGAGGCCATGTCGCGTTCTGCCATCAGATTGCTTGTAAAGGAGCAGATGCACTTGTAGAGACACACCTCTGCGACCGGCAGTCGTGGCCGAGTGGTTAAGGCGTCTGACTAGAAATCAGATTCCCTCTGGGAGCGTAGGTTCGAGTCATACCGACTGCGTTTCTTTTTTGTGTCAAGAGGTGAAGAACATCTCCAACGGAACCGTGAAATGAGCGAATACGTGGGAAACACTGCATTCGAGAAGCTTGTGAATTTTACAATTGTCCAGTGAGTGTCGACAAAACACGTAGCTCCTCTGCTGTAACATATGAGACGTACAAACTGCTGCAATTTGACTTCACATCGTGTGTCAGCTTTCTTCGATAGTCTGTTACGAGCCTAGCGTAATGAGTTTATAGACAGCAGTCAGACGACGTTTAAATGGTAACAGCTCCACGCAACGGTTACCCAACAGTAAAGGACATGAGGCAATGTGTCAGTATGCGTAGTGGGAGGGGTGCTCATGTAATGTGAGCCCGGATAGCTCAGTCGGTAGAGCATTAGGCTTTTAACCTAAGGGTCCAGGGTTCAAGTCCCTGTTCGGGCGGAAATTTTAATACTTTGGTAGCCGCACGTCTAGTAGCGGTGTAAGCACTACGAAAAAGAATGCAGCTACGCCGTTTCCTGGCACTGCAGTGCTTTAAACGGTAGCAGTTGCATGTATCGGGAGGGTCTTGCGATACTGGCAGTCGTGGCCGAGTGGTTAAGGCGTCGGACTCGAAATCACATCCCCTCTGGGAGCGTAGGTTCGAATCCTACAGGCTGCGTGCGATTTTGCATAAAAACGAGCAGAAATTTTCGCACACATGTGACATGCGTGGGTGAATGCGGATCCAAACCAGTGACACCATTCTCAACAAGACGGAAATTTATGTTTAAGAATACTGTTTCGCGACGGCCGCAGTCTGTTGTGGCTATCGGTTCACCTCGCACGGACGCTAGTACTGCAGAAATCAGTCGCAGGCCCACGAACGCGCCCCCGTCCTTTTGTCGCGCCGTCGCCGTGTTCGAGAGTACACAGATGTGCTCTAAAGTGTTGGACAGAGCGGGCATTCATTTCTTTTTAAGAATCGCAGTTCCATTCATTCGAGTGCGGCAAAAGCAGTGGGGCAGCGTTTCTTTTCTTAAGATCTCGCAGCTGCTTGCAAGTATGTCCGTCGTTTAAGACGACAGAAAACTAGCGTCAGCGGTGCGTCAGTGGGAAGTCGGTGAAGTCGCCATTGTAGCCATAAGCCAATAATTACGACACGCGAATCACTCGCACACCATGCAGCATGTACTAGAACGCTCGGCCGAGGGACCGGACGGCTCAGTCGGTAGAGCGCTAGACCTTCAACCAAAGGGTCCCGGGTTCAAGCCCCCGTCCAGGCGAAAACCAATACACTGTCTAAACAGCTAACGTGCTGGCAACGAAAGCACTACAGAAACGAGTGAGGCCATGTCGCGTTCTGCCATCAGATTGCTTGTAAAGGAGCAGATGCACTTGTAGAGACACACCTCTGCGACCGGCAGTCGTGGCCGAGTGGTTAAGGCGTCTGACTAGAAATCAGATTCCCTCTGGGAGCGTAGGTTCGAGTCATACCGACTGCGTTTCTTTTTTGTGTCAAGAGGTGAAGAACATCTCCAACGGAACCGTGAAATGAGCGAATACGTGGGAAACACTGCATTCGAGAAGCTTGTGAATTTTACAATTGTCCAGTGAGTGTCGACAAAACACGTAGCTCCTCTGCTGTAACATATGAGACGTACAAACTGCTGCAATTTGACTTCACATCGTGTGTCAGCTTTCTTCGATAGTCTGTTACGAGCCTAGCGTAATGAGTTTATAGACAGCAGTCAGACGACGTTTAAATGGTAACAGCTCCACGCAACGGTTACCCAACAGTAAAGGACATGAGGCAATGTGTCAGTATGCGTAGTGGGAGGGGTGCTCATGTAATGTGAGCCCGGATAGCTCAGTCGGTAGAGCATTAGGCTTTTAACCTAAGGGTCCAGGGTTCAAGTCCCTGTTCGGGCGGAAATTTTAATACTTTGGTAGCCGCACGTCTAGTAGCGGTGTAAGCACTACGAAAAAGAATGCAGCTACGCCGTTTCCTGGCACTGCAGTGCTTTAAACGGTAGCAGTTGCATGTATCGGGAGGGTCTTGCGATACTGGCAGTCGTGGCCGAGTGGTTAAGGCGTCGGACTCGAAATCACATCCCCTCTGGGAGCGTAGGTTCGAATCCTACAGGCTGCGTGCGATTTTGCATAAAAACGAGCAGAAATTTTCGCACACATGTGACATGCGTGGGTGAATGCGGATCCAAACCAGTGACACCATTCTCAACAAGACGGAAATTTATGTTTAAGAATACTGTTTCGCGACGGCCGCAGTCTGTTGTGGCTATCGGTTCACCTCGCACGGACGCTAGTACTGCAGAAATCAGTCGCAGGCCCACGAACGCGCCCCCGTCCTTTTGTCGCGCCGTCGCCGTGTTCGAGAGTACACAGATGTGCTCTAAAGTGTTGGACAGAGCGGGCATTCATTTCTTTTTAAGAATCGCAGTTCCATTCATTCGAGTGCGGCAAAAGCAGTGGGGCAGCGTTTCTTTTCTTAAGATCTCGCAGCTGCTTGCAAGTATGTCCGTCGTTTAAGACGACAGAAAACTAGCGTCAGCGGTGCGTCAGTGGGAAGTCGGTGAAGTCGCCATTGTAGCCATAAGCCAATAATTACGACACGCGAATCACTCGCACACCATGCAGCATGTACTAGAACGCTCGGCCGAGGGACCGGACGGCTCAGTCGGTAGAGCGCTAGACCTTCAACCAAAGGGTCCCGGGTTCAAGCCCCCGTCCAGGCGAAAACCAATACACTGTCTAAACAGCTAACGTGCTGGCAACGAAAGCACTACAGAAACGAGTGAGGCCATGTCGCGTTCTGCCATCAGATTGCTTGTAAAGGAGCAGATGCACTTGTAGAGACACACCTCTGCGACCGGCAGTCGTGGCCGAGTGGTTAAGGCGTCTGACTAGAAATCAGATTCCCTCTGGGAGCGTAGGTTCGAGTCATACCGACTGCGTTTCTTTTTTGTGTCAAGAGGTGAAGAACATCTCCAACGGAACCGTGAAATGAGCGAATACGTGGGAAACACTGCATTCGAGAAGCTTGTGAATTTTACAATTGTCCAGTGAGTGTCGACAAAACACGTAGCTCCTCTGCTGTAACATATGAGACGTACAAACTGCTGCAATTTGACTTCACATCGTGTGTCAGCTTTCTTCGATAGTCTGTTACGAGCCTAGCGTAATGAGTTTATAGACAGCAGTCAGACGACGTTTAAATGGTAACAGCTCCACGCAACGGTTACCCAACAGTAAAGGACATGAGGCAATGTGTCAGTATGCGTAGTGGGAGGGGTGCTCATGTAATGTGAGCCCGGATAGCTCAGTCGGTAGAGCATTAGGCTTTTAACCTAAGGGTCCAGGGTTCAAGTCCCTGTTCGGGCGGAAATTTTAATACTTTGGTAGCCGCACGTCTAGTAGCGGTGTAAGCACTACGGAAAAGAATGCAGCTACGCCGTTTCCTGGCACTGCAGTGCTTTAAACGGTAGCAGTTGCATGTATCGGGAGGGTCTTGCGATACTGGCAGTCGTGGCCGAGTGGTTAAGGCGTCGGACTCGAAATCACATCCCCTCTGGGAGCGTAGGTTCGAATCCTACAGGCTGCGTGCGATTTTGCATAAAAACGAGCAGAAATTTTCGCACACATGTGACATGCGTGGGTGAATGCGGATCCAAACCAGTGACACCATTCTCAACAAGACGGAAATTTATGTTTAAGAATACTGTTTCGCGACGGCCGCAGTCTGTTGTGGCTATCGGTTCACCTCGCACGGACGCTAGTACTGCAGAAATCAGTCGCAGGCCCACGAACGCGCCCCCGTCCTTTTGTCGCGCCGTCGCCGTGTTCGAGAGTACACAGATGTGCTCTAAAGTGTTGGACAGAGCGGGCATTCATTTCTTTTTAAGAATCGCAGTTCCATTCATTCGAGTGCGGCAAAAGCAGTGGGGCAGCGTTTCTTTTCTTAAGATCTCGCAGCTGCTTGCAAGTATGTCCGTCGTTTAAGACGACAGAAAACTAGCGTCAGCGGTGCGTCAGTGGGAAGTCGGTGAAGTCGCCATTGTAGCCATAAGCCAATAATTACGACACGCGAATCACTCGCACACCATGCAGCATGTACTAGAACGCTCGGCCGAGGGACCGGACGGCTCAGTCGGTAGAGCGCTAGACCTTCAACCAAAGGGTCCCGGGTTCAAGCCCCCGTCCAGGCGAAAACCAATACACTGTCTAAACAGCTAACGTGCTGGCAACGAAAGCACTACAGAAACGAGTGAGGCCATGTCGCGTTCTGCCATCAGATTGCTTGTAAAGGAGCAGATGCACTTGTAGAGACACACCTCTGCGACCGGCAGTCGTGGCCGAGTGGTTAAGGCGTCTGACTAGAAATCAGATTCCCTCTGGGAGCGTAGGTTCGAGTCATACCGACTGCGTTTCTTTTTTGTGTCAAGAGGTGAAGAACATCTCCAACGGAACCGTGAAATGAGCGAATACGTGGGAAACACTGCATTCGAGAAGCTTGTGAATTTTACAATTGTCCAGTGAGTGTCGACAAAACACGTAGCTCCTCTGCTGTAACATATGAGACGTACAAACTGCTGCAATTTGACTTCACATCGTGTGTCAGCTTTCTTCGATAGTCTGTTACGAGCCTAGCGTAATGAGTTTATAGACAGCAGTCAGACGACGTTTAAATGGTAACAGCTCCACGCAACGGTTACCCAACAGTAAAGGACATGAGGCAATGTGTCAGTATGCGTAGTGGGAGGGGTGCTCATGTAATGTGAGCCCGGATAGCTCAGTCGGTAGAGCATTAGGCTTTTAACCTAAGGGTCCAGGGTTCAAGTCCCTGTTCGGGCGGAAATTTTAATACTTTGGTAGCCGCACGTCTAGTAGCGGTGTAAGCACTACGAAAAAGAATGCAGCTACGCCGTTTCCTGGCACTGCAGTGCTTTAAACGGTAGCAGTTGCATGTATCGGGAGGGTCTTGCGATACTGGCAGTCGTGGCCGAGTGGTTAAGGCGTCGGACTCGAAATCACATCCCCTCTGGGAGCGTAGGTTCGAATCCTACAGGCTGCGTGCGATTTTGCATAAAAACGAGCAGAAATTTTCGCACACATGTGACATGCGTGGGTGAATGCGGATCCAAACCAGTGACACCATTCTCAACAAGACGGAAATTTATGTTTAAGAATACTGTTTCGCGACGGCCGCAGTCTGTTGTGGCTATCGGTTCACCTCGCACGGACGCTAGTACTGCAGAAATCAGTCGCAGGCCCACGAACGCGCCCCCGTCCTTTTGTCGCGCCGTCGCCGTGTTCGAGAGTACACAGATGTGCTCTAAAGTGTTGGACAGAGCGGGCATTCATTTCTTTTTAAGAATCGCAGTTCCATTCATTCGAGTGCGGCAAAAGCAGTGGGGCAGCGTTTCTTTTCTTAAGATCTCGCAGCTGCTTGCAAGTATGTCCGTCGTTTAAGACGACAGAAAACTAGCGTCAGCGGTGCGTCAGTGGGAAGTCGGTGAAGTCGCCATTGTAGCCATAAGCCAATAATTACGACACGCGAATCACTCGCACACCATGCAGCATGTACTAGAACGCTCGGCCGAGGGACCGGACGGCTCAGTCGGTAGAGCGCTAGACCTTCAACCAAAGGGTCCCGGGTTCAAGCCCCCGTCCAGGCGAAAACCAATACACTGTCTAAACAGCTAACGTGCTGGCAACGAAAGCACTACAGAAACGAGTGAGGCCATGTCGCGTTCTGCCATCAGATTGCTTGTAAAGGAGCAGATGCACTTGTAGAGACACACCTCTGCGACCGGCAGTCGTGGCCGAGTGGTTAAGGCGTCTGACTAGAAATCAGATTCCCTCTGGGAGCGTAGGTTCGAGTCATACCGACTGCGTTTCTTTTTTGTGTCAAGAGGTGAAGAACATCTCCAACGGAACCGTGAAATGAGCGAATACGTGGGAAACACTGCATTCGAGAAGCTTGTGAATTTTACAATTGTCCAGTGAGTGTCGACAAAACACGTAGCTCCTCTGCTGTAACATATGAGACGTACAAACTGCTGCAATTTGACTTCACATCGTGTGTCAGCTTTCTTCGATAGTCTGTTACGAGCCTAGCGTAATGAGTTTATAGACAGCAGTCAGACGACGTTTAAATGGTAACAGCTCCACGCAACGGTTACCCAACAGTAAAGGACATGAGGCAATGTGTCAGTATGCGTAGTGGGAGGGGTGCTCATGTAATGTGAGCCCGGATAGCTCAGTCGGTAGAGCATTAGGCTTTTAACCTAAGGGTCCAGGGTTCAAGTCCCTGTTCGGGCGGAAATTTTAATACTTTGGTAGCCGCACGTCTAGTAGCGGTGTAAGCACTACGAAAAAGAATGCAGCTACGCCGTTTCCTGGCACTGCAGTGCTTTAAACGGTAGCAGTTGCATGTATCGGGAGGGTCTTGCGATACTGGCAGTCGTGGCCGAGTGGTTAAGGCGTCGGACTCGAAATCACATCCCCTCTGGGAGCGTAGGTTCGAATCCTACAGGCTGCGTGCGATTTTGCATAAAAACGAGCAGAAATTTTCGCACACATGTGACATGCGTGGGTGAATGCGGATCCAAACCAGTGACACCATTCTCAACAAGACGGAAATTTATGTTTAAGAATACTGTTTCGCGACGGCCGCAGTCTGTTGTGGCTATCGGTTCACCTCGCACGGACGCTAGTACTGCAGAAATCAGTCGCAGGCCCACGAACGCGCCCCCGTCCTTTTGTCGCGCCGTCGCCGTGTTCGAGAGTACACAGATGTGCTCTAAAGTGTTGGACAGAGCGGGCATTCATTTCTTTTTAAGAATCGCAGTTCCATTCATTCGAGTGCGGCAAAAGCAGTGGGGCAGCGTTTCTTTTCTTAAGATCTCGCAGCTGCTTGCAAGTATGTCCGTCGTTTAAGACGACAGAAAACTAGCGTCAGCGGTGCGTCAGTGGGAAGTCGGTGAAGTCGCCATTGTAGCCATAAGCCAATAATTACGACACGCGAATCACTCGCACACCATGCAGCATGTACTAGAACGCTCGGCCGAGGGACCGGACGGCTCAGTCGGTAGAGCGCTAGACCTTCAACCAAAGGGTCCCGGGTTCAAGCCCCCGTCCAGGCGAAAACCAATACACTGTCTAAACAGCTAACGTGCTGGCAACGAAAGCACTACAGAAACGAGTGAGGCCATGTCGCGTTCTGCCATCAGATTGCTTGTAAAGGAGCAGATGCACTTGTAGAGACACACCTCTGCGACCGGCAGTCGTGGCCGAGTGGTTAAGGCGTCTGACTAGAAATCAGATTCCCTCTGGGAGCGTAGGTTCGAGTCATACCGACTGCGTTTCTTTTTTGTGTCAAGAGGTGAAGAACATCTCCAACGGAACCGTGAAATGAGCGAATACGTGGGAAACACTGCATTCGAGAAGCTTGTGAATTTTACAATTGTCCAGTGAGTGTCGACAAAACACGTAGCTCCTCTGCTGTAACATATGAGACGTACAAACTGCTGCAATTTGACTTCACATCGTGTGTCAGCTTTCTTCGATAGTCTGTTACGAGCCTAGCGTAATGAGTTTATAGACAGCAGTCAGACGACGTTTAAATGGTAACAGCTCCACGCAACGGTTACCCAACAGTAAAGGACATGAGGCAATGTGTCAGTATGCGTAGTGGGAGGGGTGCTCATGTAATGTGAGCCCGGATAGCTCAGTCGGTAGAGCATTAGGCTTTTAACCTAAGGGTCCAGGGTTCAAGTCCCTGTTCGGGCGGAAATTTTAATACTTTGGTAGCCGCACGTCTAGTAGCGGTGTAAGCACTACGAAAAAGAATGCAGCTACGCCGTTTCCTGGCACTGCAGTGCTTTAAACGGTAGCAGTTGCATGTATCGGGAGGGTCTTGCGATACTGGCAGTCGTGGCCGAGTGGTTAAGGCGTCGGACTCGAAATCACATCCCCTCTGGGAGCGTAGGTTCGAATCCTACAGGCTGCGTGCGATTTTGCATAAAAACGAGCAGAAATTTTCGCACACATGTGACATGCGTGGGTGAATGCGGATCCAAACCAGTGACACCATTCTCAACAAGACGGAAATTTATGTTTAAGAATACTGTTTCGCGACGGCCGCAGTCTGTTGTGGCTATCGGTTCACCTCGCACGGACGCTAGTACTGCAGAAATCAGTCGCAGGCCCACGAACGCGCCCCCGTCCTTTTGTCGCGCCGTCGCCGTGTTCGAGAGTACACAGATGTGCTCTAAAGTGTTGGACAGAGCGGGCATTCATTTCTTTTTAAGAATCGCAGTTCCATTCATTCGAGTGCGGCAAAAGCAGTGGGGCAGCGTTTCTTTTCTTAAGATCTCGCAGCTGCTTGCAAGTATGTCCGTCGTTTAAGACGACAGAAAACTAGCGTCAGCGGTGCGTCAGTGGGAAGTCGGTGAAGTCGCCATTGTAGCCATAAGCCAATAATTACGACACGCGAATCACTCGCACACCATGCAGCATGTACTAGAACGCTCGCCGAGGGACCGGACGGCTCAGTCGGTAGAGCGCTAGACCTTCAACCAAAGGGTCCCGGGTTCAAGCCCCCGTCCAGGCGAAAACCAATACACTGTCTAAACAGCTAACGTGCTGGCAACGAAAGCACTACAGAAACGAGTGAGGCCATGTCGCGTTCTGCCATCAGATTGCTTGTAAAGGAGCAGATGCACTTGTAGAGACACACCTCTGCGACCGGCAGTCGTGGCCGAGTGGTTAAGGCGTCTGACTAGAAATCAGATTCCCTCTGGGAGCGTAGGTTCGAGTCATACCGACTGCGTTTCTTTTTTGTGTCAAGAGGTGAAGAACATCTCCAACGGAACCGTGAAATGAGCGAATACGTGGGAAACACTGCATTCGAGAAGCTTGTGAATTTTACAATTGTCCAGTGAGTGTCGACAAAACACGTAGCTCCTCTGCTGTAACATATGAGACGTACAAACTGCTGCAATTTGACTTCACATCGTGTGTCAGCTTTCTTCGATAGTCTGTTACGAGCCTAGCGTAATGAGTTTATAGACAGCAGTCAGACGACGTTTAAATGGTAACAGCTCCACGCAACGGTTACCCAACAGTAAAGGACATGAGGCAATGTGTCAGTATGCGTAGTGGGAGGGGTGCTCATGTAATGTGAGCCCGGATAGCTCAGTCGGTAGAGCATTAGGCTTTTAACCTAAGGGTCCAGGGTTCAAGTCCCTGTTCGGGCGGAAATTTTAATACTTTGGTAGCCGCACGTCTAGTAGCGGTGTAAGCACTACGAAAAAGAATGCAGCTACGCCGTTTCCTGGCACTGCAGTGCTTTAAACGGTAGCAGTTGCATGTATCGGGAGGGTCTTGCGATACTGGCAGTCGTGGCCGAGTGGTTAAGGCGTCGGACTCGAAATCACATCCCCTCTGGGAGCGTAGGTTCGAATCCTACAGGCTGCGTGCGATTTTGCATAAAAACGAGCAGAAATTTTCGCACACATGTGACATGCGTGGGTGAATGCGGATCCAAACCAGTGACACCATTCTCAACAAGACGGAAATTTATGTTTAAGAATACTGTTTCGCGACGGCCGCAGTCTGTTGTGGCTATCGGTTCACCTCGCACGGACGCTAGTACTGCAGAAATCAGTCGCAGGCCCACGAACGCGCCCCCGTCCTTTTGTCGCGCCGTCGCCGTGTTCGAGAGTACACAGATGTGCTCTAAAGTGTTGGACAGAGCGGGCATTCATTTCTTTTAAGAATCGCAGTTCCATTCATTCGAGTGCGGCAAAAGCAGTGGGGCAGCGTTTCTTTTCTTAAGATCTCGCAGCTGCTTGCAAGTATGTCCGTCGTTTAAGACGACAGAAAACTAGCGTCAGCGGTGCGTCAGTGGGAAGTCGGTGAAGTCGCCATTGTAGCCATAAGCCAATAATTACGACACGCGAATCACTCGCACACCATGCAGCATGTACTAGAACGCTCGGCCGAGGGACCGGACGGCTCAGTCGGTAGAGCGCTAGACCTTCAACCAAAGGGTCCCGGGTTCAAGCCCCCGTCCAGGCGAAAACCAATACACTGTCTAAACAGCTAACGTGCTGGCAACGAAAGCACTACAGAAACGAGTGAGGCCATGTCGCGTTCTGCCATCAGATTGCTTGTAAAGGAGCAGATGCACTTGTAGAGACACACCTCTGCGACCGGCAGTCGTGGCCGAGTGGTTAAGGCGTCTGACTAGAAATCAGATTCCCTCTGGGAGCGTAGGTTCGAGTCATACCGACTGCGTTTCTTTTTTGTGTCAAGAGGTGAAGAACATCTCCAACGGAACCGTGAAATGAGCGAATACGTGGGAAACACTGCATTCGAGAAGCTTGTGAATTTTACAATTGTCCAGTGAGTGTCGACAAAACACGTAGCTCCTCTGCTGTAACATATGAGACGTACAAACTGCTGCAATTTGACTTCACATCGTGTGTCAGCTTTCTTCGATAGTCTGTTACGAGCCTAGCGTAATGAGTTTATAGACAGCAGTCAGACGACGTTTAAATGGTAACAGCTCCACGCAACGGTTACCCAACAGTAAAGGACATGAGGCAATGTGTCAGTATGCGTAGTGGGAGGGGTGCTCATGTAATGTGAGCCCGGATAGCTCAGTCGGTAGAGCATTAGGCTTTTAACCTAAGGGTCCAGGGTTCAAGTCCCTGTTCGGGCGGAAATTTTAATACTTTGGTAGCCGCACGTCTAGTAGCGGTGTAAGCACTACGAAAAAGAATGCAGCTACGCCGTTTCCTGGCACTGCAGTGCTTTAAACGGTAGCAGTTGCATGTATCGGGAGGGTCTTGCGATACTGGCAGTCGTGGCCGAGTGGTTAAGGCGTCGGACTCGAAATCACATCCCCTCTGGGAGCGTAGGTTCGAATCCTACAGGCTGCGTGCGATTTTGCATAAAAACGAGCAGAAATTTTCGCACACATGTGACATGCGTGGGTGAATGCGGATCCAAACCAGTGACACCATTCTCAACAAGACGGAAATTTATGTTTAAGAATACTGTTTCGCGACGGCCGCAGTCTGTTGTGGCTATCGGTTCACCTCGCACGGACGCTAGTACTGCAGAAATCAGTCGCAGGCCCACGAACGCGCCCCCGTCCTTTTGTCGCGCCGTCGCCGTGTTCGAGAGTACACAGATGTGCTCTAAAGTGTTGGACAGAGCGGGCATTCATTTCTTTTTAAGAATCGCAGTTCCATTCATTCGAGTGCGGCAAAAGCAGTGGGGCAGCGTTTCTTTTCTTAAGATCTCGCAGCTGCTTGCAAGTATGTCCGTCGTTTAAGACGACAGAAAACTAGCGTCAGCGGTGCGTCAGTGGGAAGTCGGTGAAGTCGCCATTGTAGCCATAAGCCAATAATTACGACACGCGAATCACTCGCACACCATGCAGCATGTACTAGAACGCTCGGCCGAGGGACCGGACGGCTCAGTCGGTAGAGCGCTAGACCTTCAACCAAAGGGTCCCGGGTTCAAGCCCCCGTCCAGGCGAAAACCAATACACTGTCTAAACAGCTAACGTGCTGGCAACGAAAGCACTACAGAAACGAGTGAGGCCATGTCGCGTTCTGCCATCAGATTGCTTGTAAAGGAGCAGATGCACTTGTAGAGACACACCTCTGCGACCGGCAGTCGTGGCCGAGTGGTTAAGGCGTCTGACTAGAAATCAGATTCCCTCTGGGAGCGTAGGTTCGAGTCATACCGACTGCGTTTCTTTTTTGTGTCAAGAGGTGAAGAACATCTCCAACGGAACCGTGAAATGAGCGAATACGTGGGAAACACTGCATTCGAGAAGCTTGTGAATTTTACAATTGTCCAGTGAGTGTCGACAAAACACGTAGCTCCTCTGCTGTAACATATGAGACGTACAAACTGCTGCAATTTGACTTCACATCGTGTGTCAGCTTTCTTCGATAGTCTGTTACGAGCCTAGCGTAATGAGTTTATAGACAGCAGTCAGACGACGTTTAAATGGTAACAGCTCCACGCAACGGTTACCCAACAGTAAAGGACATGAGGCAATGTGTCAGTATGCGTAGTGGGAGGGGTGCTCATGTAATGTGAGCCCGGATAGCTCAGTCGGTAGAGCATTAGGCTTTTAACCTAAGGGTCCAGGGTTCAAGTCCCTGTTCGGGCGGAAATTTTAATACTTTGGTAGCCGCACGTCTAGTAGCGGTGTAAGCACTACGGAAAAGAATGCAGCTACGCCGTTTCCTGGCACTGCAGTGCTTTAAACGGTAGCAGTTGCATGTATCGGGAGGGTCTTGCGATACTGGCAGTCGTGGCCGAGTGGTTAAGGCGTCGGACTCGAAATCACATCCCCTCTGGGAGCGTAGGTTCGAATCCTACAGGCTGCGTGCGATTTTGCATAAAAACGAGCAGAAATTTTCGCACACATGTGACATGCGTGGGTGAATGCGGATCCAAACCAGTGACACCATTCTCAACAAGACGGAAATTTATGTTTAAGAATACTGTTTCGCGACGGCCGCAGTCTGTTGTGGCTATCGGTTCACCTCGCACGGACGCTAGTACTGCAGAAATCAGTCGCAGGCCCACGAACGCGCCCCCGTCCTTTTGTCGCGCCGTCGCCGTGTTCGAGAGTACACAGATGTGCTCTAAAGTGTTGGACAGAGCGGGCATTCATTTCTTTTTAAGAATCGCAGTTCCATTCATTCGAGTGCGGCAAAAGCAGTGGGGCAGCGTTTCTTTTCTTAAGATCTCGCAGCTGCTTGCAAGTATGTCCGTCGTTTAAGACGACAGAAAACTAGCGTCAGCGGTGCGTCAGTGGGAAGTCGGTGAAGTCGCCATTGTAGCCATAAGCCAATAATTACGACACGCGAATCACTCGCACACCATGCAGCATGTACTAGAACGCTCGGCCGAGGGACCGGACGGCTCAGTCGGTAGAGCGCTAGACCTTCAACCAAAGGGTCCCGGGTTCAAGCCCCCGTCCAGGCGAAAACCAATACACTGTCTAAACAGCTAACGTGCTGGCAACGAAAGCACTACAGAAACGAGTGAGGCCATGTCGCGTTCTGCCATCAGATTGCTTGTAAAGGAGCAGATGCACTTGTAGAGACACACCTCTGCGACCGGCAGTCGTGGCCGAGTGGTTAAGGCGTCTGACTAGAAATCAGATTCCCTCTGGGAGCGTAGGTTCGAGTCATACCGACTGCGTTTCTTTTTTGTGTCAAGAGGTGAAGAACATCTCCAACGGAACCGTGAAATGAGCGAATACGTGGGAAACACTGCATTCGAGAAGCTTGTGAATTTTACAATTGTCCAGTGAGTGTCGACAAAACACGTAGCTCCTCTGCTGTAACATATGAGACGTACAAACTGCTGCAATTTGACTTCACATCGTGTGTCAGCTTTCTTCGATAGTCTGTTACGAGCCTAGCGTAATGAGTTTATAGACAGCAGTCAGACGACGTTTAAATGGTAACAGCTCCACGCAACGGTTACCCAACAGTAAAGGACATGAGGCAATGTGTCAGTATGCGTAGTGGGAGGGGTGCTCATGTAATGTGAGCCCGGATAGCTCAGTCGGTAGAGCATTAGGCTTTTAACCTAAGGGTCCAGGGTTCAAGTCCCTGTTCGGGCGGAAATTTTAATACTTTGGTAGCCGCACGTCTAGTAGCGGTGTAAGCACTACGAAAAAGAATGCAGCTACGCCGTTTCCTGGCACTGCAGTGCTTTAAACGGTAGCAGTTGCATGTATCGGGAGGGTCTTGCGATACTGGCAGTCGTGGCCGAGTGGTTAAGGCGTCGGACTCGAAATCACATCCCCTCTGGGAGCGTAGGTTCGAATCCTACAGGCTGCGTGCGATTTTGCATAAAAACGAGCAGAAATTTTCGCACACATGTGACATGCGTGGGTGAATGCGGATCCAAACCAGTGACACCATTCTCAACAAGACGGAAATTTATGTTTAAGAATACTGTTTCGCGACGGCCGCAGTCTGTTGTGGCTATCGGTTCACCTCGCACGGACGCTAGTACTGCAGAAATCAGTCGCAGGCCCACGAACGCGCCCCCGTCCTTTTGTCGCGCCGTCGCCGTGTTCGAGAGTACACAGATGTGCTCTAAAGTGTTGGACAGAGCGGGCATTCATTTCTTTTTAAGAATCGCAGTTCCATTCATTCGAGTGCGGCAAAAGCAGTGGGGCAGCGTTTCTTTTCTTAAGATCTCGCAGCTGCTTGCAAGTATGTCCGTCGTTTAAGACGACAGAAAACTAGCGTCAGCGGTGCGTCAGTGGGAAGTCGGTGAAGTCGCCATTGTAGCCATAAGCCAATAATTACGACACGCGAATCACTCGCACACCATGCAGCATGTACTAGAACGCTCGGCCGAGGGACCGGACGGCTCAGTCGGTAGAGCGCTAGACCTTCAACCAAAGGGTCCCGGGTTCAAGCCCCCGTCCAGGCGAAAACCAATACACTGTCTAAACAGCTAACGTGCTGGCAACGAAAGCACTACAGAAACGAGTGAGGCCATGTCGCGTTCTGCCATCAGATTGCTTGTAAAGGAGCAGATGCACTTGTAGAGACACACCTCTGCGACCGGCAGTCGTGGCCGAGTGGTTAAGGCGTCTGACTAGAAATCAGATTCCCTCTGGGAGCGTAGGT